>NC_090931.1:1327713937-1328031437 GCF_040938575.1 Ambystoma mexicanum
TGTATGGCAGGCATCCACGTACTTCTGAGTTGGACGTTCCTACAACCCTGGAAATGCCAGCAGTCAAAACCTTGCACACAACCATTTCTAAAACCTATAAAAGGGCAGCTGAACACCTACTTCAAGCTAAGAATCGCCAAAGGTTTGTTGATCAACACCGAGCAAAGGCCCCCAACTACCAAGTGGGAGACAAAGTCTGGCTGGCGTCTAAACACATGTCCATTAAAGGAACCCGAACTTTCCGTCCAAGATACCTGGGTCCATTCACTGTCACCTCCGTGATAAATCCTGTGGCGGTCAGACTATCTTTGCCGTCAAACATGCAGATTCATCCTGTGTTCCACGTGTCTCTCCTTAAACCTGTTCAACCTGGGACCCGGGTAGCAAAGCCACCGCAGCCAGTAGTAGTCGCCAGGGAGCCAGAATTCGAAGTCAAGGACATCCTGGATTCAAAGTATGTCAGATCCAAATTATACTACTTAGTAGACTGGAAGGGGTATGGTCCACAAGACAGGACATGGGAGCCTTGTGAGTACATCCATGCACCTCGATTGCTTAGACGATTTCATCAAAACCATCCAGACAAACCAGACAGAAGAGCCACCTTGAGAGGGGCCTTGGGGGGAGTGCTGTCATGATTCCTGCCCCTCATGTCCCAAGCCCTCCAAGATGTCAGGCTGGAGCCAGGCCACGATCACCTACATGGCCCTCAAGGGCCTCTCCATCCCTCCGGGTCAGGCTGGAGTCAGACTTGGCGCTTGTGGCACCAGACTCACTCACTCCCATAGTATAACATTGGGGGATTGGACTTGTAGTGCATTGATGGGGACAAGATGGATGCCCCCACACATTTCGGTTCCCAGAACTGCATGTGCAGTCTAGTCTTTTAGGTGTGGTTCAGCCCAGAGACACCTGGGATGCCCAGAGACTATTTAAGCCACGGCCAGGCTGAGAAACATGCTTTGTGTTTTCTGCACCTGCAGCGTGACACTCACTGTGTTCGGATCGGTCTCCAGTAGGCCTGCATCTTTCTTCTGCGCTCAGCTCCTGCAAGAACAAAAACACTATTAGGAACAGCCTTACCTTGCGGCGCTTCTGCCCATCATTCATCGCTCCTTCTGTTCTGCGCGCATCTTCGGCGGTGTCATTCCCATTCCGGCACGCTGCTTCCTAAGGAAAAGGGAAAAGAACAGAAAAAAGGCATTAGTAAGCATTCAGCAAATCTTCGCTTATTTTTAAAGACTGTACGAGCTTCAAACGCTTACCTCAATCCCAGCCTCTCTGGGGGAACTCTGTCTCTGGAACTTCTCATCCATTTGCAAGAGGGAAAAGACACTCCAGGTTAGCGTGGAAACATCTAGAGGCGCCGCATTCCGCGCTTACTCACCGCATTTCTTGTTCATAACCGGCATCCACACTGAAAATGTTGCGGCACCTAAAAGACACAGAAAAAGAACTCAGTTCAATACAAATACGAAAGGGTTGCATCGCGCATCGCGCTCTCACTCACCTTCAGCGCTACTCATCTCAGCAGCACATCACCGTCCCCAGACGCCGGCCATCATCTAAGGAAGGAAAGGAACGAAGTTAGAGAACTGTTCAAAAGACTCATTATACTTACCTGTCAGACTATTGCCAGTGAAGTAACTAGGCAGCAACGAGCCCGCATCAATCAACGCGCCCCTGCTCTGAAAGCAGGACAGAGAGCACACTTTCCAAGAAAACAAGGCCCAGTCTCCAGTCGAGTAGACTCCAGGGAAGGGTTTGAGATCGTAAGAGGTCAGAACAGGCTGAGTGACGTGCCCGTGGATACCAGGTGAGCGTTACAGGCCTGCAGCTCATACAGGGTGATAGCACTTATTAATTTAGATGTCAAAATATATACCAAGATCCTGGCAAGTTGCCCAGAACCTCTTCTCCCCGGACTGGTAGACCCAGACCAATCAGGCTTTATACGCGGCAGGCAGACTCATGACAACACCGGGAGAATAGCCTGCATCTCATAGAGAAGGTCAACAAAGCGTGCACAGCGGCCCTAGTGGTCGCATTGGAAGCAGAAAAAGCCTTCAATAGGGTGGAGTGGCGGTTTATCTTCCATACCATGCACAAAATGGGATTTAGAGAGGCGTTCGAGTCCAAAATAGCAGCCAAGTACCAAAATCCCTCTCTACGCTTACTTATAAATGGGGACCTCTCTGATCCAGTAGCGGTATCTAGAGGTACAAAGCAGGGTTGCACCCTATCCCCGCTATTATATACCGTCCACCTAGAACCTCTACTAAGCACAATTAGAAATTCTCAGGACATAGAAGAGGTTTCTTTTGGCGGGGGCGTCCATGAAGTGGCAGCATTCGCAGACGGTATACGGCAGACATTAACAAATCCAGCAGACTCCCTACGGGCAGTAGACAGGGTCTTGGTGCAATTTGGGGAGGTAGCTGGGCTAAAAATAAACAGGAGCAAATCTGAGATACTGGGTCTACATATACCGCTTGGGAGGGAGGGGGAGATACCAGTCAACTTCCTGTACTCATGGGCTTCCAACAATATAAAATATCTGGGAATCTATATCACCAAGAGCATAGACCAATTATACGGGGCAAATTATCCCCCCCTGCTGGAGGTGATTAAAAACATGCTTCATAGCTGGTTCCCCCGGGGCATCTCCTGGTTGGGCAGGATAAATGTCTTGAAAATGACTGTCCTGCCGAAATTACTCTATGCGTTCATGGCAATGCCCGTAAGGGTCATGATTGCTTTTTTCCGAGCATTATGCAGACACACAGAGGCCTTTATATGGCAACGGAAGAAACCAAGAATAGCACATAGGTTGATGCTGCAACCTAGGAATAGGTGGGATGGGAGAACTCTACCCCATAGCGTACTACTGTGCAGCACAAATCAGAGTATTAAGGGACTGGGCAAAGAACGACAGAGGGAAGAAATGGATGGACATGGATAGAGCGGGGGTGGAACTGACCTTGAGAAGGCCTTATGGCTAAACCCAGAAATATGTACTGCAGTGAAATTGAATCCCTAGTAGGGCAAACCTGGGATGAATTGGTAAAGCGTTCCAAAATCAGAACGTTCCCTTCACCCCTCACTCCGATATTTAGGGGCCCGTAATTCATGCCGGGGTGGCCAAAGACAGTATTCGTCAAATGGCAGTAAGGGAGATGTAGTATGCTAAGCGACTTGTTTGAAGGAGAGGAGATACAATCCTTCCTCCAATGTAAAGAGGATTTTGGACTGGATGAAGGGGAAAGATTCCAATATGCCCAACTGAGAAATTGGGCCCAGAGACCCAAAGTAAAGGGAGCAGCGACAAGAGCTCTGACCCATTTGGTGGGAGCACTATACGGACAGATTAAGAAAGGGGAAGACCCCGGGATAAAACGGTTCATGCAAAATTGGGAGAGAGAAGTTGAAAAAGAGATTAACATTGAACAATGGCAGAAACTTTGGAGGAGCATACCTAAATGAGCACACTCAGTACACATTCAAGAAATCTGGATAAAAATTATGTATCAATGGCACCTCACCCCAGTAAACTGTCCAAAATGTACCAGACTATGGGCCTCATTACACGGATGGCGGTAGGGATTTAACGTTACCGGTAATGTATTACCGGTAACGTTAAATCCCCATGTGGATCATGACCCGGCACACCGCTATTAGCGGCACCGCTATTTACGGTGCCACTAATAGCGGGCAGGCCGCGTGCGCGCGACCCTCCATCCCGTTAATTACGCCATGCCGCTATTAGCACAGCATCACAAGGCCAGTGCACATGCTAATAGCGGCATGGTAAATCCCCCCAAGCCCCTTACCGCCATGGTGCAAATACCGGCATCGCGGACCACCCGTTAAGGGAAATGAGCAGTGTTCCCACCTGCCACAGGTGGACCAAATCAGCACAGGTGAAGGCAATGGAGACTGTGGCAGCTCAAAAGGAGCACACCACACCCCTTCCCACACCCCTCCCCACACCAAGATGGTTCCAATACTGGCAGCATTACATGGCCTGGAGGACCTCATTGCAGCGCAGCTGCTACAACAACAGGCAGCACAAAGGAAACGCAGGAGGAGGAGGAGGAGGAGGAGGGCAAGACAGGCACAGCAAGCACCACAACGGCACCTAATCATACCACAGAGGCACCCACCAATACCCAGGATCAGAGCCAGTCCATTCAACCTGACCCCTGAGCAGATACACACCCTGTACCGTCTGGACAGGGCTACCATCACCAGCATTGTGAGCCTCATAGACATCAGAACTGTCATCCCCCCGCTACTGAAGGTGGTGAGTGTGTTCCACTTCCTGGCCACAGGCACCTATCAGCATACAGTGGGACAGATGCATGGCATCTCACAACCAGTATTCTCATGCACGCTGAACCAGGTACTCAATGCACTCCTGAAGCATGCACCTGAACACATATCCATGCCACAGACTGCCCAGGAGATTGCAAACACAAAAGTTGGCTTCTATTCACTGGCAGGCATTCCAAGTTGCATCGGGGCAGTTGCATCGACTGTACCCATGTGGAATTGGTGGTCCCACATCACAATGAAGTAGTGTACCGAAACAGGAAGCAATTCCACTCTATCAATGTCCAAATGGTATGTGACGCCAACAAGATAATCACACATTGCTGTGCCAGATTCCCAGGATCAACACATGATTCCATGGTTCTGCGGAACTCAATTATCCCACGCTACATGGAGCGACACACCGGACAACGTTCGTGGCTACTTGGTGAGTAACAGGGCAAGCACATGGCAGCGTGATTTGGGGGGGGGAGATACATACTCCAACTGGGTGTGAATGGGGGGGGGAGAGATACATACTCCAACTGGGTGTTGACTGGCGTCCGTAGGGAAAATGGACATACAGATGTACGCCAATGTCCTTCAGGGAAGGCCACGATGTACTTGAGAAGAACCCACATGCAATTCGAAGGTGCACAACATTGAGAACAATGCAGGTTGCAAAATATCACACATCCATCCACATTGCACATCATGCCACGCCACATATTACACAAATCAGCAACATGGCGTCAAGACAGTAATACAGAATCAGTGCAGCACAACATCACTCCAGCAACGCGCCCTTGTATGTATGCAAAGGGATCACCCCTAGACATAGCACTGAACCACACACCTATGGCACCACTGAAGTGATGCTTCACAGCATGGCAACATCGGTGTCAGGATGTCAGTACACTAGCAGTGTGGTACCTAATTTGGATGGCCCAGGGACACCTAAGACCTGGCCTCACCCAGGACATGTCAATTACTGTTGGAGGCATGAATGTGGCATTTCTACTTGCAGGGTCGACCTCCCCCTTGCACGTTGCTGTCACACAGACCATCTGCATGTATGCTGTCAATTCAGTACTTGAATCACAGTGCAATGTCAATTTGTGTGATGTGAACAGGCCGATCTTGAGGTGAACAGTAACAGGACCCCGTTCATTCCCCCATACAGGTGATGCGGGCTATCCCCTGAAGACCTGGATCCTCACACCTGTACGGAACCCACAGAACAGGCACGAGGAGGAATACAATCGTGCACATACCCGTACCCGCATCGTGATCGAGCAGACTTTTGGACTTTTGAAGTCATGTTTTAGGTGCATTAGCAGGTCTGGTGGTGCTCTCCTGTATGGACATGAGAAGGTAGGCAAGATCACCATGGCATGTGTCATGCTGCACAATATGTGTATCAGACGGAATGTGCCACTGCCCCCTGACGTTGAAATAGAAGCACCTGATGAGGATGATGATGGTGATGAGGACGGAGGTGAAGGGGATGCAGGTGTTGCAAGAGGGGATGGCCAGGAGGGACGTGCTGTGAGACAGCATCTGATCAACCAAATATTCTGAGGAACATGTTTCCGTACTGTCACATGGATATGGGGGTAATGCACTGGTGTATGTTTTGAAGCACGCAATGGACCCTGTCGCCAATAAAGTACACCCACACAATGAAGATGTCCAAGCCTGTGTTTTGATCAGAAACCAGTGTATTGAGTGGCATAAAGGTGTAGTAGTGCAAGCCCAAAAACATCCCACCACCCTTCCCCCCCCACAACAGACCCATAACACCCTTCCCACCACCCCCCACAACAGACCCATAACACCCTTCCCACCACCCCCCACAACAGACCCATAACTCCCTTCCCACCACCCCCCACTACAGTCCCTCATGTGTCTGCCATGTATTCCCTGGACAATGCATACAGAGGAATCTCCATCAACCCCCTATTTTCCATTGTCCTTGAAGGGATCTTGAGGGTTGCCAGACGTGCGCCTGGTGGTGTGCGATGAGCGCCGGAGGGGGCTTGTTTGTCTCGACCCGGAAGATGAGGACGGGGCAGACTGGCCTTGTTGGGAAAAGTGGCGGTCCATAGTGTCAGCCATGCGGACAAGGACCTCCCTGAGCCTCGCTATCTCATCGCATAGCCTGTCGGTGTTGGCGTCCATCCGCTCAGTGCAGTGCCTCGCCGCCTCGACAATGTTCTCTCTGAGATTGGCAGCCTCCTCAACATGCTGGCCAACCAGCACAGTCAGCTCGTTTTGGCGCTGCAGGATGGTGGTCAGTTGGGGGGCAGTGCTGGGTGACCGTGCACTGGATGCTGTGCCCTCCGATGCATCCACTGCAGCAGGTGATGGTAACATGGGGGACATGATTGCAGGGTTGGTGTCCTAAACAGTCCCATCAGACCCAGGGGTCTGGAATGGCACAGGCGCTGAGGTTCCAGGGGGGCTTGGGGTGTGCATCTCCATGTGCTGGCCTAGGGTGTCCTCCGGATCGGATAGGGGGGCAGTGGCGACTGCCTCACCAGTGGAGCTAGCCGCAGCTGATGGTGGGCCCTCGGTGGCTGGCATTGGTGCCAGTGGGTTCACCTCCGGTGGTGGGGCCGCAGTTGGTGGTGCAGCTACTACTGCCCTGGCAGTGGCACTATGACAATGTTTCCTACTCGTCAGGTATGGCCTTCCCCCCTTGCCCCTGGATGTTGTTGGGGTATGCTCCGGCTCCTGTGCCCTTGGCCTCTTGCATGTAGCTGGTGCCTTTGATGCATCAGCAGCATCCTCCCCATCTGTATGTGAGCCTGTGAGGGACGAGAAGGGGGATATCATTGGTTGCGATTCAATTTACTTAATGAAGATTACATGAATGATGCAGTTGTGGCCATTGGGACTCAGTGGTTGTGGATGCAGGTGATGTGCCAGTTCAGTGCCTCATCCAGGCATCGGTGTGTTTGGGACTTGTCTCTGGTGATGTGTGCATGTGTGTGTGTTTGGGTCTGACACTGACATGGTGAGGGATGGATGCATGTGTGGATGTGTGTCCATGCATGAGAGGAGTCTGTGCTCACATATGGGGGTAACAGTACATTCACACTGCATCCTGTCATGTGTACACTCACCTCCATCTGAAGTGGTAGCCACGCCGATCTCCATGCTGCCCACTCCCTCAATGGATTCAACAGCAATCATGTTTGCGCATGTCTCCTCCCATTCCTTCATCCGGATTGGTGAGCCATCTCCACCGGCACTGGCAATGTGGTGGTTCTCAGTCAGGATGCCCCTCACCCGCAGCCTGAGGTCGTCCCACTTCTTCTTGCATTCGCGCACGGTGCGCGTGCTGGTGCCCACAGCACTGACTTTGAGAGCTACCTCCTCCCAGATGGCTTTTTTCTTCAGCAAGGTTGGCCGGCGCATGTCATTTGCAAAGACTACCTCCGCATGCTCTGCAAGGGTCTGTGTTAACATGACCAATTCCTCATTGGTATATTTTTCCTTGCGCTGCCTGTCACTGGTTTTCTTCAGAGCCTTGGGCATGATGCAGGTGTCCCAGATGAATTTGCACTGCTCCCAACTCAAAACAGGTCCAGGGTGCAGAGGATGGCAATGGATTGTGTTTTTAAAGATGGCCGCCGTGCTCTTTCCCGTTCCTGTGCGATGACGCTATTTCCGGTTCCGCAATTTAACAGTCACCGCTAATAGCGGTGACCGCTAATGGCGCGAGGGCGGAGGTGCTATCTGCACTTTCGCGGAAGGCGGTAAATGACTTTTTGGGGACTTTAGCGGCATGGCGGTAGGGTCATTAACGGCATGGCGCTATGCTCGTGTCGGCGTAATCGTAATGGTATGCCATTAGCGCCCTCTTGCGAGGGCGGACACGTTAATAGCGCCATGCCGCTAATTTGCAGTTTTTAGCGCACAACGTGTAATGAGGCCCAAAGACTAAATATGCTGGAGGGGGTGTGTTGAAGAAGGAGTTTGGAAACAAATCTGGTGAAAATGCCCAATAATCAAACCGTTTTGGGAGATGATCCAAGAGGCGATTAATAGGATATTAGGAACAGAGGGGACAGCAAGCAGGGGTTTGTTCATAATGCACCTGGATGGAGAGTTAGTAGGGTTGGCTATGAAAGCTCAGAATGTTTTAATGTAATACTGGTGATGGCCGGGGCCCTGCTAATAGCCCCTAAATGGAAATCAAAGGAAGCACCCACGGAACACGAATGGGTGGTCAAAATATGTAACTTAGCAGCCATGGAAAGAGTAACAATGCCATTATGGGAGAACACCAAAAATTCCACATTGACTGGGATCTGGTTATGCATTTCCTAATGAAAGACTCCAGGAGAGAATGTTGTCCTAGGAAGATGAAACTCCTAGGACTCATCTGAAAAGCCTCTCCCAATAGAGACACAGTAACACACACAAGAGAGGGGAAGGAAAAAAGACGCGCCAATGGGAAGGGAGGAGGAGAAATAAATGAAAGTATCAACTACAATGGAAAGACAAGCGGGGAGAAGTCTGAGAATAGAAGAAAAGGAGGTCTGGCCAGATATATAGGTGGAAACCGAGCAGATCGCTCAAGATTTAGGAAGGGGGGCTGAGGAAGGGGGTGGATTTGGGGGAGTGTTTACTGTTTTGTGGTACGTTATTTGATATAAATGCCACTAAAAATGTAAATGAAAAAAAACAGGTCAACAAAATGCTTGATCTTGGAGTCAATGAACACTCCACAACTCCATGGGGTAGTTTAGTTGTACCAGTGCCAAAGCCAGGGACCAAGGTATTAAGCTTCAGCTTGGACTATAGGGCCTTGAATGCAGTCACCAAGACTGATGCCCAACCATTGCCAAGGACAGATGAACTGGTGGATACACTTGGTACAAAAGGTTCCTCAGTACATTTGTCTCAACGTCAGGGTATTGGCAATTTTCCCTGACTGACCATGCCAAGGAAAAAAAGCTTTTTCTATCGTACCCCAGAAGGCCTGTATCAATTTAAGCTCATGCCTTTTGGACTGGAAAATGCACCTGCCACTTTTCAAAGAATGGTGAAAGATGTCCTGAGAGGGGGAAGTGGAATGAAGAATGTCAGAAAGCATTTCAGCACTTTTTGCTGGACTTCTGGATCTCTTTGTCTGTTCTCCTGAATGAGGGTATCCTTTTCCCCTCCTTCATTCTTTCACTTTGACTATGGCAACACTTGTTCACTACTTCTGTATTTTATTTCATGGGGTGATGCTTTCCTTCATATTTTCTAAGGCGTCTGTGATTCACTTTTGCAGCACACATCACCTTTTGTGCAGTGTTGCTGGGAGCCCTCTGGGCTTTACTTTTTATATTATTTTATTTTCCTTGTGAGAACTAATGTTCCCAAGGATAGGGGGATACTTTTTATTCTTATTACCTTTTATTTTGTGAGAACAGCACATACCACCTCATGCAGAGTGCTGAGGGGTTACACTGTATCCCCTTTCTCACTGCTCCTGTAACATTTCTGTTACAGTGACAAGTAAACTTGAATGGCTGGTGGCAGTGGACGTGTTCTACCGACACTTGTGTACATTTTACTTTCAGGCTGTCTTCGCAGCTGCAGTAATGCACAGAAAGGTCACCATTAATATAAAATGGTGTCTGCATTCTTTTTTCGCCATTTTCTGTGTGCTTGTCCTTTCTTGGTCCTTCTTCTGCCATCTGGGGTGAGGCAGTGCTGGTTTGTCTTCAGTGGGAATCCTTTGTGAAGCCCGCCGAGGCTCCAGTGTGCCTGTGAGGGCCGGAGGCAGTGGAGAAGTCTGAAACTTTGCTGTTCTTTGTCTTCTGCTATGCCTGCCTGAAACCAGTTCCAACTGGAAGGCCAGCTGTCATCCTGAAAGGACAGTCACCCCCCAAAGTTTGAACGAAGCATGAGTGTTGATTGGCTGGGTCACTGGATAAAAGGCGAAGATCCTGAGGCTAAGTTGACCACTGGAACTGAAACCGAAGAAGATGACCAGAGACATCTGCAGCACCTTCCAGCAACCAGAGAAGCCTGCTAAAGTACTGCTTCTGGCCTGACCCCATTTTCAAATCGACAGGGAAGCTACAAAGAGGATGACTTCTTCCCTTGGACTAGTGCACATAAATAGTCCTAAGACGACCTTAAATTTGGGCCATCACTTGATGTACTGTGACCTTCCTGGGCTGCAAACCACCAATACCCAGGGTCCTGCGACCACTTTGTGGTGGTGCATCAGCTTGCCACGGATCAATCCTCCCGAAACTCGGGTGGACTCCTTCTGGATCTCCAGAGTCAAGACTCCCTTCCTTAAAGTCCCCTCACTAGAGGGCAGGACCGAGCAAGGGAGCAGAATAGGACGAGAACCTTTCTACACTGGCACAAAAAACACAGATCTGTGTTGGTGTAAAAAGAATCCTTTGCTGCGGTCCCCTATCTCAAATGCTGCTATGACATCTCTTTAACTGTCCCTCCTTTCATCACCACGACCAAGGAACAGGCGACTGAGTCTGCAGGTGCTGTACCAAGAAGACATCCAACTTCATCCTCTTCATCATTTCTAAGGCACTGTCAAACTCTTGGTAAAACTTACCTTGAGTCGTTGTGTCGATTCTTTGTTGCTGGAGTGCTGATTCCAGTGTTTGGGTGTTCGCCCATACACATTGGCCCAGGCCTAACACCTTTGCGCTTACAGGCAGAGCCTGTCGGCTTCCCTGATCCCTTTTTGAACAACAAAAGTTTGCTAGGTACTCATAAGTGAAGAATCCTCTGGAACTTTGCCTTTTCTGCCATTGTGCCTTGCCTGCTTTCCTTCCAATCTAACTTTGAAGAAATCATACCTAGATAGGGATGTGCTGCTAATGCCTTAAGGCCTCTGACAAGTATTATAAGTCTTGAAAAGTTCTTACCTGCTATTGCTGGTGTTGTTCATTCATTTTAGTCTTACAACAGAGCATTCTGAGTTGCTATAACAGTGGCTTTACTTACCTTTGAGTTGCCTTCATCAACCTTATAAGTCTTTACACTGTGATTTACTTACCTGAATTATTGCATTGGTTTTCTATTGTGTTTATTAGCTTTGAAATGGTACTGACCTATCTGAAGATTTATTTCTGCCTTGTGTATGTATAAAATAAATAACTATTTTCATGTAACGCTAAGTGTGTAAGTGTTTCTTTGGGACTATGTATATTCTAACTTCTTTGTAAGGACATAGAGCTCACATCTCCCTCACACGATAAGTCGGGCTGCTCTGCCATACTACCAACACCTTGAGCGGTACAGGCCTGTATTAGAGGTTGGGGCTCTGTATACCAAGGCGATCGTTTTATAAAGCCCTACCACAGGTGGACTTTAGAAAAACATCCCTAACACTGCATGCAGTATGCCCTCATCAAAATCTACCTAACGCCACATGAGGCCCTTACATGAAGAAGGTCTTTACTTTACCTGATTAATAACAACTGAAACCCATATGTTGTGTAAAGTTGTATGTCACAGATTAAACGTGTAAAAATCATAATGCCTCACAGAGGCTAAGACAATAGTGAGCTCTGGGAAAACACTGCTAATACAAGCAAGAGATTACTAGTATTACATGGAAATTGCTGTGACATTAAGGTAACACGTTCTTTTAATGAAAACAGAGTTTGGGGGAACGGCAAAGCTGCTCTGACCTATGAGCTAATTAGATATCTGGAGCCCAGGGACCCCTACCAGAAGATTCCCTGGCTTAGGAGAAAGTTACATTGGGAATAGGTGCATTCCTCCCGAGGTGTCTATGTGACAGGTGTTATGCCCCTCAGAGGCTTAAAGCCTGTGGAGGCCCGGGTACTCCAGCATAGCTTGGACAAAGGGGAGTTATACGAGATCATGAGGCCTGCCAATCGGAAACTCACGATTATTGGAGACCAGAATCCTTCACAGTGTATTGTTATCACCAGGATGAGGTTCAATTGAATGAACCTGAAAGCAGTGGTGGCGGCCTTGTCTAATGGGAATGAGAGTCAATCGTGTCTCTTTTGTGAAGCACCCAAAAAAGATTTAGCACAATTCTTATTGTTTTGCCCAGTTTTTTCAGCCATCAGTAAGCACACACTGAAACCAGTGTTGCAGGGGCAGGGATTTCGTTGTTATGAGCCTGCCCTGTGTTACTTTCTATGGGGGGAATCAGTTTGTGTGGGCTGGGCTCTATTATCATTTTTAAGAAAATGCACTATGTGTGAGGACATTTTTATTGAAATTTGCTTTGGTTTCCTTCTTGTGTATTTTTGCAATGTTTGTATGGTTTTATGCTGTTAGAATTCTATTTTTGTGATCTGTAATTTTGTTGTTTATACTGCTGTTTTTTATGGGAATATTTTGTATTCCCGAAATAAACTTTACTTTACGAATGAAAACACAAAACCTACATTACCGTTTGTGCAATGTAAATAATAATATCAATAATAAGAAACTTAACCTCTTTGGGCTTTCCTGGGCAATGTAACCTGGCCTCTGGTCCCATATGAGCAGGCTGATGAGAGATCCCTTTAATTTTGGAAGAGAGATGCAAGTATCCAGTGGTGTTATTTCAAGGCTATGCAACTTGCGGCTCTCCAGGTATTTCAGACTACAGCTCCCATGATCCCTCGCCATGGACTAGGCTGGCTAGAGCCATTGGGAGTTGTAGTCCAAAACATCTGGAGAGACAAAGGTTGCAGACCCCTAACATTTATTTGGTCCATAAAATGAGCAGTGAAGCCAAGCAAGCAACTTCACCACCATGCATACCCCACTCACTACATGTCCCCCATATTTTGCGCACACCTTTGCCTCCATGCCTGAATCACTTTGCAATCTGGAACATACAAATCCTGCCCTACAGGAATGAAGACACCAAGCCACAGCTAGCACTCATCCCTTTGAAATATCTTCCAACAAGGATCTTTGCCTTTAGTCAACATAGTCCAAACGTGGCCCGAATTCCCTACTAAAAGAAGCCTCATAGTCATGCATTAATTTTCTGTGCCCAGTTAATAAGATTAGAATGAATGAAATCTAAGGTGGTAGTAAACAAAGGGCAGCACAGCACAGTATCACAATGGAGAGCTGAAATGCAAAGGGTAAAGACTTATGTGTACTATCACAATGGGGAGTAGAAATAAGTGGAGCAAAACTTCAGAGTGAGATCGTAACGTGGTAGAGAAATACAGTTGTTCATAACCTTGGCAACAACATCATAATTGGCACAACCAAAGCATTAAATAACAAAGGGGAGAAGAAACCCCATTGAGCGCATCCTTGGAATAAAATAATAACATGGAACAGAAATGCAGTGGGAGCAATCTAGGAGTAAGATCCCAATGGGGTGCAAAAAAACATGTCGATAAATATGCAGTAGGGTGCAACCTAAGAGTAACGTCACAGTGGGCACAATCCAGCAATAACATCACAATGGAGAGCAGAAACCAAATGGAGCACAACCCAGGAACAAAACCACAATGGGGCTGAATCTGGGGACATAATAATAATGGCGAGCTGAAAAACTGTAGGGACAAAGCCTAGGAGTGAAATCACAGTCTGGCACAATGAAGGAACAAAAAACAACGGGAGTAGATATCAAGTGGGCGTGATTTATGAGTAAATTCATCTTAAGGTATAGTCCAAGCCAGAACACAGCGGGGCACAAGATAGGAGGACATTCAGAATGGGCAGTAGGTCTATAGTGGGGCTCCACATTGATAAACATCATCTGAAGAGAAGGCAGTTGGGTACAGCCGTGTAAAATCAAATGGGGGGGGCTTGGAGTAAGTCCTAGTAGGGAGCAGAAATATAATGGGCCATCCTAGGAACAAAACAATAAAGTTGTATGTACCCTAAGAGCAAGATCACAGTTGGACACAATCTTTGCATAAATTCAAGGTGGGACTCAACCTAGGAGTAAGATGACAGCGGAGAGCAGAAATACAGCAGGGAACAGGCCGGGAGTAAATTCACAGTGGGCACAACATAGGAGCCAACATAGGAGCAAGGTTACAGTCATGCAACACCTAAGAGTATGTAACAATACAAATTAATTATAAAGCAACAACATTGAGAGAAATAAGCTGGTCTCTTGAACACGACCCTTTTCTCAGATTTGAGTGTTCCAGGTGCATAGAACTTGGAATTTGGACATGGAGGGGCATGTGGAAATGTGGAGGTGAGTCACCTCAGTGAATCCTGGGCATTTCCCTTGAACCCTTAATCTTCCAGCCAGTATTCCAAATATAGATCAGGGCCAAACATATCCTCCTAGTGGGAATTCACAACAGTGAAAACATCGGGGCTACCCAAATCAAAGACAATCAACCCACCAAACCACCCCTTTGTGCCCCAGCAGGCACAAGAAGACCCACTGAAACAGGAGATGCCCTCCTCTTCAATATTGAAGAGCTAGCCCCTGGCCGAGCACCCATGATATTGGCACCTCCGTGCACCTAATGTGGCACCAAGAAAGACCGCATTAAAGTCCAATCCACGCTTGGAATCTACCCCCAGATTAGCTACTCAGAAGACAAGCCTGTTCTAATGGAATCCTTTAGTAAGGAGAATGCAAATCTTTTAATAAGGCATACTCATGTGCATTAATTCATATCCCCAAAATGAGATATCTACAAGCACTATCTCATGGGCCCATGAGAAAGATCCCTGTTGTGATGAATTCCTTTCCCTGTGTGCAAAGGGCAGCTGACAGAGTCTCAGATTGATGCTCATCCTTCCCGATCCCATGATTGGACTGAATCTCTGCAATTCAATACCCCAAGTCAGGCACCCAGCAGATCGCCTGATATTCACAAAACGTGAACCCAGAGTCTGCCACCACCCTGTGTCCCAAAAATGTGAACACAGATTCTGACACCACCAGAGCTCCCAACCCTAATACATGCCATCCCTCCTGTGCAGCGGGTTTTTCACAACTACTACTGGTGCTGGGTTATGGGAATCCTACTACTCACACATGCAAACACATACAGTTTGATACCAACATCTCTTATTGTTATTCCAAACAATAATTGATACACCATTTAACAATACAATGTATCATGATATGATGCTCTAATATCACATGTTATGCCACCCATCTGCCTATATCCATTATATGCCTAATACCTCATCATGCACTCTCCATAATCCTCTTTTTATTGAAAAGGTTTATTGGATTCCAGGTCAGGCTGTAAATGTTCTCATGATCTTGGTCTTTCCTTTTTGCCTTTGTACAAAGCCAGCAAAGAAACATTAGCCACTTTTATAACCTTGAAACGGACGCCAGGAATGTCACCAACAGCATGACCAGCCCGACCAAAACCAGCTACAAGGACTTCATAATTTTCCTCAATAGAATTCAAGCAGCCATCACTGAGAACAAAAGCTGTGATTTTCTTTCCATTCTTGATCAACTACACTCGGACACACTTCCTGATGGAAGAGCTAGGCTGCTTAGCCTCTTCAACAACTTTTTCCAAGACAATTCCCTTGGCATGAGAAGCTCCTCCAAAGGGGTTGGCCTTCGGGGCAGTACCCATGTGAGATTTCATATATTGTTTATCATGCCATTTCTGTACACGGCAGTGACTGCAAAGCTTCCTGGCTGTACGAAGACCACGGCACTTGCCCATCGTGACGCCTTCAATGTCAGAGCTGAGAGGAAGAAGCCCACAAGGCAAAGCGCCATGATCTATAGACACCAGAAGAACTTCTTCTTTAGACATGTACTGGAAGATTGGCTGACCAGCAGAGTTTTGTGTTGAGTCCACCCTGGACAAAGTGTCCTAGAATGTCAGCATGACTTGTTTCATTCCCTTGTGGTATTCTGGAAAATGTTTCCGTAGGTTTAAAGGCAATAACGGGTAGGTGGTTATGTTGTGCTATCCTGCAAAACAATTTAAATGATAATGTTTGAGAACTGAGGAATCCAGATCTAGATTTGTTCCTGCACAGATGAAAGAGGGGAAAACAGCACCCTGTAGTCCCTTCTATTGCCATGAATTGCAGTGTCCACTTTTTCATGCATTAAATGCCAAACCATTCATTGATCTAGAATGTTTTCTTTGTAGGCTGTCTCTCTTTCGTACTGAAACCCTCAAGACACACCACAGTAGCACAAACTAATGAAAAACGGCAAACTACACTGGTGTGTCTTGCAACACCACCTAAACTAAGGTTAGTGACATGAAGCATAACTCGATGGCTAAATAGGAGTTTTACCATATCAGAGAGACCAGCCACTGCTGGACTAGGCGATCAGGTGACACGATTGTGTGTCATCCCTTCTGAACTTCCTAGGGGTGTCCAGCCAGGGGCATCCAAGTTAAGGGCAGAACAGTGAAGGGTGAAAATCAGCCTTTGACCAGCCTCCTTGTCTCTTAGTGAATGAGCCTTTCTCCCTGTTGCACCTGTGAGTACCCAAACCTTTGTAATTACTGTGCAGACTCTCCACACTGTGCTACTAACCTATAATGCATTCACTCCTGCTCCTCCTGCTGCTCCTCCTACTGTTGCACCTGTGAGTACCCAAAGCTTTGTAATTACTGTGCTGTTTCTCCACACTGTGCTACTAACCTATTATGCATTCACTCCTGCTGCTCCTCCTACTCACCTCTCCCTAAACTTTCACCAATCACGCTACAATGCTACAACTTACTCCTTTCCTATCCCTATTATAAAACTCACAACTCAAAACTCCCACAACTCCATTTCTCTTCCATTTCTCTTCCATCTCCTTCCAACAAACAAAGCCGACCAAAGCCGACGAGCTAACCATCCCTCATCTAAAACCTAT
Source organism: Ambystoma mexicanum (assembly GCF_040938575.1). Classification (NCBI taxonomy): domain Eukaryota; kingdom Metazoa; phylum Chordata; class Amphibia; order Caudata; family Ambystomatidae; genus Ambystoma; species Ambystoma mexicanum. The sequence goes on from NC_090931.1 coordinate 1,327,731,051, forward strand.
CCACCTCGCCTCTCTTCCTCTGAGACTCAACTTTGGTTCTCTTTCTTACCTCATACACTGAACATTGCACTCTTGAATTTTCATTCTGTATGCAACAAAACTTCCTTTACCATTGACTACTTCTCCCCTGGACCTTCTTTGTTTCACTGAAACCTGGATTTCTCCATCTGACACTACCACTCTGGCAGCCCTACATGACACCAAACTATCCTTCGTTCACGCTCCTTGACTGACTGGCAGAGGTGGAGGCGCCTGAGGCGTCAGACACCTACTCTCTTCCTGCCTCAATGCCTCACAAATCTCCAATGCCACATCCTCTCTTACCTCTTTTGAATTCACCTTCTCTACTATTTCTCTGCCTCACTCAGTTCACATCATCTCCATCTATCGCCCGTCTGGTCCCACTGGACCATTCTTTGATGACCTTAGGCAACTCCTTAATTCTCTTTCCACTAAACATCACCTCATTTTCTTAGGTGACTTTAACCTTCCCTCCCCAACCACTTCTCAGAAATATGTCTTTTCTTAGAGACCACGCTCTCCAATCTATCCATAACCTACCTACCCACACAGGGGGTAACTCTTTGGATCTCTTATTCATTTCCACCTCTCTCTCAGCCACTAATACTACTGTCTCAACATTCCATATCTGATCACTCAATTGTTTCCACCACCATCTCCTTTCCACCCTCTCATCTTTCCACACCACGTATTTCACTGTTTACTAAAAGGAAATGTAATCCTTCTGCGATTCCCCCTTTCTCTTCGACCTACAGTTCTTACTCTCCTTCACACCTGAAACCTCTTCCACCAACACTGCATTCTCCAGCTTCCAATCCCTACCATATGACTCATTCTCCTCTCACTTCCCACTGCTTACTTTCACCCCTAAATCTCAGCATCCTCAGCCATGGGTCACCCCAATCATATGCTTTCTCTGCGCAGACATGCATTGGCTGCTGCGCAAATGGAGGCACACCCACTTGAATGAGGACCTGCAACTCTACCTCCCTGCCCTCAACTCTCTGAAGTCCACTCTTGATAAAACAAAAAGGCAATTCTACATAACCCTCATTGACTCTCACTCCAATCACCCTCACCAGTTATAGGGCACCCTAAATTCATGCCTCACTCCTCGTGCATATATGACTATCAACTTCACTATCACAGGTAATGACCAAGCTGAATACGTTGCTGCAAAAATGTCAAAAATTAGAGATTCTCTCCTCACCTTCCTCACACTATCTCATCCTACATTGTACACTCTGCCTACTCCACCATCATCCTCTGCTTCCATCTCCCACTTTAGTCAAACCAATACTGACAAAGTGATATCTCTGTTGATGAAGGCTAACCCCTCTTGTGCCCCATTAGACCCTATTGGTCTTCAGCTAGTCAAGACTATTTCCGCTATAGTGGCCTCTCACCTCGCTGAACACTTCAACCTGTCTTTCGACTCTGCTTGCTTTCCCTCTGTTTTCAAAACAGCCACAGTCATCCCTCTCCTAAAAAAGCAAGGGACTGACCCAAACATATCAGCTAACTTTCACTCTGTGCCTCTCCTTCCACACTACTCTAAAGTGCTCAAAAGTGTTGTGTTCAACCATCTTACCAATTTCGTAGACATCCACAACCTTCAAGAGCCCCTCCAGGCAGGTTTCCAGGTTTCCGCTCCAGTCACTACATGGAAACTGATCTCATGAACCTATCCAACTTCATCGCCTCTGCAAAGCACTCAAACCTATCCTCTGTCCTAATTCTCCTTGACCTGTCTGCTGCCTTTGACAAGGTCGATCACTCTGATCTTCTTAATACTCTCTTTCTTCTTGGGATTCGCGATCAAGCCCTTGCCTGGTTTGAATCCTGCCTTGCACCTCAACAATTCTCTGTCTCCTGGAGCAACAACACCTCTCAACTCACTCCTCTAACTGTTGATTTTCCACAAAGCTCTGTCTTGGGTCCGCTCCTTTTTACACTCTACATTTCTGCTCTTGGGGCAGTAATCTCCTCCTTTGGGTTCTCATAACAACTCTTCGTGGACAACACCCAAATCTTCTTCTCCTTTCCTGAACTCTCCTCTTATCGCTCTATCAAAATTTCCAACTGTCTCTCTGCCGTTAAATATTGGATGGCTTTGCACTCTCTGATGTTAAAATAACAAAAAAGGGGCACTCTTCTTCCCTGCCAAAAGCTCCCTCTCATCTCTTCCTCTGCCTATCCAGTTCCCACCTCACACTCTCCTCTACTCTTCTTCTTCTAGAAACCTCAGCGTCATCTATGACACTTCTCATAAATTCTCTACTTTCATCTCCAAAACTGGAACAACAGCTCCCTCACCTCCTAAATATTAGTAAAATTAGGCTCCTCTTTCTTTTCAACACCGCCAAGCATCTCTTAACCACTCTTGTCTTCTCTAAACTGGACTACTGTGCCAGCATCCTCTTTGATCTCCCCAACTATGCTTTCTCTCCTCTCGACAAGATCATTAACTTTGCTACCAGGACTCTCTTTGAACTCCCTCACTTCACACCTACTTCCTATTATCGTCACCAGGCTGGATGAATGATGATGCAAAACAGGGCGAGATTAAAATGTCTTCTCCTGGTTTACAAATCTGTCCATGGTAAGACAACACTGTATCTATCCTCTATTCAACTGTATAGGCCATCTTGTAATCACTGTGCTGCCTCCTCGACTACCCTTGTGGCTTCTCACCCTCTCTATGGTTCCTCTTGCTTCTGCTCTTTCTCTCTTTTTGCTCCACTTGCATGGAATTCTCTTCCCCTGGACATCTGAGAAACAGTCCACACAGATTTGTTCAAAACCAAACTAGTTTAGTTGCAGGTGGAAATTACAGGGTACACATAGGCAGGGACAATAGATAAAAAGGGCAGGCCAGATTGTTAGCTCAGGAAGAGATGTGCCAGCCTCAGGCTGTAGATTACACTTGCTGCAAATGCTGGTAACTGGGCTTAGAACAGTTTTAACAACATGGGGGCTGATTTTCGGAGGGAGTGAAGTCCTTTCCCAGGGAGTGCTGTCTTTAGCCCCACTCTATGGCTCTTTGCCTCTCTCCCAACTCTGGAGCTTGGTTTTCACTCTTTCTTCAGTATAGGGTTTCGTTCTCTTTGCCTCATCTTGCTGCCTACCTGCCGTTCTTCAGGAGCTGTCACGTAACCTGTTTGTGTCAAGCTATGCTTCACAGGAGGGGTGTGTGGTCCGCCTGGCCACCCATCCTCTGTGCGCAGAGCTGCTTACACGCTTGTCAAGTGGATAATGCCCTTGCCAAAAGAGTTGCTTCTCTCTCGGCACAAGACTCCACAGGTGACCTTCTGAGGCACTTTGATCTTGTTCTGCAACTGCACCAGACGCGCAATGTTACCCATCCATGTAAGTTTTTGGCACTCTCCCGGTGCAGGGCGCCAACTGTAACGCTGTGTTGGGTGCTCTGTTGCTCTCACCAGCTGTGGGCTCCTCATGCATCGCAGAGGCTCTCCCCTGATTAGTTCTTTCCAGCAAGTCCCTCCCGTGCGTTGGTTGTGTTTGTTCTCCCATGGTCTTCATTGTGGGCTGTGCCCAGTGTTGTTTAAAAGCTGAATCATCTTATGTTAAAGGGACTAGACATACGCTTTAACCCCTATAAAACCCATAAGGGTGTTAGTGTCTGAGCGGTAGGGAAAGTGAATTAAGTCTCTCTCTGGGCTTTGCCTGTCCCCTAGTGGGCCGACACATCCAGAGGGATCCCACTTACCCTATCCCCTAAGGGGAACTAAGCATATAGCGGGTTCCACTCCATAGTCCTAAAGGGAGTGGCTCGCTCTTGGGGAGAGATGGTGATCTTTTCAGATTCATCATAGTATTACTGATGATAATTTGGGTGGTGGTCAGAGCCTTCCAGATTGTTCTCCAACAGCCTTAAAGTTGACAGCAAAATTGAATGAAGGTTTTTATAATAAAATGATAACCTGAGGAGAAAGATCATCCAATCATTATTTTTCAGTATTTATTTATTTTTGAAAAATGTTTATAAAGCATGGATATGGCACGGGTGGATAAAGTGTTGTTTTTATGATTATATTTGTATACACTGCACAATGCCCAGGTGTGTGCAGTGTATACACATATAATCATAAAAACAATACTTTATCCACGCAAATATATAAAACGAATTGGACATAGTAAAAGGCATGTGTAGGCAACAAGATAAAATATCTATGAAAACTTTACAACTAGAATGACAGGATAGGGCAACTAAAACATTTGAATCTAGATCATGATAAATGATTAAAATACAAAGTTCCATCACCACGCTGTCAAAGATTTCCTGAATTTAAGGTAATCCCGATTCTTGTGTAGTTCAGGAGATAAGCTATTCCAGGAAGACACAGCAGCTCCAGAAAAAGAACGTTTAGTAGAAAAAAGATCTAAAATGGGGGACTACGAAGACCTCGCAAACGCCTGGGAACTTCAATTGCTCTGCAAGGTACGAGTTTTTTTTTTAGATTAATCATTTAATACGTAATGCACAATAGTTTAAATAAAAAGTGCGCATGAAGCAGGAGCCAGTGTAGAGTTGTTAAAACCGGCGTAATATGATTGCTTTTTTCTGGCCCAGATACTAGCTGGGCAGCAGCGCACAGCACAGCTTTCAAAGGTGCCAACGTGGATTGTGAAAGACTTATAAAGACCACATTTCCATAGTCAATCCGTGATAGACCTAAGTATTGAACAAGAAGTCCAAAATGTGCATCTGTTAAAACAGGTTTTGAGGATCTCAGAGCAAGTAAATGTAAATTAGCCGATTTCACCACCATATTAATATGGGGTTTAAATGACAAGTGTGAATTCAACATGAACCTTAGCGATTTAGCAGTTTTAGGAAATTCACCAGACACTCAAGGAATCTTGGCATTGATGAACCATTTGGAAAAAGGGGGTAGACAGTGAGCGTAGGAAGACAATAAAAATTCATTTTTATTAGTGTTTAATTTTTATGAACTAGGGGACCATCCATTGTTTCAACATCATTCAGCCAATTCCTTAATTGTCCCTGTCACTTTCGGAAGAAATTCAAAAGGTACACTTGAGTATCGTCTGCATACTGATGCATGGACACTCAGTGTTTCTTGGCTAGAGGACCCAATGATTCTATGTATAGATTAAGAAGCGTAGGTGACAAAACGTAACCTTGGGTGACTGCGACGGGTGCTAGAAGAGCCTCAGAAAATTCTCGGGCCAGAACTGCCAATTGTTCTCTTGAATATATCAAAAAACGGATCCAAGCCTTGAAAACACATTCAATGCCCATTCGGTTAATCACTGTTTTCAGGCGAGCATCATGGTCGATGGTGTCAGAAGCTGCTGATAAATCAAGTAACACCAACAGGTAAGTACCACTATAAGCCAGCACTTTGCACACACACATCATTGAGAATCTGTAATTAAACATTGTATTGTCAAAACCGGCTGGTTTCTCGTTCTAAGTGGTTAGTGCACACTAGTGCGGCTTGACGATCAGAGTTAGTGCATAGTGAGGTCCTTTACTCAAATGCTTACTGGCTTAATGGCTTGGTGCGCTTTCAGAGTCTCTGGGCTGGTCCAGATTCAGGTCCTGGTTACATGTGCACCACGTTGCAGAGACCCCAGAAAGTTTGGAGGCAAAGTCCTGCTGTCCAAAGATCCTGCAGGGTGTGTCTGTCTGTCTGGTGTTGGCTCAGTGAGTACGTGTTCAAGAGATAAGGTTGGCCTCTGGCAGTGCTCTGAAAATGATATAAGTGCCTCAAAGTAAGATGGATACTGTTGGGAGTGTGCATGAGCCGTAGTACCCAGTAGTAGAAGTACACAGTAGTACCCAGTTGTACCACATAATTGTGGGGAGTGTGCGATAACGACTATTCGAGTATTCGAGTCATTACTGGCTGGTTGGTTGACTTTGCTGATTAATGGTATAAGCCACAGTGACAGTAATTTTATTGGTGTTGGGTGAGCTGCAATATCTGGACTATCTGCTTGTCGGATTTCTAGTGACTCAAATGTTATTCTCCTTCACTCGTGCATTCTGTTTACGGTCTCCGTTGTACTAGCAGAAGGAGGTGGACTTTGTATAAAACTATCACACCGGTGCGGAGCGCGAGCAGTGTGTTGGGTGTATTGGGCATGGTAGGATCTCAACACGGACGCATATTGACCGCTGCTGCTCCTGTGAAACGGTGAGTGGCTCTCTCCCTCTTTTGTTCCCCCTAAAACGGAGCCGGACTCTATGTACAATTTACGTACGAAGCTGAGGAGCAGGGTTGACTGTGGCTTCCATCCCCATCTCTGATGAGGAAATGTTACTAGCAATAACCATATCTCTGCAACCATCCCAGCCAGACAGGGGCTCATCTGTCAAGTCTGTGTCATAATTGAAAGGGAAAGGCACCTGAAAAAGAAGAGTGACGGGCAGAACTTAATTACCACCTTCTTTCCGATACAATCATACACTATGCCATCAACGTTACCTTTGCCTCAGGCCCCAGCTAGCCCATGCACAGGGGAAGGTGGGTTGCATCTATGCATTTCCCCCTCTGCGGAAGGATCTGTGCTGCCGTCCATGTCACACGGGGACACAGTGTCAATAATACCACACTTAGTTCAGTCTCCAGTGCCCCCAAATATGAGGGGAGGGGTATGCAGCCACAAAATATGGCAAACACTTTACCTGTCACTTTGTTAACAACTCGGGAGAACCACTCCAAGGGGCACGAGGACACTGCACGTAGTGAGCCAATGGCAGACACACCTCCAGAGATGCCACCTTAATTCTTCCCTACACGACAGAGAAATCATAAGGGATCAGGAATGGCTTTTTTGCATCATTACCGCCACCCTCTCTATCAGTACTACCACCATAGAGACACTCAGCCATGATGTGCAAATGGAGGATGGGTCCTGGGAGAAAAGGGAAGGCCTCTTCAATGAAATTAATCAGGTTCTCTGTATATTAGTCTCCCTCTATGAGGGAATACAGAGAGAGACTAAATCGACACTGTTCTCCTGTAGTCCCTCTTGTTCAGATTTGATAATGTGAACATACAGGAAGTAGCAAGGAACTTAGTGGAATCTCATAAAAGTACCTCAACAGCTGCTCAACAATCGCCAGAAAGGGATTCTAGAGGGCCTGCCATTAAACCGGGCCAGCATCCAACTGGGGTCAAAGTCACTGGGCACGAGGCTTTGGGCCCTCTGTCTCAGGAGGCTGTTCGTCCTCTGACTTGTTATGACCACAATGATCGGTCCTATGGGCACTCTCAAACAACAGGTCTACAAAACCCTGATGCTCCGTAGAATAACACTGAACCACCAGTGCCAAGCAGGTCCATTCTTCAGCAGTTCCAGACATTACTATACAGGAAGATCCCATAGATACATCAGTTGAAGAAGTTCTAAGTATGGGTCTGACAATTTCATCAGGTGTTTTGAAGAAGCTCATGATCTTTAAAAGAATGCAAGCTTCTGTAATAAAGAAAACAAAAAACCTGTTGAGTAAATCGCAGAAAAATCCAGGCGCAATACATTTCTTAAAATCGTTATTGTCAAGGTCAGCAGCAAGGAAGCACTCTCTCAGATTGACTTGGTGGTTGCTAAAGGTGCCTCAAGTCCAGACCTTAATGTTACCCCGTCTGTGACAGTTGGCAATGGGGGAAGATTACGCATGGATAAAGGCCTGGCTCCAGCAGAGGATAGAGGTCTGCCTATTATATCATCTTTATTTGTTCAGGCACCTTTGGGGACAGAGCCGACTATTATTGCACCTCAGCCTTTGTTAACACATGCAAACCTTGGCGTGGGCCATCCTATGGGGTTACCCAGATGCTTCTATTAACCCACGCCAACTTTACGTCTCTACTCTGTCAGCAAGATCATTACAAGACCATGGCCCAGTCGGCCCAGTGGCCCTGCGGGCTCCCTCTAAACAACAAAATACTCAAAATGAATCTCTAGCGGTTGCCGTTGAAAGCGTGATTCCAGAAACTTGCAGCTCAGTGCTGAATTGTTTTAATATCATGTCACTTTTACAGGGGGTACCTACATTGGCCGCACTTAAGACAGGAGATGTTGAGTGTTCTTCCCCGATCAGGCGAGACTTGATTGCACAGTGATCATCCTAAAATCCAAATTAGTGATGGATACTCTGATAAAGGAACGGTACAGTCTGTGCAGTTTGCGGTATGACTTGCTGCCATATCTCATCAAATCTGACCAAGATAGATCACAGAGGAATGGACAGGGTGGGGTGAAAGTCATCTGCCTCACACTGGGCAGAGTTTAGTGGATATCCACGTTCTTGCCTTCAAAAAGAAAATGTTGGCGTCAGAGGAAAGCTGGGATTGGTCTTGGCTATTTCCGCAGATTATGCCCTAGACCTTTGGCCACTCATTTAGTGACTTAGAGCCAAAAGAGGTACACTGTGATTTTCCTTCTACCTCTATTTTGATACTCTTGTTTAACTCGTAAGGTCATACTCAACTGTTTACAAATGGTGTACTATCTGCTTTATTTAGAAATCATTCTCTCCTACGGTTAGAGGACACGTGGCTTAAGGAGCAGCCAGCCTTTGATGGATTTGTGGTGGTGCACCAACCTGCTTGTCAGGGTATCATAGGTTGCCCCTATGGGGCCCTATTAACCATGATTAAAATGTCCCCTTACATTAGAATGATCTCTTGGTATGATCTGAGATTTTGAGTTTTGGCAACCCACATTAGATTCCTTGGTTCTTTACATATGGATGTGCTGGTGTTAATATATATTGGCATACGGGCACGGCAGCATTAGCAACAGTCATAGACTCTATCTTACTTTGTGTAGCACAATGGTACAACGTCACTCCGTTGGGACATGTGGTGGTGGTGGGTGATCTGAACTCAAACTGTATTTCACTGGAAAATGAGAGTCTCATGCCTACTGCAAGAAAAGATCAAAAAACGCTAAATGGCGAGTTATGGGAGGAGTGTTTCACTGGCATGGGTCTTCTTCCATTAAATGGTAATGTAAAGAGGGATGTTCTGGCAGCCGCGACATGGTCAAATGGGAAGAGTGCCTCATATCTTTGTGGATAAGTGGCTGTTAGACAACTGTTCTCTTTTTGAGGTCACTTAAACGATATGTAGTGATCATTCCATCTTAACTGCTGCCTTTGACCTGTTGACAATTGGAGCATCTATTACCCCATCTTTGGTAGGGGGTAATTCGGCCACTCTTTATACCGAGGGCAATCGTCTAAAGCGGTCAACAAATATGCACGCTAGGGTGAATCAATCACTTGTCAGTATGATTGGGGTGAAACCTACACAGGAATTGCAATCAGATCTCATGGCATACACTTTTGTATGTTTTATTTCCACTGTCATTGATCCAAACATTGCCAGGAAGGGACAAGTAGCATCTAGACTGTCATCCCATGTACATGTGTACAACAGGGAGCTGGTCCTTAGACGAAGACAACTGAGAGGTGGAAGGAGGCGTACAATAAAGACTCCTCTATCTCTTCCCGGGAAAAACTATTACAATTAAGAAACTTGTCCAAGCCTATAAGAATTGGTTGCAAGGGTCCAATATTCATAGGCTCCAGTTAGATGGTGAACAAATGCTAGAGGCACTGGTGAATACAATCTCCAGATCTTTGTGGTCATTGATTAATGCCTCCGGTAAGGTTCAGCAGATAAGGACTGGACTGACCATTTTGAGGCACTTTATGCTCAACCTCCATTCATAAGAAACTTTGACATGGGGAGAGAGGTGTCAAATGACACACCTTTGGTTTTTGATATTTCACAAGAGAGACTTGTCAAATGAATTGGTGCAATTAGTAACTCGAGGCCACCAGATCCAAATGGATTACCGAATCAACTTTTTAAGGCAAACCCGACGGTTTGGGAAGACATTCTGTCTATTCTATTTGGAGACATTATTAAGAGGGGAAAATATCCTCATTCTTGGGAAAGGGCACACATTATTCCCATTTACCAAAAGGGGATAGGTCTTAGCCAATGAATTACCATCCAATTGCCATTCTGGACACAGATTCCAAAATGTGTTCATGCTTGCTACTGGAACATTTGAAGTCTTGGGCCACTACCCTCAACTTAATATCAGAATGGCAGACTGGCTTTAGAAAGGGGATGGGCACGCAACTGAATGGTCTGTTGTTGAAGTGCATCCAGGGGTAGGCTTGGGCAAACGGGGGGAATCAGGTCTTCTTTGCCTCAATTGATTTAGCAGCAACATTCTATGCAGTTGGCCGCTCATTGCTGTGGGCAAAATTTAAGAAATGGTATATTCCTTCAGGGCTGTTTAGTCTACTGGTAGCACTTCATACTAATTCAAAAATACACGTAACATTAAACCAGGAGGGGCATCTGTCACACCCGGTTATAACGCACAGTGGGGTTATGCAGGGGTGTATCCTGGCCCCCTATCTTTACACTCTATACATGGCAGATTTAGAACCTTTTTTTAAAAAAAATCTAGGGCCTTGGCAACTCCCAAAATTGAAAATATAAGGCTACTGTGGACAGGATATGCTGACAATTTCATGGTGTTTGATAATACTCACATTGGTCTCCAAAGACTTTTGCATGGCCTTTGCAAAGAAAAACTCTTTGACCATCAATGCTGCCAAGTTAAAGGTCATGCATTTGACAAATGGTACAAAACAGACTGCCTTTAAATGGCATGTGGAGTCAAATCTGGTGGAGAGGATTGATTCGCTCATATATCTAGGCTTCAAGATTTTTTTCAAACCACCATCCACTCTAGTCAGGTCATGGCTACTTTTGAAAAGAACAAAGCTACTAAATCAGCTATATAGGGTGGATTACAAATTTGGGACATTTTCCTTATTGCCATTCAAACTCTTCTATGAAGGCATAGTGGTACCAAAACTACGACTGTACTGGACTATCTCACATTTCTTGAAGGCTTGATGTGGAGAAGAATCCTTCGTCCGTCCCCCTTGCACAGTAGGAAATTATTCGGTATTAATTGGGTGCAACCTCCCTCATGGCATGAGCACTTTGGAAATATCTATCTCTGTATGGGAAAATGCTGACACTGCTGCCCAATTAAGTGCGGTGCGATTTTGCAAATGCATGCAAAGAGGGGAGTACCCGTGTGGTGGTTGAAATCAAAAGCATTGCCCATTTACCTTTGAAGGAATTGGGATGTACTGAGGGTGATTTGGTGGGCAATCCTGATGAAATAAAGAAAGATCTACATGCTTTAGATTGGACAAACACAGTGGATGAATTCCATGCATATCCATACCTTGGCCACTTAAAACATGACTATAAAAAATGGGAATCGTGGCTCCTTATTTATCAATATATACCAGCAGATCCACACATTCCCTTTTTATGAGATTTCGTCTGAATGTATTGTGTACAAAGGAAATTCGTTTGAGATATGGTCAGGTTGAGCTGGAAGCCGTCAACTGTAGATTCTGTACCTGATTCAAAGAAACTAGTAGGCATTCTTTTTTTTTTTTTTTTTTTTTTTATTGTGTTAACCCTTAGGTTTTTACAAAACAGTCATTCTCCTTAGGACATCTAGAACACCTAGGACACCTAGGACACCACTTGAGTTGGTCGGCTTTGGATTAATGACCGCCCGGCCCCGACTACTGCTCCGCGCCGAGTAATTGCTCGCCTTCGGCCGGGGTATTCGCCCTTTTTAGGGCAACGTCCAGGAATTTGGCGGTCATCCTCGCCCATCTTGGCGAGTCGCCCGCGATTAGCCTGCTCCAGCGGGTTTCATCGTCAAGACTGATTTCATTTGATGCAAGTGGTGCCAGGAATGTTAATCTTTCTATTGTTAAAGCTGTACATGACATTAGGAGGTGGTAAATCGTTTCCTTTTGGGTGGTGTCTCCACATAAGCGACAACTGTTGTCTACGGTGTTCTTTCGAGTCGTTAGGATTTCCCTTGTATTTAATAAGTTCAATCGGGCTCTCATAAATATCCTCCTTAGATTCTTTTCCGGAAATTTTTCACAGTATTTTAATGGCTCCCTCAGCCGATTGTGTGCGGGAGGTAGATGTTTCAGGGATTTGTATTGGAGGCTTCTTTTGATCGTGTTAATCCAGTCTTGATCCTCCAGTTTCCTCTTTACCCTCCCCGGGTTATTGAGGAGGGTTTCGTCTGAGCAGGCCACCTCTTCCAGTTTTCCGTGTATTTTGTTAACCCAGGTCACGAGCGGTTTACAGGCGCCTTTTGTGATTTCGCTTTTCATGAGCTGGAAAATTGGTAGTGAGTCAGGCGCTAGGATTTTTCTGTACAATTGAACCGCACTCTGGGTTATCACTGCTGTTAACGATGGCAATCCAAGTTCACGGCGAATGGCTGGCATGGGTGCAGATTTGGGGAGTACTAAGACCGACTTCCATAAGTGCCCCTCCAGCTTAAGTCAAATTTCCGCTGGTAGGGACAAGTTTGCCGCCATTCCATAAGTTATAGCTGGTATTACCTTCGACTTGTAAAACTGAATAGCTGGTGTCCACGAAAATTTGCCGAATTTATTATCCACGGCTCGGGTCTGTGATGTAAGGTTGCGCATTTTTTCCCATAATGAGTTCAAAAGGGAATTGTCTTTCAACGAATTGTCTATCATAACGCCTAGATATTTAAATTCATTCACGGACTCAATTTTAGTTTTATTCAGATACCATGTGTATGTTTTTTTCTGATCTTTCGACGTTTTGTGAAAGGAGATGATTTTTGTTTTCTGCGAGTTGATCTTTAGGGTGTTGGCCTCCATGTACGTTGACACATTATCAATCTGTCTTTGCAGTCCGATGGCCGTTTGATCCATCAAGATCAGATCGTCTGCATACCACAGTCGAGACATTTTCACCTCGCCCAGCTTCGGCGGAAACGCACGCACCGAGTCTTCAGTCTTTTGAAAATCACCAATAAAGGCGATGAAGAGCGCTGGGGCTAGTGGGCATCCTTGCTTAACCCCTCTTTCAGTACGGATTGGGTCCGACAGGCTTCCCTGCTGGCACAACCTCACTCTTAGCGTTGTTTTAGAGTGGAGGGCTTTAATCGGGTCCAAGATTGATTCCGGGCACTTCCAGTTTTCTAACTTTGCCCATAATTTGGCTCGATCCACGGTGTCAAACGCCTGGGATAGGTCAATCATAGCCATGTGAACTCCCGGTGCTCCTCCTTTAACTCTCATTTTGATGGTGTTCAAGATTAGAATGTTAATCGCTGTTCCCGCTCCTTTTTGGAATCCGGTCTGGAAAATATCGAGCAGTGGCGCTTGTTTGGCCCAATCTTTGAAGTGGTTCAATGTCAGTGTGGCGAATATTTTCCCAATGATATCAAGTAGGGCAATCGGTCTGTAGTTGTTTGGGTCCGATCTGGTCCCCTTTTTATAGATCGGCACTAGGACCGCCTCTGTCCAGGTCTTTAGAATTTGTTTTTGTTTGCAACATTGCTCAAACAGTTCACAAATCAGGCTCGCCCAAGCTTGGGGATGCTGCTTCAGGTCCAGGTTGGTAAGACCATCCGGGCCTGGGGCCCTCGAGTTCTTCAAACGTGAGATCGTGCTCACAATGTCTTCCCGGACAGCCATGTTCACCCAAGGCTCAGTCCGGTCTTCTTGTTGACATGGAGTTATACTCTTCATAGTTCCAGTTGATGGCAAGGCAAATAACTCGGTGAAGTGAGTGCTCCATTGTTGTTCAGTAACGTTACTTGTAATCTGAAGTGGCTTCTGGCCATTAACCGTTTTTAGTATAGACCAGAAGTCACGACTGCTTTTGGAGATCCCAATTTTCAGCATTGCCTCTGCATCTTTCTGATATAAATTGTGACGTTCTTGTGTCAACCATGCTTTGTATGTTATTTTTTCCCTTTTGTAGGCTTCCCAACATTCTTCATTTAGATTTTTTAGCGCTACTCTTTTTAATCTTCTGAGTTCTTTGCGTTTCCTTACAATCACAGCGTTATAAGTATGGGCGTGCGGAGGTTGCTGTCGGGCTTTCCCACCAAAGTTCACTTTGTGTGGTATCAATAATGATACATATTCTGGACGTTGAACTTCTACTCCCTTGTTATTAAGTCGTTGCTTTTTCCGTAATCTTTCTTTTACTTCAGTTATGTTATTCGAAGTCAACCGGATTCGGTTTTGCTGCTTGTTCGTATCAATTTCAAAAGGATAGATTACGCGGTCTTTTACTTCACCATTCCAGGATAGGAGCAGTTGATTATGATCACTTTCAGTTGTTCTTTTAACTCGGAATTCTTTGAAGTATGGAATTAGGCCCTCTGAGATAAAGATGTAATCTAGAACAGCCATAGATGATCCTCTTTCCCAGGTCGGGAATGACGTTCCTCCTTCTTGGAGTGTGGCCACATTGCACAACTGTCTGGACCTCATCAGGGCCAGCCATGCAGTGCCTCTCTCATCAGATTTTCTAAGGGCTGGGCACACCCTCTCGTCCAGATGACCTGAACCGCATTTGGCGTTCAGATCCCCACAGATGATAAGATTGGGGATATCGTAACTGATTCTTATGTCGTCGATGGTGTCCGCCACTTGATTGCAGAAGTCTTTTATAGCAGATTTTTCAGGGTTCCAGTAAAGATTTAGTATGGCAAGGTCAGAGCAGAGCCTCCCCTTCTCGCCCTCGCCTTGATGGTGCCAGCTGGCCATTATGGCTAGCATGCCATACTCCTCTCTGATTTTTTTTCCCATAGTTATTCCTGAGCCCAGGCGTATAGCAGTTAGCAGTCCACCTGATGGTCTACCCACCATAGATTTAAGGGCTGTAGATACCTCAATTATGTATCCTTCTAACGACGGTTTGTCTATTAGCCACGTTTCTTGGAAGCATATTAGATCAACTTTATTCCAGTTTGTACCGCTTGATTGAGTTAAATGATGGTACCCTCTTGTATTCCATGAAGCCATCTGCAGCACCGTTTCTTCCCATTGTTGGGCCTTGTTGTTAGACGGCTTACTTGAAGGGACGGCATCATGGATTAACTGCTAATCCTTTTTCTTCCTGCCGAAGGTATCAGCAATCCATTGCCACGGTTTAGATGCATTTGTTGCTGCGGTGGTTTGCTTGGACCGCACTATCTGGGCACCGCCTTGCTGATCAGGCCTTAGACTACCCTCTCGTCGTCCCCGACCATTTTGTGCTCTATTACTAGATCCAAACCTTTTAGTGGGATCAAGGTCTTGGTTTTTCCATACTTCTTTTTGGCGGTCTGCTACGCCGTCTCTTCGGCTCTTTTCTTCTGGGACCAGTGCGACTGTTCGCTCCGCTTTCTCGCTTAACGCAGGACTTTCTTCTGTCCTTCCGTCCTTTCCCAGCTCCTTTCTCCTTGTCTGTAGTTTTTCCAATTTTAAGCCCATACGCTGAAGGTCTTTGGATATTTCTAGGGGTTCTTCGTTAAGAGCATTGGCTCTTACGTGCAGGTAGGCTTTCGCTTTATGGCCTCTGTGGTACGGTTCTATCAGTACCAAATCGCTTGTTGACAGGTGTCGAAGTTTGTCTATTTTGGATATTACTTTTAGGACCGCTCTTCTGTTTAAGACCATGTAACTGTCTCTTGCCGAAATTTGCTCTAGTTTAAATAGAGAGACATCAGAGAGATCTAGATCTTTTTTTACATTAGTTTCTCTCCGTCTGCTACGATCTGCGTGCGAGGGTCTTCGATGGTACCGTTGTTCTTGTGTTCGGGACTTCCAAACCGATTTTCTGGTTTCTCTACTCTCGAGGTGGTTCCATTCTTTGTTTTTTAGATTTTTTATCGCTTCTAATCCCAGACTGGGTGAGCTCGACCTCTGCCTTTCTCGGCGACTAGTCCTCCAAGAACCCAAGTTTCCTTCTTTCGGCGAACTCCGTTGTCTTGCCAGTTTATGCTCATCTCTGGGTGGACTCCTTGCGTCTACATCTCGCGGTGATTCTGTGGGAGATGACATAGTGTTGGCATGTTCCACCAGCTGGCAATCATTTGGAGAGTCCTGCTCGGGGCTTACGTCACCGGGCCCATTTAACAGTACTATCTGGTCATTGTTGGTCTTTAGGGTGGTCTCCATGTCTGATTTGTTATAGCCCTGTTTTTTTCTTATTATAACAGGGCTCCGGTGTTGTGACTTTGCACTCTTAGTTTGCGGACTGGCCAGTAGACAGGGTGTATGTACTGGCGACCTCTTTCTGGAGATTCACAGGAGTGGTCCTTCTGTCTGGCCTTTCACTTCAATATGTTTTGTTGTTGCTTGTCTTGTCACAGAGGGCGCCTCTCGTAACTTCACTGTACCTTTTGCGAAGATTGGAGCTATATCTTTCTTTTTTATTGGTGTTTCTTCCGTTTGAGTACTGTTAGTAATTAGCGCTGCAGTATATGGAGCTCTGGGGGTAATGTTGGTCAGCTCCTTCCCTAGACTCTTTATTTTTTCTTCGAGACTTAGTTGCATGTTTTTTGAATTATGCTCTACGGCCGTTACATAGCCTTCTATAAATGTCAATTTCTCCTTTAGAGAAGTAATCATTGTTGTGTTATCCTTTAGTGCTTCATGAATCGATTCATAAAGTTTGTTGAATGGATTGAGGGCTATTGTGAGTGCCGACATAATTGTCAGAAGGTCCGTCTTTTTTTTGGCTGATGGTATTTCTTTGTCGGACAGCCCCGACATGTCACTTTGCCCTCTTAGTCTAATCGGCGTATGTAGGCCTCTTTCGGCTTGTAGCTGCTGTCTTCTTTCTATGTAGTTTTTTTCCAATACTGATGAAGACTCCCGGTTGTCAGCTGATTTGTCCGCCCCAATTCTCTCGTAGTTGCGCTGTGAGTGTGGGCGAGTCCAGGCGTTACGGTCTTCTACTTGAGTGTGTCTCGTTGCACTTGGGGGTCTATCACTCAACTCCATGCACACACTCTGTGAAGGCATTTGGATCTGTGGGGCTACTACTGATTCTTTCGCGGAGTCTGTTGGTCGGAGGTCATTTACATTTTTCGCCTGTACGGAAGTAAGCTCTTCGGATCTTGTTGTTTGCACTGGTTCGCCCACCAGATTGCACAGTGTGTTTAGTTCGTCCAATATCGCTTCTTCCACTGAGCTCCTTGAATGCTCCAAGCGCGAATTTCCCAATCGTGGCGGCGATTTAGGCGGGTCGTTTTGCTGGCCGGCCTCCGCCCTTACTCCAACTGGGATCCCACCTTCTCTGCTAGATTTGCGCGCATGCCATTTGATCATGGGGACTAGATTACTTTCAGTTAGATCTGTTTTCCGAAATTTGTTCACTGGCGGAGGTTCTTGTGCTGCCTCTAGTAATTCCGCGTCAGACAACTCTTGATCCGAGTGGAGTTTTCTCTTACTGTGTTTTAGGAAATAATCCTTCAGCGAGGGGAGTATTGGTAGTCTTGTCATCTCCTTGGCTCCTACTGTTGCTTTTAGGGCCGTTTTCCGCCCTTTTTTTACACAGACCTTCCCTTCCGGGACTTTCTCTTTTGGTCTGCTTTTCGTTGGTTTTTTATAGAGTCTTGGTCTTGTTGGGACCTCGTGATTATTCCTTCGACTCTTTTCTTCTTCCCTCTCTGATTCAGAGTCGAAGTCCAATGATGATATGGTTTCGTAGTTCTTTGAAGACACTTCAGTAGTTTTTCCACCTATGTCGCCGTTGGTTTCCTGGCTCTTTGCATTTCTAGGTCTTCTACTCGTTTTGCTGGTTGTTCTGATTCCAGACGACGAGGTCTGACCTGAGGAGTTTAGGCAGTCTTGTGTTTCAAACACCGAGTCATCATTATTTTCTGCATCACGAGAAACTGCCTCGTCTTTTGATGACACCATGCTGGCCATCCTACTAATTGACTCTTCTGGTGTTAGTGTCGATATCATGCCCTGACAAGAGCTTGTAGTGAATTGCGGCGTATCCGCCCTCTCGATTTGCTGGTCACCATTGTTTGTGGGTTTTTCCCCCTCAACCCCCAGCTCACCTGGGGGCACCCGTATAGGAGGGTCGGCCTCTTCAATTGTAGATCTCCCCTGCCCAGCAGACCCCCGCCTAGGTCTTCCGCTGCTCGGCTCATGATCATTCGCTGACGCGGTATGCCTGCTGGGTGGTGCCTGCGTTGCAGGGGTAATCGTTGTAACTATGGCCGCGACTTTGTCAGGCGTGGTTCTGAGATCCGTTGCGAGTTCGGGTTGCAGTTTATTACTGCGCATCCATCGACCCGACTCCGCTTCGTTGGTAGCGGTAGGAGACGTCATGGGGCCTAAGGCGCTCAGACAACCGCCGTTGGACACTACTGTCCGTCGATGTAGCTCCGGGTATCAGAGACCACCGGGCTAGTCGGCAGCGGAGAAAAGAGTTCGTCGATTCACCGATTCACCGACTCCCAGGTAGGATCAGGAAGAGGCACAGGGGGGGAGGGAAGGGGGAGAGGGGGAAAGGGGAAGAGGGGGGGGGACTAGGAACAATGAAAAGGAACCGGGGGGAACCCTGAGGGGGGAGGGAAATCCAGGGACAAGGAAAAAGAAAGAGGGGGGGGGTGGAGGGAGGGGAGAAGGAAGAAAGAAAGGGTAGAGTACCAGAAGTACTTTTCTCAAACGTTCCTACCAGCCGCTTCACAGGTCCGCTTCTGGGTTCCTCTCACTGCTCCGGCTCCGACTCCCGACACCTGACACACTGTGCCACACACCGCGCCGCGCTCCGCGCCTGCGCGTTGGTTTTGAAGAGAAAGTTCAAAGTTCAAAGTTCACTGATCCGCAGAGAAGAAACACAGCGGTCCGCCTCCTGACTCCACCTGACACACTGTGCCACACACCGCGCAGTAGGCATTCACTGTTGGTGTGTCTAGCTCTTGAATCAAAAAGAGTAAGAACACTTTTTAAGTTTAAGAAGTTTCAGTTTTTATCAAGCAATCAATTTTGAAATTACTATTTGTCAGGTTCAACCACCTCAATTGGAAATGCAGTGTGTATATTCTTTGAATCACTTCTTCAATATAATGAATCTCACTAATATGTGTTGATTAATATGTGGTAGTAAGGAAGGAGATTATTTTATGTTTGTATTTTCATTTGTTAATTTAGAATGTATTGGATGTAGTTGAATTCAAGTTTTCCGTGTTTATTTTCTTTTTCCTGATTGTTTTATTTGAAAATGAATTTTGTGGATGATATCATTTTAATATGGATTGGTTAAAGGTTGGATTAACTTTTAACCAATAAAACAAAAAAAATAATAAAGAAACTGTCTCAGTACTGCAGCCCACCATGAAACCTGACTGAAAAGAGGCCAGTAAATTTTGTTCGAAGATCCAGTTATTCGGTTGCTCAGACACAACCCCTTCCAGAAATATCCTAAGGAAAGGTAGTGAGGTTACTGGTCGAAAATTTGACAAACACCTAGTGTCAAAATTGTTTATTTTAGAGAATCAGGAAAGCAGCCTTCCTCAACTGATAGCTGAACAAGTTTTGGCTGGTTAGTAGCTTGCTACCTACTTGAAACCTTTCCTCCTGACTTAATACACTAAAATGAACGTAAAGGTAGCTATAGTTTTACAATGAAAAGTAGGAAGCTCAACAACTGTCTGTTAAATCGATCTCTGAATCGCTAGAATCTTATCAGAGAAAAACATAGCAAACTCTTGGGCTTCCAGGGTTGGAAATTGAAGTTGTTTACTCATGAGGGGGGGTGCTGTTGAGCAGCCTGCAAGATGGCAGCCTAGCTGAGAAGCTCCATGCTATACAGACGCCAATCCGACTACAACGGCGGAATCCCTGTAGCCTGCGACCTGTGACTGCCTCCACACGTTGCTGATAGTGTGGGGCTCATCTGTCTTCAAGGCCGAAAGAAATCGGAGTGCTGCGCCCAAGATACAGCATCTCAAACTATGGCGGCTGCACCGGCGGTTGGCCTGGGCTACTGATACGCAGGAGCCCCGCGACCTGCCTCTGTACTGAGCGGCGACCGTGCTTGCACAGGTGAAACCTGAAAATTGTTGCGGGTGGCGGCCGGCTGACGCCATACATTCCCGCTGAGGGCTTGTGGCGGCGTGAAACTTGATGGGCTGCCCTGATGTGAGTGGGGCTGGACCTTTGCTGCATCCCCGATTCTTATCCGGAGCTGCCCGACGTGCCGACGCTGCATCCACCTGTAAGGCTCCATTGAAAGTGGCGGACGGGCCTACAGACGGCTGTCTACTGCTGAAGGAGTCGAGACCGGCCCCTCAACGATCCTCCACAAGTAAGCGTGACGGCGGTGTGCAGATCTAGCTTGACTACCTTGCATTACAAATAAATTGAAGCATGATAATGCACCCCAAAATGGCTACAAATGGAGCCATTTCCAACTGCTTATAACTGAACAGTGTAACTTAATCAAGGTGCAATATTTGCTCTTGCCACTAGCCACTGGCCAGTGATAACTGGCTTTTGGAGAGCAATATATGGTGCGCTGTCTGTATTTACAGAATTAAGGTGGCGAGTGACTTTTTATGACTAGCTAGTTGCTTGCTACTTGAAACATTTCCCTATGACTTAATACACTAAAACAAACGTAAAGGAGAAAGAATGTTTCCCTACACTGGTCCTCATAGGATAGATACTGGAAAAGATGTTTCCCTGCACTTGCATCTGACTAGAAAATACACATTCTCTCAAACGGGATCTGAAACGTGGTCCATCCTTTATGATGTAAAAAGAAACAGGTGATGGTTAGAATGTTTATAATTAAACATAAATCTCTCGCAATTGCTCTGGGCAACCCTCTAGGCCATCGTTCTTCACCTGCCAAGCCATTACAGAAAGGGGAAAGACCATATACAAATCAGGCTTGGTCCCACCCCCAACGGGGCAGTCCAGCCTGAACTGCTAGGTCACATCCCTTCTGCATGAGACTACACGCATCCCCAGGCATGTTACAGCCTCATTGGGCATCATCAGTGTGTAGTAGCTTGGGTGTCTACGACCAGCAGGCATGGGACCTACAGAATGCTACTAGCAAAGAGAAAATCTAGTGGTGAAAATAATCACAGAATTGATTGAAGGCAGAAAATTACCTTCAGTGGCTGTAACAGAATTTGTTGGAGCCAGAAAATATCACTCAATGGCTGTAACTAATTGTGCAACATATGGGTCATTATCTATTAGCTACTATTAGCTACTATTACTAGGGAATTGAGGTGAGCATGCCACTGACCACCTTGAGTGACATACAAGCACATGACATTTCTTATTAGAGCGACGTAAAATAAACATCTTGAGTGCCAACTTGTCTGCAACATGTGCCAGGGGAAGGAGAAGGCATGCATCTAGATGGTGCTTTATATCAGTGTGCATTGAGAAAGTCAGAAATGTGTGTGGTAAATTGAAGACAGCAATCTGGAACTCAGCAGCACCTCCTGCACACAACACTGTGGCCTCCAAGATACATTAGTACATGCTTGGGTATTGCCAGCAGAGTAGGAGAAAGGTCAGTCCACTGTGTCTGGGCAGAAGGTGAAGAGGTGCAGATTGCATGCACTGATCAGCTGGGACAAGAGAAGCATAGTGTAGAGCCATTGCCTTCAGGCTGTTGGACTGGGTGCCCTAGTGGGGCCTGAAGGTCGTCTGGGGGGGGGAGAGGGAGGTGAGGCTCTTTAAAAAGGGATTACAGTGACTGTATTTAATAGAACATATAAGCAGTTGTAGCGTGTGTGGGGAGGGGGCGGAAACAATATTTTTATTCAAGGGGGGCTCAGTCTAAAAAAGTTTGACGACCACTGGGAAAATGATGAACCAGGAGAAGCAGCACACATCATGGAAGAGCAGGGAATGGGAGAAGAGGAGTAGGACACAGCATAGAGGAGCAGGGTATTGGATAAGAGGAGCAGGACACAGCATAGAGGAGCAGGGTATGGGAGAAGAGGAGTAGAACACAGCATAAAGGAGCAGGGTATGGGAGAAGAGGAGTAGGACACAGCATAGAGGAGCAGGGAATGGGAGAAGAGGAGTAGGGCACAGCATAGAGGAGCAGGGTATTGGATAAGAGGAGCAGGACACAGTATAGAGGAGCAGGGTATTGGATAAGAGGAGCAGGACACAGCATAGAGGAGCAGGGTATGGGAGAAGAGGAGTAGAACACAGCATAAAGGAGCAGGGTATGGGAAAAGAGGAGCAAGAAACAGCATAGAGGAGCAGGGTATGGGAGAAAAGGAGCAGGACACAGCAAAGAGGAGCAGGGTATGGGAGAAGAGGAGCAGGACACAACATATAGGAGCAAGGTATGGGAGAAGAGGAGCAGCACACAGCATAGAGGAGCAGGGAATGGGAGAAGAGGAGGAGGACACAGCATAGAGGAGCAGGGTATGGCAGAAGAGGAGCAGGACACAGCATAGAGGAGCAGGGTATGGGAGAAGAGGAGGACACAGCATAGAGAAGCAGGGTCTGGGAAAAGAGGAGCAGGAAACTATATAGAGGAGCAGGGTATGGGAGAGGAGGAGTAGAACAAAGCATAAAGGAGCAGGGTATGGGAGAAAATGAGCAGGACACACCATAGAGGAGCAGGGTATGGGAGAAGAGGAGCAGGACACAGCATAGAGGAGCAGGGTATGGCATACGAGGAGCAGGACAGAGCATAGAGGAGCAGGACAGAGCATTAAGGAGCAGGGTACGGGAGAAGAGGAGTAGGACACAGCGTAGATGGACAGGGTACGGGAGAAGAGGAGCAGGATACAGCATAGAGGGAGCAGGGCACGGGAGAAGAGGAGCAGGACAGAGCATAGAGGAGCAGGGTATGGGAGAAGAGGAGCAGGACACAGCATAGAGGAGCACGGTATGGGAGAAGAGGAGCAGGACACAGCATATAGGCGCAGGGTATACAGAAGAGGATCAGGACAAAGCATGGAGGAGCAGGGTATGGGAAAGGAGCAGGATTCAGCATGGTGGAGCAGGGTATGGGAGAAGATGATCAGGACACAGCAGAGAGGAGCAGGGTATGGGAGAAGAGGATCAGGACACAGCATAGAGGAGCAGGGTATGGGAGAAGTTGAGCAGGATACAGCATAGAGGAGCAGGGTATGGGAGAAGAGGAGCAGGACACAGCATAGAGGAGCAAGGTATGGGAAAGGAGCAGGACACAGCATGGAGGAGCAGGGTACGGGAGAAGAGGAGCAGGACACAGCATAGAGGAGCAGTGCACGGGAGAAGAGGAGCAGGACACAGCATGGAGGAGCAGGGTATGGGAGAAGAGGAGCAGGACAAAGCATAGAGTAACACGGTATGGCTGAAGAGGAGCAGGACACCGCATAGAAGAGCAGGGTATGGGAAAGGAGCAGGACACAGCATGGAGGAGCACGGTATGGGAGAAGAGGAGCAGGACACAGCATAGAGGAGCACGGTATGGCAGAAGAGGAGCAGGACACAGCATAGAGGAGCAGGGTATGGAAGAAGAGGAGCATAGAGGAGCATGGTACAGGAGAAGAGGAGCAGGACAGAGCATAGAGGAGCAGGGTACAGGAGAAGAAGATCAGGACAAAGCATAGAGAAGAAGGGAATTGGAGAAGAAGAGCAGGACACAGCATAGAGGAGCAGGGTCTGGCAGAAGAGGAGCAGGACACGGCATAGAGGAGCAGGGTCTGGAAGAAGAGGAGCAGGACACAGCATAGAGGAGCAGGGTATGGGAGAAGAGGAGCAGGACACAGCATAGAGGAGCAGGGTATGGGAGAAGAGAAGCAGGACACAGCATGGAGGAGCAGAGTCTGGCTAAAGAGGAGCAGGACACAGCATAGAGGAGCAGGGTACGGGAGAAGAGGAGCAGGACACAGCATGGAGGAGCAGGGTATGGGAGAAGAGGAGCAGGACACAGCATAGAGTAACACGGTATGGCAGAAGAGGAGCAGGACACAGCATAGAAGAGCAGGGTATGGGAAAGGAGCAGGACACAGCATGGAGGAGCAGGGTCTGGCAGAAGAGGAGCAGGACACAGCATAGAGGAGCACGGTATGGCAGAAGAGGAGCAGGACACAGCATAGAGGAGCAGGGTATGGAAGATGAGGACCATAGAGGAGCATGGTAAAGGAGATGAGGAGCAGGACAGAGCATAGAGGAGCAGGGTACAGGAGAAGAAGAGCAGGACACAGCATAGAGAAGAAGGGAATGGGAGAAGAGAAGCAGGACAGCATAGAGGAGCAGGGTCTGGCAGAAGAGGAGCAGGACACAGCATAGAGGAGCAGGGTCTGGCAGAAGAGGAGCAGGACACAGCATGGAGGAGCAGGGTCTGGCAGAAGAGGAGCAGGACACAGCATAGAGGAGAAGGGTATGGGAGAAGAGAAGCAGGACAAAGCATGGAGGAGCAGGGTCTGGCAGAAGAGGAGCAAGACACAGCATGGAGGAGCAGGGTCTGGCAGAAGAGGAGCAGGACACAGCATAGAGGAGCGGGGTCTGGCAGAAGAGGAGCAGGACACAGCATAGAGGAGCAGGGTATGGCAGAAGAGGAGCAGGACTGAGCATAGAGGAGCAGGGTACGGGAGAAGAGGAGTAGGACACAGCATAGATGGGCAGGGTCTGGCAGAAGAGGAGCAGGACACAACATAGAGGAGCAGGGTCTGGCAGAAGAGGAGCAGGACACAGCATAGAGGAGCAGGATATGGAGAAGAGGAGCAGGACACAACATAGAGGAGCATGGTATGGGAGAAGAGAAGCAGGACACAGCATGGAGGAGCAGGGTCTGGCAGAAGAGGAGCAGGACACAGCATGGAGGAGCAGGGTATGGCAGAAGAGAAGCAGGACACAGCATGGAGGAGCAGGGTCTGGCAGAAGAGGAGCAGGACAGAGCATAGAGGAGCAGGGTATGGCTGAAGAGGAGCAGGACACAGCATGGAGGAGCAGGGTCTGTCAGAAGAGAAGCAGGACACAGCATAGAGGAGCAGGGTCTGGCAGAAGAGGAGCAGGACACAGCATAGAGGAGCAGGGTATGGCAGAAGAGGAGCAGGACACAGCATAGAGGACCAGGGTCTGGCAGAAGAGGAGCAGGACACAGCATAGAGGAGCAGGGTATGGGAGAAGAGGAGCAGGACACAACATAGAGGAGCAGGGTATGGGAGAAGAGAAGCAGGACACAGCATGGAGGAGCAGGGTCTGGCAGAAGAGGAGCAGGACACAGCATAGAGGAGCAGGGTATGGGAGAAGAGGAGCAGGACACAGCATAGAGGAGCAGGGTCTGGCAGAAGAGGGGCAGGACACAGCATAGAGGAGCAGGGTCTGGCAGAAGAGGGGCAGGACACAGCATAGAGGAGCAGGGTCTGGCAGAAGAGGGGCAGGACACAGCATAGAGGAGCAGGGTCTGGCAGAAGAGGGGCAGGACACAGCATAGAGGAGCGGGGTCTGGCAGAAGAGGAGCAGGGCACAGCATAGAGGAGCAGGGTCTGGCAGAAGAGGAGCAGGACACAGCATAGAGGAGAAGGGTATGGGAGAAGAGAAGCAGGACAAAGCATGGAGGAGCAGGGTCTGGCAGAAGAGGAGCAGGGCACAGCATGGAGGAGCAGGGTCTGGCAGAAGAGGAGCAGGACACAGCATAGAGGAGCGGTGTCTGGCAGAAGAGGAGCAGGACACAGCATAGAGGAGCAGGGTATGGCAGAAGAGGAGCAGGACTGAGCATAGAGGAGCAGGGTACGGGAGAAGAGGAGTAGGACACAGCATAGATGGGCAGGGTCTGGCAGAAGAGGAGCAGGACACAACATAGAGGAGCAGGGTCTGGCAGAAGAGGAGCAGGACACAGCATAGAGGAGCAGGATATGGAGAAGAGGACCAGGACACAACATAGAGGAGCATGGTATGGGAGAAGAGAAGCAGGACAAAGCATGGAGGAGCAGGGTCTGGCAGAAGAGGAGCAGGACACAGCATGGAGGAGCAGGGTATGGCAGAAGAGAAGCAGGACACAGCATGGAGGAGCAGGGTCTGGCAGAAGAGGAGCAGGACACAGCATAGAGGAGCAGGGTATGGCTGAAGAGGAGCAGGACACAGCATGGAGGAGCAGGGTCTGGCAGAAAAGAAGCAGGACACAGCATAGAGGAGCAGGACACAGCATAGAGGACCAGGGTCTGGCAGAAGAGGAGCAGGACACAGCATAGAGGAGCAGGGTATGGGAGAAGAGGAGCAGGACACAGCATAGAGGAGCAGGGTATGGGAGAAGAGAAGCAGGACACAGCATGGAGGAGCAGGGTCTGGCAGAAGAGGAGCAGGACACAGCATAGAGGAGCAGGGTATGGCAGAAGAGAAGCAGGACACAGCATAGAGGAGCAGGGTATGTGAGAAGAGGAGCAGGACACAGCATAGAGGAGCAGGGTCTGGCAGAAGAAGGGCAGGACACAGCATAGAGGAGCAGGGTATGGCAGAAGAGAAGCAGGACACAGCATAGAGGAGCAGGGTATGGGAGAAGAGGAGCAGGACACAGCATAGAGGAGCAGGGTCTGGCAGAAGAAGGGCAGGACACAGCATAGAGGAGCAGGGTATGGGAGAAGAGGAGCAGGACACAGCATAGAGGAGCAGGGTATGGGAGAAGAGAAGCAGGACACAGCATGGAGGAGCAGGGTCTGGCAGAAGAGGAGCAGGGCACAGCATAGAGGAGCAGGACACAGCATAGAGGACCAGGGTCTGGCAGAAGAGGAGCAGGACACAGCATAGAGGAGCAGGGTATGGGAGAAGAGGAGCAGGACACAGCATAGAGGAGCAGGGTATGGGAGAAGAGAAGCAGGACACAGCATGGAGGAGCAGGGTCTGGCAGAAGAGAAGCAGGACACAGCATAGAGGAGCAGGGTATGGGAGAAGAGGAGCAGGACACAGCATAGAGGAGCAGGGTCTGGCAGAAGAAGGGCAGGACACAGCATAGAGGAGCAGGGTCTGGCAGAAGAGGGGCAGGACACAGCATAGAGGAGCAGGGTCTGGCAGAAGAGGGGCAAGACACAGCATAGAGGAGCAGGGTCTGGCAGAAAAGGGGCAGGACACAGCATAGAGGAGCAGGGTATGGGAGAAGAGAAGCAGGACACAGCATGGAGGAGCAGGGTCTGGCAGAAGAGGAGCAGGACACAGCATAGAGGAGCCGGGTATGGCAGAAGAGAAGCAGGACACAGCACAGAGGAGCAGGGTCTGGCAGAAGAGGAGCAGGACACAGCATAGAGGAGCAGGGTATGGCAGAAGAGGAGCAGGACACAGCATAGAGTAGCAGGGTACGGGAGAAGAGGAGTAGGACACAGCATAGATGGGCAGGGTCTGGCAGAAGAGGGGCAGGACACAGCATAGAGGAGCAGGGTCTGGCAGAAGAGGGGCAGGACACAGCATAGAGGAGCAGGGTCTGGCAGAAGAGGAGCAGGACACAACATAGAGGAGCAGGGTCTGGCAGAAGAGGAGCAGGACACAGCATAGAGGAGCAGGATATGGAGAAGAGGAGCAGGACACAACATAGAGGAGCATGGTATGGGAGAAGAGAAGCAGGACACAGCATGGAGGAGCAGGGTCTGGCAGAAGAGGAGCAGGACTCAGCATGGAGGAGCAGGGTATGGCAGAAGAGAAGCAGGACACAGCATGGAGGAGCAGGGTCTGGCAGAAGAGGAGCAGGACACAGCATAGAGGAGCAGGGTATGGCTGAAGAGGAGCAGGACACAGCATGGAGGAGCAGGGTATGGCAGAAGAGGAGCAGGACACAGCATGGAGGAGCAGGGTCTGGCAGAAGAGAAGCAGGACACAGCAGAGAGGAGCAGGGTCTGGCAGAAGAGGAGCAGGGCACAGCATAGAGGATCAGTGTATGGCAGAAGAGGAGCAGGACACAGAATAGAGGAGCAGGGTCTGGCAGAAGAGGAGCAGGACACAGCATAGAGGAGCAGGGTCTGTCAGAAGAGGAGCAGGACACAGCATGGAGGGGCAGGGTATGGGAGAAGAGGGGCAGGACTCAGCATAGAGGGGCAGGGTCTGGGAGAAGAGGAGCAGGACACAGCATAGAGGAGCAGGATATGGAGAAGAGGAGCAGGACACAACATAGAGGAGCATGGTATGGGAGAAGAGGAGCAGGACACAGCATAGAGGAGCAGGGTGTGGGAGAAGAGAAGCAGGACACAGCATGGAGGAGCAGGGTCTGGCAGAAGAGGAGCAGGACACAGCATAGAGGAGCCGGGTATGGCAGAAGAGAAGCAGGACACAGCATGGAGGAGCAGGGTCTGGCAGAAGAGGAGCAGGGCACAGCATAGAGGAGCAGGGTATGGCAGAAGAGGAGCAGGACACAGCATGGAGGAGCAGGGTCTGGCAGAAGAGAAGCAGGACACAGCAGAGAGGAGCAGGGTCTGGCAGAAGAGGAGCAGGACACAGCATAGAGGATCAGTTATGGCAGAAGAGGAGCAGGACACAGAATAGAGGAGCAGGGTCTGGCAGAAGAGGAGCAGGACACAGCATTTAGGAGCAGGGTCTGTCAGAAGAGGAGCAGGACACAGCATAGAGGAGCAGGGTATGGGAGAAGAGGAGCAGGACACAGCATAGAGGAGCAGGGTATGGGAGAAGAGAAGCAGGACACAGCATGGAGGAGCAGGGTCTGGCAGAAGAGGAGCAGGACACAGCATAGAGGAGCAGGGTATGGCAGAAGAGGAGCAGGACACAGCATAGAGGAGCAGGGTATGGGAGAAGAGGAGCAGGACACAGCATAGAGGTGCAGGGTATGGGAGAAGAGGGGCAGGACACAGCATAGAGGAGCAGGGTCTGGCAGAAGAGGGGCAGGACACAGCATAGAGGAGCAGGGTCTGGCAGAAGAGGGGCAGGACACAGCATAGAGGAGCAGGGTCTGGCAGAAGAGGGGCAGGACACAGCATAGAGGAGTAGGGTCTGGCAGAAGAGGGGCAAGACACAGCATAGAGGAGCAGGGTCTGGCAGAAGAGGGGCAGGACACAGCATAGAGGAGCAGGGTCTGGCAGAAGAGGGGCAGGACACAGCATAGAGGAGCAGGGTCTGACAGAAGAGGGGCAGGACACAGCATAGAGGAGCAGTGTCTGGCAGAAGAGGGGCAGGACACAGCATAGCGGAGCAGGGTCTGGCAGAAGAGGGGCAGGACACAGCATGGAGGAGCAGAGTATGGAAGAAGAGGAGCAGGACACAGCATGGAGGAGCAAGGTATGGGAGAAGAGGACCAGGACACAGCATGGAGGAGCAGGACACAGCATAGAGCAGCAGGGTCTGGCAGAAGAGGGGCAGGCACAGCATAGAGGAGCAGGGTCTGGTAGAAGAGGGGCAGGACACAGCATAGAGGAGCAGCGTCTGGGAGAAGAGGAGCAGGACACAGCATAGAGGAGCAGGGTATGGGAGAAGAGGAGCAGGACACAGCATGGAGGAGCAGGGTATGGGAGAAGAGGAGCAGGACACAGCATGGAGGAGGAGGGTCTGGTAGAAGAGGGGCAGGACACAGCATAGAGGAGCCGCGTCTGGGAGAAGTGGAGCAGGACACAGCATAGAGGAGCAGGGTATGGGAGAAGAGGAGCAGGACACAGCATGGAGGAGCAGGGTATGGGAGAAGAGGAGCAGGACACAGCATGGAGGAGGAGGGTATGGCAGAAGAGGAGCAGGACATAGCATGGAGGAGCAGGGTACGGAATAAGAGGAGCAGGACACAGCATGGAGGGGCAGGGTATGGGAGAAGAGGGGCAGGACTCAGCATAGAGGGGCAGGGTCTGGGAGAAGAGGAGCAGGACACAGCATAGAGGAGCAGGGTATGGGAGAAGAGGAGCAGCACACAGCATGGAGGAGCAGGGTCTGGGAGAAGAGGAGCAGGACACAGCATGGAGGAGCAGGGTCTGGGAGAAGAGGAGCAGGACACAGCATTGAGGAGCAGGGTATGGGAGAAGAGGAGCAGGACACAGCATGGAGGAGCAGGGTATGGGAGAAGAGGAGCAGGACACAGCATGGAGGAGCAGGGTATGAGAGAAGAGGAGCAGGACACAGCATGGAGGAGCAGGGTATGGGAGAAGAGGAGTAGGACACAGCATGGAGGAGCAGGGTATGGGAGAAGAGGGGCAGGACACAGCATAGAGGAGCAGGGTCTGGCAGAAGAGGGGCAGGACACAACATAGAGGGGCAGGGTCTGGCAGAAGAGGGGCAGGACACAGCATAGAGGAGCAGGGTCTTGGAGAAGAGGAGCAGGACACAGCATGGAGGAGCAGGGTATGGGAGAAGAGCAGGAAACAGCATGGAGGAGCAGGGTATGGGAGAAGAGGAGCAGGACACAGCATGGAGGAGCCGGGTATGGGAGAAGATGAGCAGGACACAGCATGGAGGAGCAGGGTATGGGAGAAGAGGAGCAGGACACAGCATGGAGGAGCAGGGTATGGGAGAAGAGGAGCAGGACACAGCATAGAGGAGCAGGGTCTGGCAGAAGTGGAGCAGGACACAGCATAGAGGAGCAGGGTATGGGAGAAGAGGAGCAGGACACAGCATAGAGGAGCAGGGTATGGGAGAAGAGGAGCAGGACACAGCATGGAGGAGCAGGATATAGGAGAAGAGGAGCAGGACACAGCATAGAGGAGCAGGGTCTGGCAGAAGAGGAGCAGGACACATCATAGAGGAGCAAGGTATGGGAGAAGAGGAGCAGGACACAGCATAGAGGAGCGTGGTATGGGAGAAGCGGAGCAGGACACAGCATGGATTAGCAGGGTATGGGAAAAGAGGAGCAGGACACAGCATGGAGGAGCAGGGAATGGGAGAAGAGGAGCAGGACACAGCATGGAGGAGCAGGGTATGGGAGAATAGGGGCAGGACACAGCATAGAGGAGCAGGGTATGGGAGAAGAGGGCCAGGATATGGGACGTTCCTGGTCACCACCACCACCTGCATCCTGTAAGTCGGAGAATAATGATGATGAGACAAGTTTATTACTCATCTGAGTACAGGCTGCAACGCTAGATTCTGAAGCCACAGGTAACAAGGAGGGAGATAACGAGGAGGACAATGGTACAGTTACAGAGGTTGGTCAGAAAGACCAAGCTCCTCCTCCACCTCTATACAGTACGTTTCAAACAACCTGTCAGAGCTTAAAGGATGCAATGTCAGCATGTGGCAGCCAGTTAACCAGTGCCATAACCACCACCTCGCAGCCAGGTTTACATTGTAGGACATGTAGGACAAGTCTTAGCTTGTATTATAAATCAAAAGGGTGGAATCCATTTTTAAAGAATAACAACATCTCACCAGGTGGGCTTTGTGCAAGAAAACGGCCTTTACGGGCAACCTGTGACCATCTCGGGTAGCACATCTTTGAGGCCCATATGAGCTGACTCAATGCACAGGACTGGATAAAGTCATAAGACCTCACAAGCAGCCAATCACCATACTACAACCAGCCCATGCTGCCACAACAGAACATCTGACTGCTTTGCCAGTATTGTTATGGAGTCCCAGCTTTACTTCCCACAGTGATACCCCTTTGTGCCAGGTCCATGTGATGGAAGAAATTGAGCATTGACACAAATATCACAAGTTGCATTGCAGAGTGTGCTTGCTGGTCGCTGACCTGACAATGATATTGTTTATAGAGCCCTTGCCGCACTTGTTTTGTTGAGAAACATGGTGTCCGACGGTTTATGAGTAAAACTGATCACTCCTGGGAAACAGGCGTTACTTTTAAGAGTGTGCTCGTCCTTTTTGCATAGACTTGCATAATAGCCTGGCAGTTAACAAGGCTGCACCAGAGGGTCTTTTTTGCAGTGGGGGCAGTCACAGGGCTAAAGAGTCTACTTCACCATGGACATGTGGTCAGAGCATTGACTACAGAGGTGTGATCTCCTACTGGTTGACCCTTCCTTCCCATGCCAGCTCAGAGAGGTCCCAGTCCCGAAGGATTCCAGGTGATTGGCAGTGCCACTTTGTGTGGGAAAGATTTTGATGGCAGTGGCCGCAGGGAAGTTCACATCCAGGGGAAAGTGGGGGAGAGGCTAAGCCCTGACACCTGCAGCTGGGTTTTGGTACTGCTTGGTCCGATAGTCTTGTTGTCCTTCAAACCAGCATGACCATGCATGTTTCTTGCTTTACACAAGATTGGCTCACACTTCAGCAGGAGCTACATTGCAAGAACTATGATGGCTAACTGCGGTTCTCTCACAAGTTGCCACCGCAAAATGTCAAGCCCACAAAGGCTATCCTCTGGACTGGGGTGGCACTTTCACATTGCACCGACTAAGTGAACAATGCAATGCAATCACTGATTATTGCAGTAGTCACTTGGGAGCATTAGCAGATGCTGTCTGATGCCTGTTCTGCTCTTCGGCCTTTTGAGGGGACCACTAAACACATTAGCCAGCATATTGCACCCCTAAGTGAGATACCACCACTGCTTCACCTGTTAATACGAAACCTCTCCAACAAGGTAAAGGTGCATAACTTGGCTGGTTAGGTAGATACGGTCTGGGCGTGAGGCATATGCATGACCCTTCTGTGGGATACATGCATATCCTCAATGAAAGAGAACACTGAATACCCACTGGTGTCATGTAATGACCCATGTTTCAAGAACTAAGTTTCTACTTCAGAGAAGCATGATAGTGATGGGCTGCCAGCATAGAGTTTGCGGGACTCAGAGGTTGGATGCGTATTTACCTGCCACATTGCGCCGGGTTATTGAGGCTCTGCTGTGCTACACGGGCAATAAGTAGTCCGCTTGGCCAGCAGCATGTGTTAGTGAAGCTCCTTGGCCAATGCCCAATCTGAGCAAGACTTTAGTACAACTAGGACTCTTGTATCGGATAACAGGAGATGCCCCGCAGTACCCGAAGTTCAACAAGTCACATCCATTGAGATGAACCAGTGCTAC
Organism: Ambystoma mexicanum; assembly: GCF_040938575.1. NCBI lineage: Eukaryota > Metazoa > Chordata > Amphibia > Caudata > Ambystomatidae > Ambystoma > Ambystoma mexicanum. The sequence continues at coordinate 1,327,763,864 of NC_090931.1, forward strand.
ATTTAAAAAGCCTATGGCAAGTCACAGATCCGTAGACAATTTACCAGCTAAAATGATAAAGACTTGCTGCCCGACTCGGGTCACAGGCAAAGAAGTGGGGCAGGGTTATTTAGTGGGGCGTGTGGATTACCCTAGCGGTAGATTGCTGGTGGCAGAGCAAGGTGCCATTGGTGTCTGCACAGCTACTGCTCTATTCTTAAGTGTTGCCCGGCTATTTTAGGCCCACAGTAGTAGAGGGGAGAGCAACCTTTCCACTGGATACAGAGAGCCCTTCAGATTTCTTCAAGTTCTCCCTGGTGCATGAAATCTACAAACATGAACACGTTTCAGGTTCTCCTTAGAACAACAGAGCTGCACATATTTGAATGTTTCCACAGTTTTCGGTACTCCTTGCCACACAGGAGCCTAACTGTTTCCTCCTGCTACATCAGAGCCTCTACCCTGAGCATTCCTTTGGGTCCCGCTCCCGCCATTGAGCGAGAGTTGCAAACATGCTCTTTCATCCTGCCCTCCATGCTACACGAGATCCTTAAACATGAGAATGGGTCAGAGTGTCCTTGCTAGCCGAGAGCCAGGAGCATGAGATGTGGTGGGGCTCTGCCTGCTACACAAGAGCCACACAATATTTTGCATTCTCCCCACTAGGTGAGAGACACTACATGACATTTGTCTGTGGGTGTGCCTGCAATAGCCGCAACCACGAATATTTGTCACGGTCTCTCTGGTACTTTTTCTCAGGATGTCATGGTAGGGAATAACCTGAGTCCACAGGCGTCCTGGCGGATGTACTGGCATGTGCTTCCTCGCCACCACTGGTGGGTACCAGGGAGGCATGGTCAGTGGATGCTATTTGGCTGCTACTGGTCTCTTCATACCACCACCAAATGTGGCTAGCCGTCGCAGCTCTGCTCAATGCATTATGCACACAGTTTATGACCTTTACTGTATCCCTTTAGAGAATGTGCACACAACAGTGTCTTCCCCACAGACAGGGAGAAAGCACTGCTGTGCCAAGGGGGTGCCTACTAAAGACATTGATGGGGAAGTAGTCTGCCATTTGACCCATCCTTTGTCCCACCTTGCCCTACCACATGATGTTAGACGCTAACATCAGCCATCTTCACCTACCCCTCCTCTAGCTGCCTCTTCTCCTCTTCCTTTTCTTCCTACCCCTGACTGGACCGTTGCTTTCCTCCTGCTCCCATCCTCCTCATGCCCTCACCCCCTCCTCATTCTATATCACGTGCCCTACATGCACCACACAGTCATCCTCCTCCTTCTCCAGGCATCTGCCTCTTCATGCCCCACTCCTGCTGCCCCTCTATCCCCGCTGCTTCATGTTCCACTTCTAGCCCCTACATCTCCTTCCCTTTAACCTGTAAGTGCCTCATCGCCTTCCTTCTACTGCTACCTCTCACCATGAGTCTCCCACTGCAGCCTCTTCTCAACTACTTCCACCACCTCCTGCTGTTTCCTCCCCAGGAAACCCAGACGCTGCTATCTCCTCCTCCTCCTCCTGCATCAGCCGAGGGAAGTCCACAGTAACTCCCCACTACTGAACTCTACCTGCCACCTTTCAACATTCTCCTCGCACTGTTCTTGTCACTTGGCAGCCCTCCACTTTTAGCCATCTCCCAAGGTTCTCACATGTGTCCCTGGACGAGGTGTCATCCCCAAACACAACAGGATGTGTTTTCCTATTTTTTTCTTTTTTTGGTTCAAGGAGGAATGTTAAAGGGAAGGGTTGAATATAAATCATCAAGATGATGTAACGAAAAGATTTAAATGTGTTCCTTTTCCAATGGAATGAAGCAGCGAAAGGGTTAAAAACAAAGTTTCTTTTGGGGTGGAATGTTATGTTATGTTATGAATGTTATGTTATGAATGAGAACGATTATGTGAAAAGGTTGCAGATAACCTCCTCTTACTAGATCATACTCTGCGAGGGCTCCAAAAAATCAATGCCTGATGCACTTGGCGAATATGTCAAGAGTAATGGATTACGCATCAACACTGGAAAGACAAAAATACTGGCTTTTGTGGGAAAAACAAAGAGAAATACTGAAAAGAAATGTGTCTGGAAGATCGATCCATTGAAAGAGTCAAATGCTACAACTACCTGGGAGTGGTGGGTCATGAGAAATGAACATGGAATGCTCCCAGGGAAGTGAGCCAAGATCATTGTATGAGAAGTGCTTGGACACCGAGTGCCTTTATTAGTAGGCCGGGAGCATGCTCCATTAAGACCATTCTACTTTAGTACTCTGCTAAAATTGTACCCTGCATGTTGTATGACGTGGAAGTGTGCGGTTAAACACACACGGAAGAAAAAAACTGGAAAATAAAATTCTGTGCTTACTGTTTAGAATGCCAAAGACACTCTCAGTAGAATACCTGCGCCTGGAGCTCGGTATTAGACGTACGTTCGTACAGACTTATGGCAAAATGGCGATGCGTTATGAGAAACTGCTGAGCCTTGAAAATGGGAGGATAATGGTTGATGTGTTCCTTGCGTATAGAGGTAGGACTGATTTTGAGTGTGTTGGTACATTGGGTAGATTGTTGGATAAACACAGCAAGTGGATGCTAGGGTTTGAAGAAATCATCCCTGGATCTAACCAGTTGGCGCAGAAAAAAATGGGCTAGGAATAAATTAAGTGAATTCAGTAAGGAGGTTGATGTGGTGAGATTGGCATCAAATGTAAATAGTGGTCCTTTCATCCAGTGCTGTTTAACGAAAAAACGAGTGCCAACCTATATATAGAAGCATTTCCAAGGAGCCACATAATAAGGCAGTATTTAGTGATTACATTTAATGTGACTCGAGTTCTCGAGATTGAAGGTGCTAAATTTAGGATCCCAACAGCAGAACGTCTGTGTCGACTGTCTGGTGACTCTGAATTTGAAACCTTAAATCACACCATGTGCGAGTGCCCAACCTTAAACATTATTAGAAACAAACACATTGAATCGCATAGAATTGTGCTGATATGCCTGCTTTGGGGAGAAATGTATTTGAACTTAATGATGTAAATGCTATTTATCATATGGTTACATTTTAATCAGAAATGTATTGAGATTTGAAGTGATTTATCAAAGGGACTTTTACAGTGCCTTGACTTTGACATGAATTGTACCAACATGAAGATCTGTAGATTGTATGTATTTTTATTTTATGTTTTATGTGTATGTGTGCATATACAAAGCCACGTTGGCTGTAAGTATATTAATACTACATGAAATGAAATGCAAATGTGTCACAAAGTTACTCCACAAACGGTTCATAAAAAGCATTTCACAAAGTGTTAATTTATGTTTATTTTTTCAGGGGACGAAGGAGAGAAAACAGAAAGGAATTCAGAGAACTCACAGTCGTAAAAAGGGTTTCTCAAAGGGGAGTATACATTTAAGGAACTCTTCGAAACAAGGTCAAAATGCAAATAATGAAATGTGCAAAAGACATGCAAAGCTCTTATGCTTTCTCCTTTCATTGATCAGTGCTGTTCCTGCTCTAAGTACTAGGCACAACCCACAGAGAACCGGTCAGATGGGCCTTTTAAATGGCCACCAAACCTTCCTAGAGAATCTAGGGCTATAATTGGCCCATTGACCCTCTCTGAGTGGTTTGAAGATTATGATTGGTTCACCAAATGCCAACTCAGCTTTCAAACTCAGATGCGAGTTCAAGATATACTTTGGCTTCCTGGTGAATCTCGTCAGAACCTGCGAGGCTGCCGAATCCCCTACCGTATTTGGTTAAACTCACGAGTTTGGCGTTTGGCATTGTATGCCAAGTATTGTCATCATATGCCAGGTACCCAGGTCACAGGGCATTCTGGCTAGGACATTAGAGCGTCATTGGCTAGGAAGTTGTAACATCTGACAGGTATTTCCATCAAATGCGAAGTACTTTCATCATATGGCAGGTTTTGCCATTAAAATGCCCCCATACTTATATAATATGCCAAGCATTGCCACACAAATCCACAGTACCCACCATATGCAAGTACAGTCATCAAATACACAAGTCCTCATTTAATAATCCAGGCATTCCCATTAAGTAGTCAGAGGCATACCTCAATCTGCTTCCGAAGATTATAGTAGTATTTCTGATCACGTGAAACTGGCAGTATCCATTATTGTGCATGTGAAAATGGCATTACTACAGCTGGTCTTGAACACTTACCATATACATTATCTTCTATTGGCCATAAGAAGACTGGCGACAGATGCTACGGTGGCAGTGTTTAAATCTGATGTGTTGATTATATGGGAAATGTTAATTGTTATTTGGGATGTAGATATTGGCAGTAGCTGCTTAATGGACATCATCAGTGAGGTGTGGCTGAGGATCGCTAGGCACACAGAGCAGCAGGTCCATATATGGTTGCATTGCAATTTTGGTGTGTAGTAAAATTTAGCATTATGGCGAAGCCACGAAGATTACACGAATAACCAAAAATGTGGTATCCTTTCTGCGGAGACCTACTAGGTTCCAAATAATCTGCTCTATAGGATTATGAACACTCACAAGGGACTATATGCTGCACCGCTGCCTCAGATTCCTGTTGTCTGGGTGTCACACCTTGGGGAAGATGGCGAGTTTGGGATCGCTGGCGTCGCGGTACGCCATTGAATGTTCCACCACGACTTTCCAAGCGCGGGGTGCGGGACTAGCTTTCTTTGAGTCGCGTACGTAACCAGAAGCATTTATTCAACCTGCTTCCGGGTTACGGACGCATTGCAACATTTCCTTGGTTCCTCCTTGGTTGCCTGCGCTCCGTGTTACCTCTCTTGCATTTTTTCCCGTTTAGCCTCCCTCTGATTCTACCTTTTCTTCCTCCCGCTAATTTTTCCAGCCTTCCTGCCTCCTCTCGCTCAGGGTTCTTCCCGAGATCCTTCCCGTCATTTTCGGACTTCAGTCCGTATCTTTCTTTCGCTTTGCTTCTGTTTCCTCCTCTTCCTAACTTACTCCCTCTTCCTCTGTATTTCCCGCTACCTCTGGTACCCTGGCCCCTGCCTGTTTACTTACCCGTCTCAGCCTCCCGATCTGTGTCCGCATTGTTTAGCTGTGTATCTGACCCGGCCTGTTGATTGGATTGCTCCTGCCTCCCGATCTGTGCATGCATTGCTTACCTGTGAATCGGACCCGGCCTGTTTTCTGGACTGCCTTTGCCTCCCGTAGTGCTTCCTCTGGTCAACACTCGTGGATTCCTTGGATCTTCTCCCACCGCTCTTGGCTTCATCTTGGTTTCCGAGGACTTCAGACTTCTCTACTACAGCCTGAGGATTTCATCTGGGTTTTTTTTTGTGGCTTTGGCTTTTACCCCCTTCTGCTGACGGTCACGGGGAATCATCACCGTCCCACCTATACGGTGGCACTGTGGGTCTTTCCGTGGCTGTCCTTACCTGCATAAAAAAAGGAGAGACCCGGAATAAAAGAACAAAGGAAACACAGGAGAAAAGACAAAGGTGAGGAGGAAGGGGAGGGATTCGAGACGGAGACCTCTTTTGAGGAAGAGGACATAGCCGACCCTTGTGACAGTTTGCAATGCCCAGACATCAGCATGGCGACACCTCAACAGATTCAGGAACTTGTAGCCGCCGTTCATAATCTAAATTTAGAGGTACAGAATTTAAAGAGTGCCAACACCGCCTTACAGCAGCGCCTGACTGAGAGAGAATGCTCTTTGACAGATCTACCTCCACTCCCTTTGGTGTCCGGCAAATTCGATGGCACACCCAAGAGGGTTAAAGAATTCTTGGATGCTTGCAACCTCCACTTCTCATTTCGTGCTCAGACCTTTGCCTCGGATCACGAAATGGATTTATGATAACCCACATGACTGGCAATGCCCTTGCATGGGCTACCCCTCTCGTTAATCAAACCGACCTTGTTCTGCAAGACTACAGTGCCTTTAAGACCTTGCTGCAGCAGACATTTCTGCATACCGAGAGTACCTTCTTAACATCGGAAGATCTACTCGATATTCGCCAAGGCAACTCAGACCTGCTTTCTTATATAACAAACTTCAAACAAGTCGCAGCAGAAGCAGGATGGCAAGAGCAAGCACAGTATGCCATTTTCAGACATGGTCTAAGGGAAGACCTCAAAGACGAGTTGGCCCGGATAGCTCGCCCTACAACCTTTGATGATCTTGTTACGGCTACCCTTTGCATCGATTACCGTTTGACAGAGCGTCGGGCTGAGAAAAGGAAATCTAAACCCTATGTGTCTCCTTCTGTGGAGCCCCTTCCTCCCGTTTCTTCATCATCCTCGCGATCGAACTGAGAAGAACCGATGCAGATAGGAACCACCCGAGGTCCTCTTACTCCTTAGGAATGGAAGAGGCGCAGAGAAGGGAGTCTGTGCATGTATTGTGGAGCTTCTACTCATCTACTTAGGGACTGTCCAGATGTCCCTCCCAGACGGTCGGGAAACGATCACCCTCGGTAAGTGTCAGGACTCACTTCCGAGGGGCCTCTGCAAGTCCTTATGTCTCCCTCTCCATATCCTCCCTGAATATACCTGAAGATGCTTGTCTAATGATTCTCTCAGTGACCTTACTTTTGGGCGATTCAGAGATACAGTCTCAGGCTCTAATGGATTGCTGTGCAGCCGGCAATTTCATGGATACTCATTGGGCTGCACAGAAGGGTGTGACCCGCATCGCCAAGAAGGAAGACCAGAAAGTGGAAGGTGTAGACGGCTAGCCTTTCAGCTCCGGCTTAATCACTCACACTACTGAAGAACTCGTCATGTCCATACAACAACATACCGAAAAGATCGCCTTTGACATCATCCGTGCGGCTCACTTCCCCCTGATCCTTGGTATAGGATGGTTACGGAAGCACAACCCTACTATAAACCGGACTAAAAACTTCTTAGCTTCCAATCTGCTACCTGTAAGGTGGAATGTCTGCCTGGACCCCAATTTGAAACAGTTAAGACTGCAAGCAGTTGTGAACCCAGAGCAGTACATTGTCTGCCCAATTACCTATTGGGGTACACTGAGGTAGTTACCGAAAAGATACCTCTGGAACTACCCCCCCCCCACTGTCCGGAAGGCTGTTGCATAGACCTCACTCCAGGGGCCCTTGTTCCTTTCTGTCGGATGTTTCCTCTGTCTTTAGAAGAAAGACGCCATCTCAGAGAATAGCCAACGAACTTATTAGGCCTTCAAAGTCTCCGGCGGGGACCTCTTTGTTCTTTATCCCCAAGAAAGAGACACAGGAATTACGCCCCTGCATTGACTACCGGGGTTTAAATAAAGTGACTATCAAGGATAGATATCCCATGCCTCCCATAGCGGAGATCATTCAAGCTGTCCAGGGATCCACGCTATTCACCAAGTTAGACCTAAGAAATGCCTACCACCTGCTCCGGGTCCAAGCAGGTGATGAGTGGAAGACAGCTTTTCGGACTCCGTTTGGCCTTTTCAAATACCAGGTGATGCCCTTTGGGCTAGTCAATGCCCCTTCCATTTTCAAGCGTTTCATGGATTGTCTCTTCTCTGATCTACTGTGCCACACAACCATAGTCTACTTGGATGACATATTGGTGTTTTCTCGAGCGCCTGAAGAACACTGAAACATGTGAGGTAGGTCTTCCAATGACGAAAAGACAATCACCTTTCAGTCAAGCTCAACAAATGTGTTTTCTCAGCTTCCTCCATCTCCTATCTGGGATTTATTCTCTCCAGTAAGGGCATCTCGATGGATCCTCGGAAGGTTACTTCGATCTTAAATTGGCCTTCACCTAAGTCAGTCAAAGAGGTACAGATGTTTTTAGGTCTAACAAACTTCTATCGCAAGTTCATTCCGAACTTCTCCCAAAGAGTTTTACCCATCACATCTCTGCTCAAGAAGTCCTCAGTTCCGTTCAGTTGGTCTGTAGCAGCCGAAGAGAGTTTCCAGCAGCTCAAGGAAGCCTTCTGCTCCGCTCCCATTCTGCTTCAGCCGGATTAGAGACTTCCTGTCATTTTGGAGACCGATGCATCTGCGGCAGCAGTTGGTGCAGTCCTTCTTCAGATTTACCAGGGTACCGAACATCCCATCTCCCACTTTTCCAAAACTCTCAATTCCAGCCAAAAAAACTACTCAGTCATCGAACGTGAACTACGTGCTATGAAGTTGGCGTGTCTAGAGTGGCGATATCTACTTCAAGGAGGCGAATATCCCTTTACCATCAGGACGGATCACAAGAATCTGCAAGTTTTGAGGCAATTCGAGTGTTACAATACTCGTCAGGCTAGATGGGCACATTTCTTTGCCCAATTCAACTTCAACATTGCGTACATACCAGGTGAGCAGAATCTAGTGGCGGATGCTCTTTCACGTCGTAGCGATTACACAGCGGAAACTGAAGACCCAAAAGAACTTCTGTTTCCCAGTACCAAGTGCATTGGTGAACTTTCTACGTTTCTCCAACAAGTCAGAGAATCCTCTGGAGGAAAATTTGAGGTGGAACGACACCCCAAGGATACCTCATATGATATTAAGGATGGGTTCTACCTGGTGAAAGATAAACTGTATCTACCTACGTCAGCCCTAAGGAAAACAGCGTTGTCATGGTGCCATGATTCCAAGATTGCAGGACACAGAGGTATCAAGGGTACCCAGGATTATGTACAAAGGCAATTTTATTGGCCTAACATGAAAGAAAACATCAAAGATTATGTCCAGTCCTGTATGGTTTGCCTCCGCAACGAGGTACCACGTCAAAAACCGATCGGATTGTTGAAACCTAACACCACTGTCCCTACAGGGCCTTGGAATACCATTTTGACTGATTTCATCGTCGAACTACCCTTGTCTCAGGGTTGCACTTGTATCATGGTGGTAGTGGATTCTTTCTCCAAACTGGCTCAATTTTCTCCCCTGCCAGGTGTTCCCTCTGCTACCGAAATGGCTGAAGTGTTTGTGAAGGACATATTTCGGTTACATGGAATACCCACAAAAATAATTTCAGATCGTGGTAGTCAATACACCTCACGCTTTTGGAAGACATTTTGTGGAAGATTAGGCATTGAGAGGGCTTTAACATAAGGCTTCCACCCTCAATCTAATGGGCAGACCGAACGGCTCAACGGTACCCTCGAGCACTATCTGAGATGTTTTATAAACCAACCACAGGATAACTGGGTCTCTCTTTTGCCCTTGGCTGAATTCTCCTATAACAACTCCACTCACTCTGCTTTAGGTGTTAGCCCATTTTTCTGCACCTACGGTTATCACCCGCATTCCATTCAACCCCTCTCAATAACCTCCACTAACATACCTTCTGTAGATTCTTCCCTCGCTCTTATTAAAAAAGTTCACGAGAAAGCTAAGGTGTGCCTCCAAGAAGTGCAAGATCGCTACAAGTCTCAGACAGACAAACAACAGAGACCTGTCCCAGGGTGGGAAGTAGGATCCCGAGTCATGCTTTCTACTAGATTTCTACCCCAGTGGGTACATCCCTCGAAATTGTCTCCCAAGTACTTAGGACCCTACATGATTACTCATAAAATAAACTGCGTTGCCTTTCGTCTTCGTCTTCCTGTAGGTCTTCGGAGAATACAAACTGTGTTTCACACATCCCAATTAAAACCCTTTCAAGAAGATAAGTGGTCTCGTAGCTCTAAGCTCAGCCCTATACCTACAGACACTACACAAGACGAATATGAAGTTGCCCACATTTGCGACTCGAGGTATCACAGGGGTAGGTTAGAGTATCTGGTACGATGGAAAGGGTACCCCTGGTCAGAAAATTCCTGGGAGCCCAAATCTCATATTAATGCCCCTCTTTTGTTACGTAAGTTTCACCGCTTTCTTCCCGGCAAGCCGGGAGGGGCGAGTCTCAGGGGGAAGCATACTGTCACACCTTGGGGAAGATGGCGAGTTTGGGATCGCTGGCGTCGCGGTATGCCATTGAATGTTCCACCATGACTTTCCAAGCGCGGGATGCGGGACGAGCTTTCTTTGCGTCGCGTACGTAACCGGAAGCATTTATTCCCCTGCTTCCGGGTTACGGACGCGTTGCAACGTTTCCTTGGTTCCTCCTTGGTTGCCGGCGCTCCGTGTTACCTCTCTTGCGTTTTTTCCCGTTTAGCCTCCCTCTGATTCTACCTTTTCTTCCTCCCGCTAATTTTTCCAGCCTTCCTGCCTCCTCTCGCTAGGGGTTCTTCCCGAGATCCTTCTCGTCATTTTCGGACTTCAGTCCATCTCTTTCTTTTGCTTTGCTTCCGTTTCCTCCTCTTCCTAACTTACTCCCTCTTCCTCTGTATTTCCTGCTACCACTGGTACCCTGACCCCTGCCTGTTTACTTACCCGTCTCAGCCTCCCGATCTGTGTCCGCATTGTTTACCTGTTTATCTGACCCGGCCTGTTTATTGGATTGCTCCTGCCTCCCGATCTGTGCACGCATTGCTTACCTGTGAATCGGACCCGGCCTGTTTACTGGACTGCCTTTGCCTCCCGTAGTGCTTCCTCTGGTCCACCCTCGTGGATTCCTTGAATCTTCTCCCACCGCACCTGACTTCATCTTGGTTTCCGAGGACTTCAAACTTCTCTACTAAAGCCTGAGGATTTCATCTGGGTTTTTTTTGTGCCTTTGGCTTTTTCCCCCTTCTGCTGATGGTCACGGGGAATCATCCACCGTCCCACCTATACGGTGGCACTGTGGCGTCCTTCCGTGGCCGTCCTTACCTGCATAAAAAAAAAGGAGAGACCCGGAATCAAAGAACAAAGAAAACACAGGAGAAAAGACAAAGGTGAGGAGGAAAGGGAGGGATTCGAGATGAGACCTCTTTTGAGGAAGAGGACATAGCCGACCCTTGTGACGCTGGGATTGCTGTTGGTACCCTTGTACAGGGGAGAATTGCCTGTTTTTTCGGTCTCAGATTCTCCCTATGGCAGCCTGAGGGTTAATTGCAAATAGAAATATTTCTTCGGTCTGATAGAGTGAGCTAAACCTTGAATGTTGCCCTTCCCGCGTGGGCCTCATTCCAGAGAACAGGTGAGTTGACCTTATTTGTCTCGGCAGAGGGGCTTTCTTACTTTTCGCAAAGATTTAATTTATGGATGTATAGTGCTGCTATGGTTCCTACACAAATTGTGACTGAGTGGTTGAGTGTTCTGCCTCTCCTCTGGAAGATGTCTCATTATTATCTTTGTTATTATTATTACGGTATTTATTGGGCGCTGCCCTAGCTTCGGGAAGCAAAGGATCACTTCACAAATCAAAGGGCGAAGGACACAGTGAGGAAAGCAGTGGTCAAAGGGAGTGGGGAGCGAACAATGACGGAGCGAGAGGGAGGAACATTTGTCAGCAAAGGATCTACAAGCAACCATGGGAGGAAACGAGGGTTCAGATCACCCAGTCACAGGTTACGTGGGGAGTGGAAGGTGTGTGGACCTAGGTGTTGGGGAGCAGCAATTCCTTGAAGTGAAGGGTCCCCAGCTCCTTCTTGAAATCTATAAGCCAAGGTGCCAGTCTGGTGTTGACGGGGAGGAAGTTCCAGAGTCTGAGGGGGTAGACAGAGAAGGCAAGCCTTCTCATTATTTCCTTCCTGCACCAGCTGAGTACAAATCTGCACATGTCTTTACTTCTGGTGGATCGTAGGCCTCTGGATATCGTGTGTTTCTCAGTGAAGTAGCTTGGGGACTTCAGGGTGACAGTCTTGTAGATGATGCAGCAGGATTTAGAGATATGTGCTTGCAGCTGGTACCAGTGCAGCTTGATGGATTTCTGGGAGATGCGCTGCAGTATGCAAGATACATCTCGGGGTGCCAGGGTAGTGACTGGAATGCCTTCCAAAAGGGCATTGTCACCATACATGTGCGAGAGGACCAGGGCTTGGGCAGCAGATCTGAAGTTGTTTTCTGGGATGAAGGCATTGATTTTCTGCAGGAGAGAAAGTGAGTACGGAGCCATTTTTGTCTTCCTTGTCTGTTGATGTCAAACCCAAGAGACTTGGTGCAAGTGGCCAGCTGTGAAGATAAGCCCGCGAGGTCCATGGCAGAGAGCCAGGTCTGGATGTCAGGGTGTTTTGTGTTGTTAGCCAGCAGTAGGAATTTGATCTTAGAGAGGTTGAGCTTCAAGGTAGCACTGGACATCCAGGACTGAATTAATGTGAATCAGGTCTTGAGCCTGTGGATGTCTTCAATGAAGGATATGTTGAGGCTGAGCTCAAGATAGCCATGTCATCTGCATATTGGTGGATGTGGATGTTGTGTGGAGCCAGGTGGGTTCTGAGTGGTCTCTAATGTAAGGATGATGGGTTGGATGTTTTGCTATATGGACATGATACCTGTATGGGAGAGAGGCAATCCACCGGATCCTTGAACCCTGCACCATACAAACAACCATCAAAAAAAGCAAAACAATCAAATACTATGATGTCAAATAAAAAAGGTGACAGGCCGCAGTAGTACCAATAAATACATCCTACACTAGGTATACACATAATATAGATAAAGAAGGATTTATGTTTTTGAAACTTTGTCTTGATTTTCTTCCTTGATTTTTCTGTTCCTATATTTGGTATTTGTATTTTATTTGTCTTTTATAGAGTGCCTTAAACCAAAGCGCTGAACATTAAAATTGAATATGCAGTACAATAAAATTGAATAAACAGTTAATCCAGATTACAGTCACTCAAGGGTGTTGAAGTAAGTGGGTGTTTAGAGAATTATGGAAGAAAGAATAAACAGTGATCGAGCGAAGAGAAAGTGGGAGAGCATTCCAGTGGAGAGGAGCAAGGAGTTCAAAAGATCAAAAACAAGACGTTATTTATTTATTTATTGCATTTGCTGTATTGCCAAACCCTGGGGTATCACAGTGTAGATTTACATGAATACTTAGTCTTGACTCTTACATGTTGATGGACACATACATAAAGATACATCGTTGTGTTACATAGCATTACAAGCATCTAGTTACATATATATTACAGTCTTAATGGTTGAATACATCATCTAATATGCACACAATTGAACACTAAGAAGAATTACTTTATTGCATTTGTTGACTGAGCATAGGGAGGACGAGGAAGCAGAAGTCTAAAGTGGGAAGAAGACCGCAGAGGGTGAGAAGGAATATAAAAAGATATAAGTTCAGTAAGATAATTGGGAGTAAGGTCATAAAGAGATTTAAAATTAAGACATTGCAGAGAGAGTCGGAAGTGGCTGTGTGAGAGCGTGATTCACAGCGACTCACAGTGCGGCTTGATTAGCTAATCAGGTCACGTTGGAGTTTCATGCGTCCTTTCCTCTAACTGCTTGAGAGGAGGATTAGAGGAGCCAGCAGCGGCCCGCCCCGACGTGGAGCGTGGAGAGCTCCAGAACCCAAGAGCCCTGAGCCCTGAGCCTTGGAGGAGCGAGGTTGCTGCAGGAGTGAGGTTGCCAGAGGTCGTTGGAGGACGCTGGCGGTCATCATAGTGCGGCTCCCTGCGAGTTGCCGGAGTTTGGTGCCGTTTACAGGCGCGGAACACAGACACTTGTTTTGGTACCCCGTCAGCGTGTGTGGGTCCCTCAGCGTACATATTGTACACAGCCCAGCGGAGGGGTAAACTGTAGCTGGCACCCCGTTTGTGCATGTGGCTCCCTTAGTGGCTCCCTTAGTGGCTCCCTTAGTATACATAGTGCACACAGCCCAGTGGAGGGCTCAACTGTAGCTACCCACGGGTGGGGCCACAGACGTATAAACTGTGAATAAAACCTGGGGCAAAGTAGTCGCAATCAACCTCTGCTCAAAATCACAGGGATTCAATGGAGATCGGTCGGGTTACTACGCTGCTCATTCAGTAACCCAAATCACAAGGTGGAAAGAAGGTACGCTGTATTGAAAAAGCAGGTGCACTAACCAGCGTTTTAATACGAGCGTAGTTGGACTGCAAAGCGGGCAGAAGGGGGTACACACTAGCCCATGAAGTGATACTTTCTGTGGCAATCCCCCCCTCCCTTTGACATTTCAAAACCGCTAGGCAGGAGAATTGAATACCTCACTGAACATGAAGCTACTGAGTACAGAGCAAATTGATGCAGCAAAAGCACCTGAATGGAATGGATCTTACTTGGAACCATTGGCGCAATCATCAACAACAGAGACTCAGAGAGTCAGTGAAACTGGCACTGCATCAAATAAAACACCCATAACAATCCAAGTGCAAACTCATAGAACCAGTCCTCAGGTGCAGAAAGAAAAAGAAGGAAATAACATCCTGAATGAATTGACAAATCAGTGGAGTCATGGTCTAGAATATACAGTAACTACGAAGAATATTCAAAAAAAGATCACAGAACACTTCTGCAAAAGGAGAAATAAAAGCCTGAATGATGTAAGTGGTGAGACAGAAATACTATGGAGTCTGCAAAGAACGCCAACGTAGGAAGGGGGTCACCTACTTACAAGGGAAAGGCCCTTGGGGAGATCTGACCCCGCAGTCAGAAGAATCAGCTCCAATCATAGAAGATAAGGATTCAAGCTATTGGAGGCGAGTAATCAAAATTATAGAAGGAGGAGAAAACGAAAAAGAAAACCGGAGGGAACAAAAGACTGGAAAACATCCCTCAGCAGACAATCAAACAGAAGGGAATTTTTTTTTTTTAAAACAGAAAAATTGTAAAGTAAGAAACACTGGGTTACATAAATTCCTGGAAAACATAACAACATCCTCCACAGACAAACAGAGGGAACGGAGAAAAATGTGGGCACTAACAGCCAAGAGACAGAAGAATTATACATCAGATGAAAACAGGGCAGAGGAAAACAAAAACAAAGGAAACCACTCCCGGAAAATCCGGAGATTGTGAGCGTGAGCGTAGGTCTCCAGACAGAAACACAAGAGAATGTGCCTAAAGATACTAAAGCCAAAAAAGAGAAGGCAGAATCTAAAGAGACAAAATCCTCATCTACAGACCGCACGTGTACCAATCTCACTATTCCAGCAAACAACATTGGACATGATATGATATAGCATTTATAACGCGCCTATACACAAGTGTTTCAAGGCGCTAGGAGGCAAGGGAGGGGAACAAAGGGAGGACAGACACCGATCCTACTAGGGCAGGTGCCTTTCAGATCGTGCAAGTGCGTGAGAAGAGGGAAATGGACAGTTCAGTACATGAGAATAGATAATAACAATAAGTAAAGTAACGGCCAGCATGTGGCAAGTGCATGGATAAGTGCAGACATCAGGTATAAAGGGCTGGTAGGGGGACTGTAGGGATACAGAAACAGTCCCCAAGTGCGGGGGTTGCGAGGTGGGCTGTGCAGGTGTGTGCCACTGTCGGGGGAGGGACCTGGGCCCGAGATCAGAGGGTGTCCAGGTAGCCAGTGTAGTCCTGGTTACAGCCAGGAGGTCAGCAGAGGAGAGGAAGAGAAAAAGCAGAAGCAAAGAGAAAGGTTTTGAGGGGCTCCTGGAACCGGAGACGGTTCTCCTCAAGTTTAAGGGAGACAGGGAGGCTGTTCCAGAGGGAGGCACCAGCCGAAGAAAGAGATCTACCACCAACTCGTTGCTTGGAGAAGTGACTGACCGTGAGGGAGTTGGAGGTGGATGAGTGAAGAGCTTGAGAAGGAAGATATTTAGGAAGAGAGAGTTGACATCATGGCTTCAGATAGTCCCAATATTCAGGCAGACGAAGATAATACAGAAAAATCAAATCCAGACAAAGAAACAGATAAAGAGAAACAAAGAAAATATACAAAACTGGCACCGATCTTCCTGAAAAGAAAAGGATCTGGAAAGACATCGTCAGAAGAGGCTCAAACGCCAGTATATGATGAGGTCACTATGAAAGTGGAGGAAGGGAAATACAAAACCCTCCCAGGAGTAGGGAATGGAGCAGGGAAACTGAAAGAGGCCGAGCAGGATCATGCTCAAAGTCCTCAGCCCAAAGGTGAGTCCAGAGAGAGCGATTATCTGAAAGAAGATGCCATTACCGGATTTGAAGTACCAAGACTATGGCTAAAAAGCTACAACTAACATTAAGAACCAGATTTCGCTGAGCAGACTTGCAATCCTAAAAAAGTTAAAAGCCTTTTCCTCTTTTCCACCACCGATATAGGATACGTAAAATGTCCAAGTCATAAATACCCTTTTACGGTGGAAATAGGTCTAAGATCAAAAAAAGCCCAGCTAGCCATACTTACAGCTGCAAAAGATGTAGAACAACAAGGCCTGAAATTAGCAAGAGGACCATTTGAATCAACTGGAGAAGAGCACCGACAGGTCCTGGAATCCGCAAGGGATTCAATTCAGACAAATGTGTTAGCTGCCCTGCCAGAGATATTATTGCAGGTTCTCACGAACATGGGGCTGGGATACAACAACTTTAGTCGGAAAGGCTTAATATAAAAAGCTGGAACATGCAGGGTTCGAGTATACTTAGACTAAGGGAAACAAGGGGCTACCTGCTAGAGAAAATGGATATCCTCTTACTTCAGGAAACATGGCTAGTAAACCCCATTGTTCTGGAGGGCTTCACAACATACTGCGTACCAGCTAGTCAAAAATCAAAAGGAAGACCTGCGGGAGGGTTGCTCTTGGCCTTTGAAAACAGCATAATAAAAACAACCTCCCTGCTCTGTAAAAACAAGATGGGAATTCTGGCATGTAAAACTGATTTAAGTTTAAACACAGGTAACCCTGTACTAGTAACAAAACATCTACTGGAACCCTGCCTCCTCAGAAGTCCAAATATTCTTGGCAGAGTTGGGAGCGCTCTTGAAAAGAATTAAATTAGAAACGGGTGAAGCTAACATTGTAATAGCCGGAGACTTCAATGTGGAATGTGTACTTACAAAAAATGGGAACGAGGCAGCAAAAAAGAAGACGTTCTCTAAAAAAGGACAACGCTGGCTGGAATTTATGGAAGAGTGGGACTTAAAAATGATCAATGGAAAGACACTCAGATTAAATGTAGGCACAGCGATGTTCATGTTCATGTTAAAGATTTTTGTACCGTGCACCAATGCCACTTGTGTGGTCTCCAGGCGCTCAGGTGGATCTGTGATGGGATGGAGAGTGTGTGGTTAGGGTTGAGCGGGAAGAAGAGCAAGAGAGCTGTGATGTGCTGTTGGCAGCTTCAGTTCAGAAACACTGCTCACTGAGCATGAAGGTGACTTTCGGAAGTTGATCACCATGTACTGTTGTGCGAGATTATGTGTGATTTGTTTGTTGTAGTGGTGTTGTGAAGTATGTGCGGATTGTGGTGATATAGAGATCTGGTTGTGTTAGGTCCATGGTTTGAGAGGTGTGTGCAGAGGAGTACATTTATTAGTGGGGATTGTGGGTGAATGTCCAGCCGATCCATCTAAGTGCGTCACACCCCCCTCCCGAAAATCCACCCAACTGCACCACTTCCCCTACTCCTAGAATCAATCCAAGCATGCTATACACCCCCCATGAAAATCCATCCAAGTGCATCACATCTCCTACCCCTAAAATTCACCCCGCTATGCCACATCTCCCGCCCCTGAAATCCATCCAAGTGTGTCACACCTGCCACCGTAGCAATCAATCTGAGTGTGTCACAGCTTCCCTCTCCCCTGAAAATCTATCTAAGTGCATCAAATTTCCTACCCCTGTAATCCGCCCAAGTGAGTCAGATTCCCTAACCCTGACATCCATCCAAGTGCATCACACTTCCTACCCATGAAATTCATCCAACTGCGTCAATTGTGGCAGTCGTGATCTTGGTCTCCTCCTAGTTGCCCATTCTAGGATTTACCTTAATTGTCACCTCAGTGGTCATGATTCCTATGCTTTTACGGAATTTGTTAAGCTGTCTGATTTCTTAGTACAAGCCCTATTTCAAGCTAGGTGATGTGTTCACTGGCCTAAGGGGAATCCGCAGGCAACGGTTAGTCGTCTTCCTTGATATCCTTTGGGCATTGTCCATTATCCATTGGGGAGGTCTGGTGCATTACTTGGTGGCCCTGACTGGTGGTATGCCTAGCCTTCGGGTCTCCTTTCCATGATTTTCCCTTCCTGGTTTCCCTTTGGCCTCTTTCCTTGCCTAATCATATTGTGCCTAACAGCTTCTCCTGTTTCTTAGTAGTCTCTCTTTTGGGGGAAAACACTTAGACTCAGCCCCGGCACAGCAATGGATAGACACCCAGCTCAGCCCTGGCTAACTGACCCGTTTAGGCTAATAGCAGGGTATGGCTACCTGACACAGTTAGGCCAAAAACAGAATGTGGTGAACTAGCGGAGTTGGGCTAAATGCATGAGAGTATGTGATATTAGTTCATGAAAGTGGAGGGGTTTTACTAGAGTATGGTAATGGCTGTATTCCCCACCCACACCACACATACCTCATCATGCTTCGCTTGTTGACTGCGGTAGGTTTCCCAGGTGAACACAGGCAAACACAGAGTGGAGCTGTTTCCTCAGGAGCTGTCCTTTGCTTTGTGGCCCTAGCAAAGGGCTGCCCAGAGTGGTTGTCTTAAAACAGCCTCTCAGGCCAATCGTACAGTGGTAGGGCAGGATGGGAGGTGGTGGACAGGAGAACAAGGAAGCATACAGGGGTTGGAGCAGGGAAGGGGAGAGAAGTGCTGAGGAGCACGAGATTTAAAAAATAAATACATAAATTAAATACATAAATGCAACCAAAATGGATGCGAGGGTCGCAGGCAGCAAGGGGAAATTTAACTCACTTTCAATGCTGGCAAAGTGACTCTGGGGCTACCCCGTGGGGTCTAGAACCTTGAGTTGTATGTTGTAGGCCTCTCAGAACTCTCAAGCCAATTGGATGGCGGTGGGTGGGATGGTAGGTGGGTGGAAGGGAGAACAAGGAAGCAAGAAGGGGCTGGAGCGGGGAGGGGAAGAGACGCGCTGAAGAGTGCAAGATTTAAAGAAATATAGTGCCCAAAATTAAAGTCAGCTAAAAGTAAAGTATTCCATTGGATAATAGTGTAAAAGTAAGAAAGGCACATGGAAGCGGGAGGTGAGCCATGGAGAAATGGGGCAGTGAGAACCCCACATCCACATGAATGCAGTACAAAACAAGTAATTTGTGGGGAAAATGATTGGCCAAAATGTAAGGGTTGAGATTTGTCATAGCATGTAAAGGTTTGATGTTTTTGAACAGGGTGCAATCTGTTTCATAGAAATGAGATATTTGGACTTCTGGTATGTGGAGGTTGATATGAAAGAAAACGTTATTGTGCTCCACAATATTATGAAAAAGGATCAATAAATACCTCCTAGTCAGTGGGTATAAACCTAACACCTCACATAAAGAATTATTTATGGTTGAAGAACTTTGTTTCGATTTTTTTCCTTGATTTCTTTCCTTCAGATACATTTAGTTTGAACTTTTGTCTTGTATTTTACACAAGTTTATTAATTTCTTATGACTTTTTAATGTATTATATTTTTATTAATTGAGTGTAATAGTGTGCCTTAGCATGCTTTTCAAACTAATAAAAATGACATACCTAACAACTCACCCGCTTTTGGCTGGTGGCACTTGCTATAGCGTTAGTTCCCTCACCCGCCAATCTCCTTGCCTGTCCATAGGTGACAGTGGAGATGTCATCCGCAAAAGGAACATCTTTTTTTTCACTCTCAGTTTCATGTAAAGAGGTTGATAGATATGAAATACTTTGTCAGTTAAATAAGGTTGGTCATGTAAAACCAAGGACACAATAAACAAATATATACATATGTACACAGAACACTCATGGAACAACTGGCCTCATAGTACAGAGGTTTTGCACCAGTGCAGTGTAATGTTTGTGTCAGAGCGTACTCATGCAGTGCATTTCACGTGTGCGATCTGAGTCCGTACTACAGAAACCTTGCACTGATGATTGCACAAGTTTGTGTGGCATGGCATGAGCACTAGGGCAAACAGTGTTCTGTGCAAACACATTTTTTCAATGCCCTGGTGCAAAAATAGATTAATAAAAATGTTTGTATGCACTAGAGCAGTTTTTGCTCTAATGCTAATGCTGTGCAAAATTGTACTAGCATCATTGAAACGTTTCTGTAATGACAACCTTTGAGGATCAAAGCTGCAAACTCCAGGATTAGAGTTGAACCAGGGTACAACAGAAAGCCTCTGATGTGGGTAATCTCCGGCATAACCTAATTTTAAAACATAATTCACTTTTCCCAAACTTTCCTCACAGCTCCTGGGATGCTGCCCTTTGGTTGTTTGATGCATCTATGGAAAAAAGAAGGCTGTTTCATTAGAGCTCTATTCCATTTCATTTGGCAGCCATGTTGAATTGGGTTTTTTTCTTTTCACTCATGAATCAACCCTTAGATTTGGGCGTTTTCCATAAATGAAAAGCATGCAGGCACTAATAGCATATTATTAGTGCCTGCATACTATTCATTATATGTATTCATGAAATTATGCTATTTATTACTTGCAGTTATGGAATATTTAATTATATGCACGCATGTACTGGATGTTTTATAGTGCTAAAGGTTATAATTAACCACGTGACACTTAAATAAAATAAATATATATGTTGTATTAATATAAATGGTTCATACACACCTTTTATATTTAACAACATTCATTTACGTCTATCAAATAAATGAAAATCCCTCATTCAAAATATCCAGTACATTTTATCAATACCATGATCCATCTTCACATCTTTCTTTGTCAATCATTAAAGTGTCATTTATACTAACGCACAAGAAGATTTTTACTTTGAGTCAATTGCCTCAAGACATGGTTTCCTAACTAGTAAATTTCTGTCTCCTCTCCCCACAATATAGCCTTCCAGATATTCTTCTGCCAGCCTAAGGAGATCGGTTTCATATCTCTATAATACATTCTGTCGCACTGTACCAAGGGCCTCACACTATGGTCCTCATTACGACCCTGGCGGTAAGTGAAAAACGATGCCGGTAAAGGATTACCGGCATCGCTTACCGCTAGGTCCTATTATGATCCGAGTAACTGCAATTAGCGGCACCATAGTTAATGGTGCCGCTAACAGCACCAAGGGCGCGGGCACACGTCCCCCCATGCCGGAAATAGCGGCATGGCGCAAATTGGGGAACATGACGAGTCGAGCGGACATGCTCTTAACGCTCTTGCGAAGGCCGTAAAGTACCTTACCGCCATGGTGCTAATACCGCCATCACGGACCAACCGTAAATGGCCATGTGCAGTGTTCCCAGCTGTCACAGGTGCACACAATCAGCACAGGTGGAGGCAATACAGACTGGCCAAGTACAAAAGGAGCACACCCCACCCCTTCCCACACCCAGTCACACTCCACAATGATTCCAATACGACTAGCAATGTTGGGGCTGGAGGACCTGATTGCAATGGAAGCGCTACAGCAACAACAACTACTACAACAACAGGCAGCACAGAGGAGAAGGAGGGCAAGGCAGGGCCAGCAAGCCCCACCAGCACAGCCAGTGCTACCACGCAGGCAGCCCCCAATCCCATGCATCAGAGCCAGTCCATTCAACCTCACCGCTGAGCAGATCCACACCCTGTACCGTTTGGACCGGGACATCATCACCACCATCGTGGACATGATACACGACGACATCGTCAGCATGATTGAAACACCCACCGCCACCCCCCCCTACTGAAGGTAGTGTCCGTGCTCCACTTCCTGGCACAGGCACCTACCAGTACACAGTGGGGCACTTGCATGGCATTTCACAACCATTATTCTCACGTACGCTGAACCAAGTGCTCAATGCCCTCCTCAAGCACACAGACGACTACATTTTCTTACCTAAAACTTATAATATCTGCCCAGGAGATCGCAAACACCAAAGTGGGTTTCCATGCACTGGCCGGCATACCTGGTTGCATTGGTGCCATCGACTGCACCCATGTGGAATTGGTACCGCAACCGTAAGCAATACCACTCAATCAACGTACAAATGGTATGTGACTCAAACAGGATCATCACACATTGTTGTGCCCGATACCCCGGATCAACCCATGATTCAATGGTCCTGCGGAACTCCACAATACCACGCTACATGGAGCGACATGCAGGGCGGAGATCCTGGCTACTTGGTGAGTCTCATGTCATGGCCATGGAATTGTGAAGTGGATAGGTGATTGACGTACCAATGCATACTTTACCTGGCTGACAGGGGGGGGATGCATACTTCATCTGGCTGACAGGGGAGGGGAAGGATGCATACTTCATCTGGCTGACAGGGGGGGATGCATACTTCATCTAGCTACGGGGGGAAGGATGCATACTTCATCTGGCTGACGGGGGGAAAAGATGCATACTTCATCTGGCTGACGGGGGGGGGGATGCATACTTCATCTGGCTGCGAGTAGCAGAGGTAATGGAGCCAGCTCATACCCCAAAGCAGTGCAGACTTTAGCTGACACCTGACTACATAATGCCAGATGTAGGCAGCCTACCCTGTGAATGAAGATGTGTCCCAACCATGACCCAACCAAAAGCATGTGCACTGTACAAAATCAGAACGCATCCAGCTCAAAGAAATGCACCTACATGAAATGACTTCAGCCAATACATGGCACCAAACACCATCAACTGAAAGGCCAGTCCACCATAACTGCGCACAAAGGAGCCACATGACGGACATGAACATCAAAACACCAATACATGGACATAGAGGCCCAAATTAATTGCATGACAACATTTTTAGTGCTCAGTGAGGTCATCATGAGGCTGACAGCAATGGTGCCATGATGAGAGCATTAATAACACATGGACATCGGCCAGATCACCAAAACAACCGCTATGTACTAACACAGTGAATGGGCACTCATAAGGTACTGGACTCCCCTGCATACAGTGGTTGAAGGCATGCAAAACAGTCCATAAGAGGAATACACATATAGCGGTCACATCGTGTGACTGCATTCGTGCATGGAATGGGGTTCAAAGGAAGAGATGAATGCATGCCATGGTGTTACGTCATGATTTGAAATCTGATGTTATGATTGACACACACATTGTTGCCCACATACAGGTGATGCAGGCTGTCCCTTGAAGAGGTGGCTCCTTAGCCCAGTCCGGAACCCACAGAACCGGCACGAGGAGGAATTTAATCGTGCACATACCCGTACCCGTGTGGTGATTGAGCAGACATTTGGCCTCTTGAAGGCACGGTTTCGCTGCCTCAGCAAGTCTGGTGGGGCACTCCTGTACCGCCATGAGAAGGTGGCAAAGATCGTCATGGCATGTGTAGTAATGCTCCACAATATGTGCATCAGATGGAATGTGCCCCTGCCCCCTGACGCTGAACTGCAACCACCTGACAATGAGGATGAGGAGGTTGGGGATGGGCAGCACCTCAGGGCAGAAGCAATGCACAGGAAGGACGCTTCTAGCACACATGGCCGGTGGGTGTCACATGGAGATGGCACTTGGGGCACTGCGTGTGTCTGGGACATGCACACTGTGGACTGTTCACAAATAACACACATACACAATGATCAATGTCCACACATGTGATTTGTGCATAACCATAAACTGTATTGATTAGGTGATCTGACTGAACACACCCCCTCCCCCTCAACCCCCCAACACACCCCATCCCCCCT
Source organism: Ambystoma mexicanum (assembly GCF_040938575.1). Lineage (NCBI taxonomy): Eukaryota > Metazoa > Chordata > Amphibia > Caudata > Ambystomatidae > Ambystoma > Ambystoma mexicanum. The sequence continues at coordinate 1,327,787,378 of NC_090931.1, forward strand.
CCCCCTCAACTCCCCAACACACCCCATCCCCCCTCCCCCCTCAACTTCCCAACACACCCCATCCCCCCTCTCCCCTCAACTCCCCAACACAGCCCATCCCCCATCCCCCCTCAACTTCCCAACACACCCCATCCCCCCTCCCCCCTCAACTTCCCACAAAAGTGTGTGGATGCCTGTGGTGTAGTGCATCATGTGGGATTGTCCCACTGGGTGGACTCTATTGCCCCCCCCTTTCCCTGCACCCGGGGCACCCCTGCCTGTACTCCGCAGGTTCCTGGCCGATCTGCGGACAGGGCTGGATGGGGCCGAACTGGCAGCAGTGGAGGTACTTGGCCCCCCGCAAGGACGCATGTCCCTCAAAACCTGAACAAGGTCCGCGAGCACGTGCCGCACCGCGGCTAATTCTGTACATATGTCCTTGGATGTGGATACATTTGCTGCCTTCACTGTCTCTGCACATTGTTGCATTTCTGCCATAGCACTCCCACATTCGGCCACATGCTGGTTCATTAGTGAGGACAGTTGTTGTTGGTGCTGGATTATTTGTTCCATGGACTCCTGGTTTTTCTGGGCTGACGATGATGCCAGTGGCGTGTTGAATGTGCTGCTCCCCTCCTGCACATTTTCAACTGGGGATGGAGTGGCTGGCCAAGAGTTATTAGGGGATTGCCCCTGTATGCCTTCAACATGCTGGCTGCATGTGGATAGGTAGGGGGAAAGAAGGTGGCCAATGGGGGGACCTACAACTACATCTGCATTCCCTGCATCATCGTCCGAGCAACCTGCGGTGGCAGCAGTCTCGCCTATTGTGCTGCTTCCGGCAGACCCAGTGCTTTCGGTGGGCAACACTTGCTGGGTGTGTGATGCTGGTGCTACCATGGTGCTTGGCCTGGTGCACATCTGTGCCCTGGCCTGTGTTGTGGTTGTTGATTTTGGCTGCAGAGGGATTTTGGTTTTTCCAGCAGAGGTGGAGGGTTGTTGTGTGGGGACATCGGGCCTGGCCTTCTTTGCAGGTGTGGTGGCAGTGTCTTCCTCGTCACTGTCCGAATGAGAGACTGTGGTGGAGCAAAGGGGGGAAAGGGTTAGTGATGCCTCTGTGGACATTGAGCAGGCATTGTGATGGCTGCATTCATTTTGATTGGTACATGTTGCACATTGGAGGCAGTGACATACTTTTAGGTGGTAGAAGCATGGGGGCATGTGGGTGGCTACGGAAAGGGTGTGCATACTGCATGTGTGCAAGGTAGAGGTCAGAACTGCCTGTAGGCAGTATTATGCAGATGTGTTGTGTTAACCCTGTCAGGCATCATTGCAATTCCCATCAATCTGGACTTCAGTGACTTTGGCATGGCTGGATTAGAGGCACCTACCTGCGTCACATGAGGTCGGGGCTCCTCTCTCCATGTCTCCGACCCCCTCGATGCTTTCGGTGCCAATGAGTGCGGCGCATGTCTCCTCACACGGCTGCAATTTTATTGGTGACTGTGCTCCTCCACCAGTTTCCATGGCCAGGTTTCTATTGGCAGAAAGAATACTCCATACGCGGAGCCGTAGGTCATCCCACCTCTTCCTGCACTTTCGTGCATTGCGGGGTGTAGTGCCAACTGCACTGACCCTCTGTGAGACCAGGGCCCATATGGCCTTCATACGGGCTATTGCCGGTCTTGTCATCTCGTTGGAAAACACCACATCGGCATGTTCCTGTAGTGTGTCTGTTAACATGTTAAGCTCCTCCTTAGAGAAGCGCTCCTGCCGCAGCCGGTCTCCAGTTTTTTTCACAACTTTTGGCATTGTGAGGATGGATTAATGTAGATGAAGCTTTGCAGAGGTTGTGGGGGTCAGGTGCCCACTGGTTGAAGCGGATCGTAATGGATTGTGTTTTTGAAGATGGCCGCCGTGCTCTTTCCCGTTCCTGTGCGTTGACGCAACTTCCAGTTCCGCTTATTTGCGGTCACCGCTAATAGTGGTCCCTGCTATTTGCGGCCCCCGCTAATGGCGGTGATCGTTAATATCGATGGCAGAGGTGGCGGACGCGCTATTTGCACAGCATACGATGCCGGTAAGTGGCGTTTTTGGTCCTTTTGCGCCATGGCGGTTGTTACATTACCGGAATGGCGCAAAGCTCATGCCCGAGAGGTCATGATGTGCCGCTTTTAGCAATATCTGGCCAGCACGGACATGTTAATTGCGCCATGCCGGTAATGTCTGCAAATTACCGCCAGGGTCGTAATGAGGCCCTATGTAAATAAATGATACAAACTGCCTAGTACATTCTTGTTACACAAACTATAGGTACTTTCAAATGCCATAGATCTTCAGCCATGCTCCATTATTTCATACGTGTGAATTATGTTGTACTGAATCATATTATAAGTATGTATTCCTAATGGATCATGTCCTCCAACGTATTCCTCATCTTTGATATATGTGATATCCTGCTTGCAGCTTCGGAAAGTTTTTCACAGCGTTGGGTGCCGTGCGTCGTCGACTTGCCGTCCCTCAGCAGCTTCCATCCCACTGTCGGCCACGATGGTGACGCTGGTTTCAGTAGCACACACCACGCACATTGCCTCAGTTCTGTTGTCGCACAGCATGCTTTGAAGCGGTTTGTTTGCCTCAGCGATTTAACTACTGCGTTTATCAAAATCTTTGATATGTCTAGCCCAAAGTCCAGGTTCAAGAGGTGCTTGGATTATGGGTCGAAGAAGTCCATCACAGATCCACACTGAACTTGCCTGTGGTGTTTAGGAGTAGGCCATAATGTCGATGACTGTAGCTAGTGCCAGTAGATGACAGTTAAGGCCTTGAAGGAGAGAAGGGGACAACTCGCCTTAGGAAGGCCCTTTTCCAAATCCCCTTCGACTACCCCATCAAAATTGATGTCGTTGGACGACAAGAGCTCAAGGTAGGTTTCACCTCACAAAGCTAAAAAGCGCAATAAACATGCTAAGTGTGATAGGTCAAGATCCCGAGACTCAGTATCATCATCCTCGCATATGAAGTTTAGAAAGCAACACCATTGGTCCCGATCACCTTCCTCTGACTCCTCAAGCAATAGGAGACCGGTAGACTGGTACATGTTTTGTGTAAATCGGCTTCAAAGGCTGAATTGGAGTAATTTTACCTTAAAGTGTTAGAGGTGTTCACGAATGCAGCACCATCCACCCCTTGCAATGAAGCTAAAAAGTCTTCCGACCCCCATCGTGGCTCGTGAGGCCGACAGGGTATCATCAAAATCTTCTACTGGTACACCTAAGAGTCCAGGCAGTAAATCCCTGAACCTTCCTCGAGGGGGGTTGAATGATTCAGCTCCTCGAGTCAAGTCGAAGCCATCATCATCCTCTTCCACTCCGTCGAAGGAATCAGCGCCAAGTTCTTCAGCACCGTAGCCATTGATGTCGAAGCCATCAAAACCATCGACATCCTCAATGGATTTGTCGAAGGGTTATAAGCCTTATCAGAAAAGGACTTTTTCAAATCGATGAGTTCTATTTATGAAGAGGAGGGCGTGGAGTAGGAGAGAAGCCCTCTGAATGGTTTGGAATATGGCACTCCAAGTGCTCCAGAAGAGTTAATCTCTGTGGAGTCAAGGTTAAGAGACCTGGTGGACACCTTAAAGGATACCAGTAGCCACGCCAGATGTGAGTGGGCATGCTCATGCCTCATATAGGTCACTCATGGCCAAGGTGACGGAATATATACGCTGGAGCATGCCTGTTGCAGAATACAAGAAGGATGATCTTACGGAAACCCTTGATAAGAGCCTTCCAACGGATCCTATTCTAACTTTCCGTGCAACACTGACCAACAAAGTCTTATAAAACTGGAAAAATCCTGATGCTAATCTAGCAGTAAATAAGGACTTGACTAAGAAGTACAGGCGCTTGGCTGTGGATCCAGAATTTCTCTCGAGACATCTATCTCTAGAAAGTCTGGTTGTTCAGATGGCCACATCAACCTCAAAGGCGGCTGCCTATCCCACAATCCCTCCAGATAGTGATGACAAAAGATTTGATGCCCTGAGAAAAGGGTGCGAGGTTGCAGCAATGGCCGCAGAACACATTCCTGGTGGAAAGGAAAGGGACGACTTCCTCAACATTGTGCATGATGGCAAAGATGTTACGTGCCAGTCTCTGCACGCTGGTTTAGATACCTCAGATTGTGTTAGTCATGCTACGGCAGCAAGTGCTGTAACCAGAAGGTTTATGTGTCTGCGCAAGTCAGGCTTTGCCTGGACGTTCAGGTAAGGCTGTTGAATATGCCTTTTGATGGCTCTCAATTGTTTGGTTCAAAGGCCGACAAGAGTTTGGAAAAGCTGAAAACTTCCAAAGCAGCTGCAAAATCATTGGGAGCAGCATTTCAGCAACAACAGCTATCCCATTCGGCCTCTCAGAGTTGGATGGGTCGGTCCTTTCGATTTGATTCTTTGGTTGGAAGAGCGAGGGGACAATTATCTCAAAGGGGACAGAGGAGGCCACCTCGTGGTTCACGAGGATGTGGGCGTAGAGCTGCCTACACAACCACTGCCTCTTTGCCAACCACTGCCTCTTTGCCATCCACAGCAGCCACAACACCAAATCTTCTTTGTGGCCTTAGTCCACAGGACTGTGGTGGGGGGCAGACTGACACAGCATTTGGAAGAATGGCAAAGCATTACTTCAGATGCTTGGGGCCTGCAAACAGTAGCCCATGGTTACTGTCTCCCATTCTTGAAAAGGCCTCACAATCCTCCATCAAGCAGGAACCTGCTGGCCGCACGTCTTGTTATTGTTTTAATACCATGTACAGCACTTCCCCCTGGAACTTTTCCCCTCCCCCTTTCCCTGCACTTGCACAATCTCAATTTCACTTGGCCGAGTAAGATCGTTGTCTCTCTCCTCCCTTAGTTCCCCCTTCCTTGCCTCGGCGTGCCTTGAAATACTTGTGTAGAAGCGCGTTACAAATGCCATATCATATCATATCATTATCATATCATATCACTTCTTGAAGGATCCAGATCCGCTCCTCTTACAGGTGGTTATCAGCCTATTAGAGAAAGGTAAGATCAAATTGCTACATGCAGCAGAGGAAACAAGGATGGTACTCCCCTTACTTCCTAATTCCTAAGAAGGACAGAGGACAGCAACCCATCTTTGACTTGAGATGCTTGAACAAGTTCCTCAGGAATAACAAGTTCAAGATGGTAACTCTTTCCCAGATGGTTCAGGCCCTTCAGCTCCAGGATTGGATAGTGCCACTCGATCTTCAGGATGCTTACTCCCATGTGCCCATACATTTCAAGCACAGGAAGTACCTGAGGTTCGCCATTGGCAGTTCTCATTTTCAATTTCGGGTTCTGCTATTCGGGCTCCCCTCTGCCCAAACATGTTCACCAAGTTGATGGCTGTAGTGGCGGCAAGTCTAGAGAGGGGAGGGATTCATTTCTACCCCTACCTAGAGGAATGGTTGTTCAGGGCTGACTATTCCAAACAGGTTCTGGATCATCTCAGCAGCACCTGCCACTCACTCCTCAAACTGGGCTTCTCCCTCAATTTCATGAAGTCCCACTTAATACCATCTCAAAATCGTACATTTATTGGAGCATCCCTGGATGCTTCCTCGGGGAAAGCTTCCCCACCCGAAGTGAGGGCTCAGCATATTCTGCAGATGGTCCTGACATTTCAGAATGCACAACATTTGCAGGCCTTTGACTTTTTGAGGTTGCTCAGTCTCATGGCATCTTGCATTTTCCTGGTGCCAAGGGTCCGTCTGAGGATGAGATCCCTTCAGGTCCCGAACAAGTTTGCACGGGATCTCCTGTTGTGGGCCTGCAGGGAGAATGTGTTGAAGGGAGAACCTTTTTGGCATCCATAGCTGGAGATTAACAGTAGTTACATAAACCTCCCTCACGGGTTGGGGAGCTCATGCAAACAAACTGACAATCAGTGGCCCTTGGTCTCCATCGGAGTCCAGAATACACATAAACCTTTCAGAGCTGAGGGCAATCAGACTAGCGCTGACTGACTTTCTGCCCTCTCTACACGGGAAGATTGTCCCTATAATGATGGACAACACCGTAACCATGCATTACCTCAACCAGAGAGGAGGTGTAGGGCCACTACCACTGTACAGAGAGGCAACGCAGCTCTTGTTTTGTGCTCTTCAAGAAGGAATCTCTCTATCGGCCGTTCACCTAACCAGAGAAGAGAACACGGTGGCGAGCGCTCTGAGCAGGCAGAACACAGACTCTCATGAATGGGTGTTGATTCAGGAAGTCCTTTTAGAGATCTTCCCCCTTTGGGGAACCCATCAAGTGGATCTGTTCCCGTCCAGTGTCAACAGGAAATGCAACCTGTTCTGCTCCAGGGAATTTCCTCACAGAGGAGCTCTGGGGGACGTGTTTGTGGTGAACTGGGAATTTCCCCTTCTGTATGAGTTCCCACTAGTCCCTGTCATTCCTCATGGCATCAGGAGGATGAGGAAGTTTGGGAAATCCATGTTTCTGATCTCTCCGGATTGGGCAAGGAGGACGTGGCACCCAGAACATCTAGAAATGGCCACCTGCCCTCCGATTCACTTTCCTCTAAGAGCAGACCTGCTCACTCAGGAGGGGTGCCGCATTCTCCACCCAGAAATGAGAACTCTGAACCTTCACACCTGGTTTCTGAAAGGTTGGTATACTGAGACTGGGATCTCCCAGAGGACGTAATGTAGATGTTGCTTTCAGCAAGAAGGCCAGCAACAAAGGCTGTATACTGCAGCCATTGGAAAACGTTTTGCAGCTCTAGAGATAAGAAAATAAAACCTTTACTTGTGACACACCATCTGTGTTATCCTTCTTGTTGTATTTAGCTCATCATGGGCTACAGGTTTCCACTGCTAAGGGCTCTCTGGCAGTGCTCTCCATTTTCAAGCGCACGCCTGAACAAGGCTCTTATTTTAAACATCGTACTGTTCCCCAGTACCTGAAGGGACTGACTAACATCTTCTCACCGCTTACTTTTCTTGTTTTGGTTTGGGACGTTCATTTGGTATTAAGCTTTTTAATGGGAGCTCTCTTCAAGCCTCTTTGTTTGTGTCCTTTCAGTACTCTGACTTTGAAGACTGTCTTTATGACAGCGTTCACCTCAGCTCGCAGGTTGAGCGAGCTTCAAGCTTTGTCTTCCAAAACACAGTTTTCCACCTCCTATAAGGATGCAGTTGTTTTGAGGGTTCGTCCTTCATTTCTGCTTAAGGTGGTGTCAGAGTATCACATGGCACAAAAAATTGTCTTGCCATCTTTTTATTCACCTCTGCATTCTTCCTAGGATGAAGAGAGGCTTCATTGATTGAGCCCAAAAGAGCACTGAGCTTTTACATTTGTAGCTCTGCAATGGTTATACAAGATGTTCAGCTCTTTGTGGGCTATATGGGCCATAGACTGGGACAGGCTGTTACTAAATGGACTTTGTCTTGGTGGATTGTTTTGTGTATTGACGATTGTTACACTGTCGCTGGCAAGGAGGTCCCTGATGTCCTGAGAACGCATTCCTCAAGAGGTGTAACTGCTTCTTTGGCTCGCCAAAGAGGTGTGCCGGTGCAGGACATTTGAGGTGCTCCAACCTGATCTTTGCTGCACCCCTTTACAAAACATTACTGCCTTGATTCTGTATTGAGTCAGGAGCCTAAATGTGTCAAAGCTGTTCTTCAAAGTGAGTGTAAATAAGAAGTCAATTCTCTTTATTCCCAACTTGATCTACATACTGCTATGGGTGTCTATCAAAGATGAGGAGTACGTGGGAGGACACGATCCATCAGAAGAACAAATTATTTACACCTGTAATGCTCTTTCTAATGGATGTTCCGCCCATGTATTTCTCATTACCCTAGCAATCTACCCCTCTATCTTTGGGAGAATTTCTGTTATTTACACCTTCCTCTCTTTCAATGTCTGTGTTCCTTTGACCTTTGAGATGCCTGTGCTTAAAAGTAAGGAAAACATGAAGTGAGGCAATGGGCACAGTTTGTGCTACTTATACCATTGTCGCCATCACAGCCCAAATTGGGTTTGAAGCCGCTGAGGGAACACAAGTCGATGACGAACAGCACCCTCTGCTGTTGAAAGGTTTTCCAAGGAATCAGCGCCAAGTTCTTCAGCACTGTAGCCATTGATGTCGAAGCCATCAACACCATCGACATCCTCAATGGATTTGTCGAAGGTTTATAAGCCTTATCAAAAAAGGACTTTTTCAAATCGATGAGTTCTATTTATGAAGAGGAGGGGGTGGAGTAGGAGAGAAGCCCTCTGTATGGTTTGGAATATGGCACTCCAAGTGCTCCAGAAGAGTTAATCTCTGTGGAGTCCAGGTTAAGAGACCTGGTGGACACCTTAAAGGATGCCAGTAGCCACGCCAGATGTGACTGGGCATGCTGATGCCTCATATAGGTCAGTCATTTCCAAGGTGACGGAATATTTACGCTGGAGCATGACAGTTGCAGAATACAAGAAGGATGATCTTACGGACCCCCTTGATAAGAGCCTTCCAACGGATCCTATTCTAACTTTCCCTGCAACACTGACCAACAAAGTCTTATAAAACTGGAAAAATCCTGATGCTAATCTAGCAGTAAATAAGGACTTGATTAAGTAGTACAGGCGCTTGGCTGTGGATCCAGAATTTCTCTCGAGACATCTATCTGTAGAAAGTCTGGTTGTTCAGGTGGCCACATCAACTTCAAAAGCGGCTGCCTATCCCACAATCCCTCCAGATAGTGATGACAAAAGATTTGATGCCCTGAGAAAAGGGTGCGAGGTTGCAGCAATGGCCGCAGAACACATTCCTGGTGGAAAGGAAAGGGACAACTTCCTCAACATTGTGCATGATGGCAAAGATGTTACGTGGCAGTCTCTGCACGCTGGTTTAGATACCTCAGATTGTGTTAGTCATGCTATGGCAGCGAGTGCTGTAACCAGAAGGTTTGTGTGTTTGCGCAAGTCAGGCTTTGCCCGGACGTTCAGGTAAGGCTGTTGAATATGCCTTTTGATGGCTCTCAGTTGTTTGGTTCAAAGGCCGACAAGAGTTTGGAAAAGCTGCAAACTTCCAAAGCAGCTGCAAAATCATTGGGAGCAGCATTTCAGCAACAACAGCTATCCCATTCGGCCTCTCAAAGTTGGACGGGTCGGTCCTTTCGATTCGATTCTTCATTTGGAAGAGCCAGGGGACAATTATCTCAAAGGGGATAGAGGAGGCCACCTCATGGTTCACGAGGATGTGGGCGTAGAGCTGCCTACACAACCACTGCCTCTTTGCCAACCACTGCCTCTTTGCCATCCACAGCAGCCACAACACCAAATCTTCTTTGAGGCCTTAGTCCACAGGACTGTGGTGGGGGGCAGACTGACACAGCATTTGGAAGAATGGCAAAGCATTACTTCAGATGCTTGGGGCCTGCAAACAGAAGCCCATGGTTATTGTCTCCCATTCTTGAAAAGGCCTCACAATTCTCCATCAAGCAGGAACCTGCTGGCCGCACATCTTGTTATTGTTTTAATACCATGTACAGCACTTCCCCCTGGCACTTTTCCCCTACCCCTCCCCCTGCACTTGCACAATCTCAATTTCACTTGGCCGAGTAAGATCGTTGTCTCTGTCCTCCCTCAGTTCCCCCTTCCTTGCCTCGGCGTGCCTTGAAATACTTGTGTAGAAGCGTGTTACAAATGCCATATCATATCATTATCATATCATATCACTTCTTGAAGGATCCAGATCCACTCCTCTTACAGGTGGTTATCAGCCTGTTAGAGAAAGGTAAGATCAAATTGCTACATGCAGCAGAGGAAACAAGGATGGTACTCCCCTTACTTCCTAATTCCTAAGAAGGACAGAGGACAGCAACCCATCTTTGACTTGAGATGCTTGAACAAGTTCCTCAGTAATAACAAGTTCATGATGGTAACTCTTTCGCAGATGGTTCAGGCCCTTCAGCTCCAGGATTGGATAGTGCCACTCGATCTTCAGGATGCTTACTCCCATGTGCCCATACATTTCAAGCACAGGAAGTACCTGAGATTCGCCATGGGCAGTTCTCATTTTCAATTTCGGGTTCTGCTATTCGGGCTCCCCTCCGCCCAAACATGTTCACCAAATTGATGGCTGTAGTGGCGGCAAGTCTAGAGAGGGGAGGGATTCATTTCTACCCCTACCTGGAGGAATGGCTGTTCAGGGCTGACTATTCCAAACAGGTTCTGGATCATCTCAGCAGCACCTGCCACTCACTCCTCAAACTGGGCTTCTCCCTCAATTTCATGAAGTCCCACTTAATACCATCTCAAAATCATACATTTATTGGAGCATCCCTGGATGCTTCCTCGGGGAAAGCTTCCCCACCCGAAGTGAGGGCTCAGCATATTCTGCAGATGGTCTTGACATTTCAGAATGCACAACATTTGCAGGCCTTTGACTTCTTGAGGTTGCTCAGTCTCATGGCATCTTGCATTTTCCTGGTGCCAAGGGTCCGTCTGAGGATGAGATCCCTTCAGGTCCCGAACAAGTTTGCACGGGATCTCCTGTTGTGGGCCTGCAGGGAGAATGTGTTGAAGGGAGAACCTTTTTGGCATCCATGGCTGGAGATTAACAGTAGTTACAGACGCCTCCCTCACGGGTTGGGGAGCTCATGCAAACAAACTGACAATCAGTGGCCGTTGGTCTCCATCGGAGTCCAGAATACACATAAACCTTTCAGAGCTGAGGGCAATCAGACTAGCGCTGACTGCCTTTCTGCCCTCTCTACACAGGAAGATTGTCCCTATAATGATGGACAACACCATAGCCATGCATTACCTCAACCAGAGAGGAGGTGTAGGGCCACTACCACTGTACAGAGAGGCAAGGCAGCTCTGGTTTTGGGCTCTTCAAGAAGGAATCTCTCTATCGGCCGTTCACCTAACCAGAGAAGAGAACACGGTGGCGAGCGCTCTGAGCAGGCAGAACACAGACTCTCACGAATGGGTGTTGATTCAGGAAGTCCATTTAGAGATCTTCCCCCTTTGGGGAACCCATCAAGTGGATCTGTTCCCGTCCAGTGTCAACAGGAAATGCAACCTGTTCTGCTCCAGGGAATTTCCACACAGAGGAGCTCTGGGGGACGTGTTTGTGGTGAACTGGGAATTTCCACTTCTGTATGAGTTCCCACCAGTCCCTGTCATTCCTCATGGCATCAGGAGGATGAGGAAGTTTGGGAAATCCATGTTTCTGATCGCTCCGGATTGGGCCAGGAGGACGTGGTACCCAGAATATCTAGAAATGGCCATCTGCCCTCCGATTCACTTTCCTCTAAGAGCAGACCTGCTCACTCAGGAGGGGTGCCGCATTCTCCACCCAGAAATGAGAACTCTGAACCTTCACACCTGGTTTCTGAAAGGTTGGTATACTGAGACCGTGATCTCCCAGAGGACGTAATGTAGATGTTGCTTTCAGCAAGAAGGCCAGCAACAAAGGCTGTATACTGCAGCCATTGGAAAACGTTTTGCAGCTCTAGAGATAAGAAAATAAAACCTTTACTTGTGACACACCATCTGTGTTATCCTTCTTGTTGTATTTAGCTCATCATGGGCTACAGGTTTCCACTGCTAAGGGCTCTCTGGCAGTGCTCTCCATTTTCAAGCGCACGCCTGAACAAGGCTCTTATTTTAAACATCGTATTGTTCCCCAGTACTTGAAGGGACTGACTAACATCTTCTCACCGCTTACTTTTCTTGTTTTGGTTTGGGACGTTCATTTGGTATTAAGCTTTTTAATGGGAGCTCTCTTCAAGCCCCTTCGTTTGTGTCCTTTCAGGACTCTGACTTTGAAGACTGTCTTTATGACAGCGTTCACCTCAGCTCGCAGGTTGAGCGAGCTTCAAGCTTTGTCTTCCAAAACACAGTTTTCCACCTTCTATAAGGATGCAGTTGTTTTGAGGGTTCGTCCTTCATTCCTGCTTAAGGTGGTGTCAGAGTTTCACATGGCACAAAAAATTGTCTTGCCATCTTTTTATCCACCTCTGCATTCTTTCTAGAATGAAGAGAGGTTGCATTGATTGGATCCTAAAAGAGCACTGAGCTTTTACATTAGTAGGTCTGCGATGGTTAGACAAGATGATCAGCTCTTTGTGGGCTATATGGGTCATAGACTGGGACAGGCTGTTACTAAACAGACTTTGTCTTGGTGGATTGTTTTGTGTATTGACGATTGTTACACTGTGGCTGGCAAGGAGGTCCCTAATGTCCTGAGAACGCATTCCAGAAAAGGGGTAACTGCTTCTTTGGCTCTCCAAAGAGGTGTGCCGGTGCAGGGCATTTGCAGTGCTGCAACCTGATCTTTGCTGCACCCCTTTACAAAACATTACTGCCTTGATTCTGTATTGAGTCAGGAGCCTAAATGTGTCAAAGCTGTTCTTCAAAGTGTAAATAAGAAGTCAATTCTCTTTATTCCCAACTTGATCTACATACTGCTATGGGTGTCTATCAAAGATGAGGAGTACGTGGGAGGACACGATCCATCAGAAGAAAAAATTACTTACACCTGGTAATGCTCTTTCTAATGGATGTTCCGCCCATGTATTTCTCATTTCTCTAGCAACCTACCCCTCTATCTTTGGGAGAATTTCTGTTATTTACACCTTCCTCTCTTTCAATGTCTGTGTTCCTTTGACCTTTGAGATGGTTGTGCTTAAAAGTAAGGAAAAACATGAAGTGAGGCAATGGGCACAGTGTGTGCTACTTATACCATCGTCGACATCACAGCCCAAATCGGGATTGAAGCCGCTGAAGGAACACGAGTCGATGACGAACAGCACCCTCTGCTGTCGAAAGGTTTTCCAAACCTGAAAGCAGGATATCACATATATCAAAGATGAGGAATACGTGGGAGGAACATCCAATAGAAACAACATTACCAGGGTAAGTAATGTGTTCTTTTACAGCTCACTGGAATAATTCCAGAATTTTGAAAGTTTCAATATTCAGCCTCATGGCCTTAAGGATTCCCTGTCCGCTATGTAACCCCTCCTCCAAGAAAGTTGACATGGTTCTTTTGTTCATTAATTGTGACACATTTAATGATATTGTGTCCACAGATCAGGTTGATAAATGAGCACCACACACTGTGGGTAATAATAAGCAGCGCTCAGATACCTGAGGGTTCGTACCGCTATATAAATGCTAAATTATTATTATTAATTATTATTATTATCACTTAATGACTCCCATACTTTGGTTGCAATACTCCCCTTTTCTGCAGGCTGTTCATGATATTAATGGTGTGTGTCACGCGCTTTGCCGGTCTGGCAGACCATTACCACACAATAGAGCCCACAGCTTTAATGATGTTGCCCATGTTAAGAATTGATTACGCTTCTATTTACAAACATGCTTCTATGCTCCCTACCCTAAAGAAAACATCTTTTGATTCTTCCTTGTCCTTTAGCTACCATCCTATATCTCGTCTTCTCTGAATTTTTAAACTCTTGTGTTTTTTGTAGCCAGGTCTTTGATTACACAACTCATTAGGCTCGTGTTCCTCGCTATCAGCCACGTTTCCATCCTTTTCATTCGATGGAGACCGCATTTCTCTCTTTTCTTTTTTTATTTGTATTGGTTTTTCACAAACATTAAACAGTGCACCTCAATATGGTGCATAACAAACTTCAACCCCCCCTGTTTCCATATACAACCACGGTATATTAGTCCACTGCTGTCTCTCCTGTATCTTCTTCCGTTGAATCATCTTTGTCTAGTGTTTTGGGGTCCGTGCTCACCAAGGATGCCACCAGATGCTGCCACTCTGTTAGTGTACCTGTTTCCTCTTCCCCCCCTCTGCCAGCCGCCGCCCTCATACAACTGTTTCCGCATCCGCCTACTTTAGGAGATCCCTCCACTAGGTCTTTACATTGGGCCTTTCCCGTGCCTTCCATCCCATGGCAATCCTACGCTTAGCCAGAATGTAAGCTAGATCTTTAAGCTTACTCACATGCTTAAGTTTGCGTGGTCTAGGGATGCCCCCCACCATGCATGCCCACAAAGAGTAGACCACCAGTCTAATCCCTTTATCCGCCAGTCGGCCTGCTACCTCCTCCCAGTATCTCGTGATTTCAGGACAGGCCCAAAACATATGCACCATCCCCACATTTTCTGCTCCACATTTTAAGCAGTGCTGCTTAATCCCCTTTGCAAACTTGGCAATTTTCTTAGGGGTCATATATGCTCTGTGGGTGATGTACAACTGAATCTGCTGCAGCCTGGCATTCCTAGAGACCTTCTTGTGGTATCCTTACATTCTCTCCCAGAGACTATCATCTATGGTCTCCCCGCTCTCCTCCCATCCCTGCTGGACCGTGACCATCTCTTTACCCACCTTGAACATCAAAATCTCATAAATTCTAGAAACTTCATGGCCTCCTTCTGACACCGCTTGGAAGGTTTCTATAACTGTGTCTGGCTGTTGGGTCAGTTCTGCTTCTGACCACATTTTCAACAATAGTTTCATCAGCCTGGAATATGTGATATACTGTCCGCTGTGTAAACCTGTATCTTCTATCAGTATGTCAAACTCTATCTTTTCCCCTTCCCGCCACACATCTCTCACTGTCTTCACACCCACAGGTTCCCAGTATTCACGAATGGCACACCTTAATTGGTCACCTATACCGCTCAGTGTTACCAGAGGGATATGTGGGGAGCACGGCTGCGGGTTCCCCATTGCGGTGCAGGCTCTGTGCCAGATCTTTCTGCCCAGGGCCAGCAGTGGCAAACTATTTCCTTCCAGGGGTTCTGTCGCCCACATCCACTCGTTTAGGAAGTAAGGTGCGCATTCCGCCTTCAGTAACCTTAGCTCTGGGTTATTGTCATCAGATAACCCTCTAGCCACGTACTGGAGCTGGCCTGCTAGATAATACACTTTGAAGTTGGGAAACCTTATCCCTGCTTGTTCGTGTGGGTTCTGAAATTTCCAGAGGGCTATCTGGTTTCTGGTGTTATGCCAGATAAACCCCCTGCAAATGCTGTGTAAATTGGAGAAGAATCGTTTGGGTATTAAATATGGGACATTGGCGAAGTTGTGGCGCAACCTAGGCAGGACTATCATCTTGAGCAGAGCTGTCCTTCCCATCATGTTCAAGGGCAACCTCTTCCAGAATATCATACTGCGCTGGATTCCTTTCACTGCCTTCAGTGTGTTGTTTTCGTGTTCAACTTCAGTTTTATGGTATATATCAATGCCCAGATATCTGACGGTGTCCACCGCCCAGTCGATCTGTAAAACAGGCAACGCCCGTTCTGGCACTCCTATGTATCTGCCCAGGGGAAACACACTGGACTTCCGTGGGTTTATTGTAATGCCTGACAATTGTGAAAACCGTTCTAGTACCTCCAATAGGTATTGCAGATTTTCTTCCGGGTACTGCAGATACAGCAGCATGTCGTCTGTATATAGCGATATCAAGTGCTGCTCTCCTTGTGTCTTGATGCCCACCTCTCCATAATAATACCTGAGGTATGCTGCTCTCGTTCTATCGCCAGGATGAACAGCATCGGGGACCAGGGGCATCCCTGTCTGGTGCCCCTGCTCAGAGTCCATGGCTCTGAGACCACAGATCCCGTCCGGACTCCAGCCATTGGGTCATTATACACTAGCTTCACCCATTGTAAGTACCCAGGCCCTATTCCGAATTTCTCCAAGACTGCCAGCAGCCACGGCCACTTGACTGAGTCAAAGGCCTTGACTGCGTCCAGTGAGACTATTGCCAGTTCCTGGGTACTCCCCGTGGTCCTGTCTATGATGTGGTGCAATCGTCTGAGATTGTTAGAGATGCACCACTGGGGGTCATATCCATTTGATCGTGGTGTATTAGGGAGCCGATCAGTGGTCTGAGCCTGTTCGCCATCACCGCAGTGAGGCTCTTGCTATCCTGATTCAACATCAATAGCAGTCTATAGGATCCACAGTCCGTATTTGCTTTGCCCGGTTTGAGGAATGGGACAATAATCGCCTCTCTTAGGGTCTCAGGTAGCCTGCCCTTCTCAAACGCCTCATTTACCGTAGCTAACAAGTGTGGGAGCAGGTCCAACATGTATGTTTTATAAAACTCACTAGGGAGGCCGTACGCACCTGGGGCCTTGCTAGTGGGTAGTGTGTGGATTACCTGTTCTAATTCCCCCGGATCCAGTGGGGCATCCAGTATATCTCTTTCTATGTCCCCAAGCCTGGGCAGGATTATCTCCTCTAATGCTGCATACATGTTGAGACCTTCACTTTCTCCCATATACAGATATAGTTTGTGGTTATATCTTTGAAAGCACTCATTCACCCCCTCTTGGGTGTCTGCGAGTGTGCCGTCTGCGCGGCTCAGCTCTCGTATCACGTTTCTCAGGGTTTCGCTTTTTCACAACCAGGCCAGCAATCTACCTGGTTTATCCCCTTCTGCATGTTGCCTTTCCACGTATTTCCTGTAGTTCAGGTTGCACAGTCTCTTCCGATGGACCTTGCACTTCTCAGTTAGGCGCTGTACCGCCCCCTGGTTCTCCTGCCCTGCATGCGTTATCTCTTCGATCTCTTTTTCTGGTCTGCACTATTCCCCCTTGTAAACTGGCCACTCTGGAGATCGCTTATCCCCTCACTACCACCTTAAACGCTTCCCACAGCGTTCCAGCCGACTACACATTACCCACATTTATCTCAAAATATTCCTTTATGGTTTTTCTAAGGTCTTCCCTGAAGATGGTGTCTTTGAGCGCCTCCGCTCGAAGTCTCCATGATGGTATCCTTGGCCTGGGAAATGAGATCTGCCAAGTCACGACCAGGGGTGCGTGGTACGACAGGATTGTTGCCTTGTACTCAGCCTCCTTGATCTCCTCTACCAAGGAGTCTGCCACGAATATATAATCCAACCTGGTGTGCAGGTCGTGTGGGGCTGAATAATGAGAATATTGTCTGCGCTGCGGGTGCAGCTCCATCCATATCTCAGTCATCTGAAAATCTAGCTTGGGAGAAGCGAGGGCCTTCGCAGCTGGGTTCGTCTGGTCATTTTATCATCAGACCTGTCCATCACAGGGTTCAGCATGCAGTTAAAGCCCTCGCCAACTATGACTATTCAGTCCATATATGGGCTAACGGTGGCACATATATTCCTGAAACATTGTTCGGTATCATTGTTTGGAGTGTAGATGTTGACCATGCTAACTATCTTATTGCCCAACACCCCCTTGATTAGCGCTATTCTCCCGTCCACTCCCACCTCCTGCTGTAACAGTTTAAAGGGAACATGGGGTGCTATCCATATGAGGATTTCCCTAGTGTACACTGAGTATGTAGCTCCAATAGTAGTCCCTTTAATGTAGGTATTCAATCCCTGCACATTCCAGGTCTCGATTCTCAAGTCCCCTATTTTAACCATACCCCTCACTGCCCTCCCTCCTCCCTTCTCTTTTCCTGTACAGTTTGACTCGCGTTTGTGGACGTACCGGGCTGTTATCCAATGCTGTCTTCACTATTCCCTTCTCCTTCTCCCCAAACCACTCTTTCCTCCCCCGCCCCTTACACAACTGAACCCCACCCTTAACTGCCCACCCCCCTAACAGTTGCCCAGCTCCATCCCTGGATCTCAGGCTCCCCTGCATCTCGACCCCCACCATGCTATCACCGGTGTATGGTCGCCGCCGGTGGATACTAAACTACAGTATTGCTCCTAAACGCCCTAGTGGGGGTTGAAGTTGTGCTGTACAGTGTTACTCCCATATGCAATGCCCAATGCGTATATATCAATATTGCTTGCAGAGCCCCATATGTGCCGAGCTCTACTCCAATGAGACGCTACTCTACCCCAGCCCACCAGTTCTAGCCCTACATGGAAAGAGAAAAAGCGGTTCAATTATCCTTTGCCGTGGGCTCACGGGGAGACCGCATTTCTCTCTTTCTGTAATTCTGTACTCTCTGCTCGCTATGCAAAACAATCTTCTCTTTGTTTTTTAAAGGACTTGGCCGCAGTTTATAAAGTTGTCTCTCACACAATCTTATTTCTTTCTCTTTCCTATATTGATTGTCAGAGCTTAGTACTTGAATGGTTTTGTTCGCACTAACTCTGTCTCCTGAGCAGGACGATCTTCTCTGGCTGTCCCTCTTCACTTTGGTGTTTCACAGGGCTCTGTTGTCAGCCCTATACTTTTCTATTTAAATACAACCCTGCTTGCTTCTATTGTTTTGTCTTTTTTTCCTTTCTCACCATTTCTACACGTATAATTCTCAAATCTACCTCTCTCTTCTTTCTCTGATATGACTTACACTACTCTACCAGCTGGGCTCACATATATTCAGTCTTGGATGTCTGGTCATTGCCAACATCTCAATCCATCTAAGAATGACGTTCTTTTCTTTCCTGTTACCAATATACCTCCACTGCTAATCTACTCTATCTATATATTTGCCTCTTTCCCCTCTTCCTATTTCTTCTATGATTCACAATCTTGGAGTTGTAGTCATTTTTGACTTCACTCTATCCTTTCTTCTCATATCTCTTCTGTGGCTCTTTCTTGCTGTTATCAGCTTTTTAACATCTGGCAGGCTCATCATTTTCTTTACTTTCACAGTAGTAACATTCTTGTTTCCTCTCTTATCTTCTCTCAACTATTCTATTGCTTGACACTTCTGCTTAGCCTTCCTGCATATCAATTAGTCCCCCTGAGGTCCATTTATAATTCTTCTATTAACCTTTTTTTTCACTCTTCCCTTGTGATTCTATATTTCTTGCCCTCCAATGGATTTCCTTTGAAGCTTGCTTATTGTTTAATTTCTTCTGTATTGTTTTCAAAAGTCCTAATTTCTTCTCTGTCCCTCATCCCACTTGTGCCCCATCCCGCTAGCACTCTTTGTCACTCTTAGTACCCACATTTTGGAATAAACTCCCTATTGATGTACAAACATCTCTATCCTTTTTTCTCTTTCACACTTGTCTCATGACATGTTTGCAATCTACTTAAATGTGTTCTCATTTGATCAGTTTCTGAGCACCTGCTTACTGTTGAAAAGTGGCAGTACTGTGTCTTTCAAATTAAAGAAGTTTCAGGTACTCAGGACCGTAACATCCCTGCCAATTTGAAGCACGACCATGTGTATTGAGAGATGCTAGGACATGGAGCAATTTGATTAAGTAGGACAAGAGCACTGGGAAAGGGAATGTAAAGAGAAGCCTGAGGCATTCAATATAATTGCAAAGAAGCATTGGCAATGCTAAAAGTTTGGGCTTTATTGTAGGCATGGGAAAGGCACTTGCCAGGCACTGCCCTAGTGGTAATAACTGGTCATTGATGGCAGCAGGTGCAAAATTGTGGGATTACCTGGGGATCTAGTAGCAGTGCCTGGCAAATGCCTAATACTTACATACAAGCCAGAACAGTGGCTTTGCCAATGTCTGTTTTTAACAGGACTACAGTAAAGGACATGCATGGCGCTTATAAATCTAGTGGCTGAATGAAGGCCTGGTTAAGACATTTTCACTACCCTTGTACCACATTTACAGCAACAATGAAGTCATTGCCCCATCTGACTGATCTTTGCTGGCCGGAGCTCTGGCTCAGAAAGCCAGAAAGTAACATCTGTCTGGAAACGTACAGTCCCCCTAACCATAGGCACCTGGAATTCAAGAGGATTTAAGCATCTCTTCAATGAGGAAAGCCCAGACATTTTTACATGTGACATTTTATGTTTACAGGAGACATTGCTGGCTGCAAAATCCATCTGTGACAGTTATGATGTAAGCCTGAATCTAGCAATATCACAATCAGTCGGAAGGCCTTCAGCTGGCCTTTTGACTCTCATAAAACATGGGAGTCATTTCAAAATTGTGGAAACATTAAATCCGAATCTCTTTACACAATTGTTGGATTCGGGCACCTGCCGACACGCAATACTGTTTATTTTGTCTAACCTGTATTGGAACACAGTGGGCATTACTGATAGAGCCTTTGTCGGATCCATTATTTCATTAATTGATAAAATGTGGTTAAACCTGAATGATCCGCTCATATTGCTCTGTGGTGATTTGAATATAAACTGCATGGACAAGAGTGGATTAATTCTACGTTTGTCCTCTCTGTCCTAACGAGCAAAACTTTGTGTTTCTGAGCTAGAAAAACGTGACATACATATGTTGAATGGCCAGATAAGGGGACATGCCAGGCGGTCCCACTTGGGGCCATGGCTCTCAGAAGGCCCGCTTGGACTATTACTTCTCCTCTCGTGACCTTCTTTAATGGTTAAATTCTTTGAACGTAATTCATATGGTATATAGTGACCACCATCTTCTTAGAATTTTACCAACATATGTACCAAAGATCTTCAACAACTATAGATCCTTACTGGATACAGGGTCAACTAGCCCTGATTACCCTGATGACTTACTTGATTTCCTGTTAAAGCCAAGTGTAGGCTCGAAAAAGGCCTTTAAGAGACTTCACTATTCTAACCCCAAAGTGTGTGAAAAGGATAAAACTTTGCATATTGGTGATAAGACAGCTCTCAAGAGGAAAAGGAAACAACAGTAAAAGAACTGAATGTTAGCCTCAAAAGCTCAACGCTATCAAGATGATGCAGAAATGATAACGAAAGTAATGGCAGACAAAAGCAAACGAGACCTATCGCCCTTACTCAATAATAATGCAACTTTTCAATTAGCAACAGTAATTTCAGTGGTCAGCGAGAAAGCGTGGGTTGAACACTTTTCTAATCTCTACTTAGGTCCGTCAAATGAAACCATAGTACCTAAAAGTAAGTCTAATTCCTGGTCCATACAATTTAACCATGACAATATTTTATGTGCAATTAAAAAGTTAAATACTTCTCACGCAGTAGGTCCTGATGGACTGAATAATTATGTAATCAAACAAAATCCAGAGGATTGGGTTGACTTTTGTCACTTGCTTTTTAAACAAATTCTCAGAGCAAGAGCTATTCCACAGTCCTGGAAGACTGCACTGATCGTACCAATATTCAAGAAGGGCGACAGAGATTATCCAAAAACTACAGATCTATCACCCTCTTCAATACTCTTGGTAAGATCTTTGCTTCCATTCTATTAAGTCATATAAAAAGTGCCCTTACCTCTAGCCTACTAGATAGAAGACAAATAGGGTTCGTTAAGGGTGTCTGAACCAACTTAAACTTGTTTCTAATCAATATATTGAAAATGAAGGCATTCAAAACAAAACAGAACATACACCTTGCCTTTTTTCTTTTGTACAAGCTTTTGATAGCATGAATAGAGAAAAATTGTGGATGAAGTTATCCAAATGGGGCTGCCCTCCAGATCTTCTTGAGGCAATTAGAGCCTTTGATTGGCAATTCATCATCAAGATCAGATTGTCTACCAAGGGTGCCTTAACCAACTCAATTAATACACGTAGGGGAGTTAAACAGGGCTGTCCTTTAGCAGCAACACTGTTTATCCTATATTTATTGGATATGGAACAGTCCCTGTCAGAGGTAAGGGCCTTTGCTCCCAAACCTTATGACCAAATCATTCATTGGATGTTATACTCAGATGCCTTGGTCATAGTAGACCAAACTCCCATAGGCCTAGAGCGGAAACGGGACCAGCTGGAAGTTTACATGAAATAAAATGATCTGAGAGTCAACTCCAATAAATCAAAAATAATGACCTTCTTGAATTCACGAGGGAAAAGAAAACCTAAATTTGTTTGGACCTTGGGTAACAGGGCCCTGGAAAATGTGGACTCTATATTATATCTAAGTGCCTTAATCAACTGTAGTCTAATTGAGAAAGCCTGGACCGAAGCGATCAGATCGAAATGCATTTGTTTGACATGTCAGGCCATGCTGATCCACAACAAATTTGGGAGATGTACACTGATCCCCATTATTTCTTTTTATAATCTAAAAGCAGGCCCCATTATGCTGCATGGTGCAGAAACAGCTTTGAACATGGGATGTGGGATGTGATGGAAGGCTACTTTTGGATAAAGGCCTTATGTCTACCAAGATCACTCCCAATTTTCCCTACTAAGATACTAACTAGGACTGTAGTCGCTTAAATCCAGGGTCAAATGGCGTTCCTTAAGCCTTTACCGCAGCTGTATTGAGACCGAGTCCACTCTCCCTTTCAAAATACTAAAAAATAGGGGAAATCATACAAACGATTGGTTTGTGGACACTTGAAAAACCTTATGCTGTGGAGTGTTAACTGATTTTGAACTATCTGAAGAAGTTTTAATAATGAAACCTTTAAAATTGAAGAACTATCTAAATAGGCATTGGCTTGACACACAAACCAAACGGTCAACTTATAAATTACCACTGAGTTCATGAATTAAGAGGCTTGAACCAACTTCCGAGATACCTCTCAAAATGTCCCAGCCCCAAATATCTTGACTTGTTCATGCAGTTGAGATTGAACATTCTACCCACCTTAGTGTGAGGAAACTGAATGATAAAATGTCCTCTTCATGCAGATTTTGCAAGGGGAATGGAAAAATGTAATCAATAAAACATCTGATCACAGAATGTAATATGCTTACTTCAACAAGGCAGAAACACATGATCGAAGTTGCCAAGCAGTATAGAACTATATCTGTAGATGAATGGTGGAAACTGTTTCTAATTGGCGAAAATTACTTAATGATATTCGCTTGGATCAAATTTATAGAAGATGTTTTGGGATTATAAATTAAGCAAAACGTAAGCATAGATGTTTATGACAACATGAATTGATGATGTAAGGGATTGCTTGTTACCTATTGAGTAACTTTTCATTGCAATGTTTTTTACGAAAAAAGTGTGATGTATTTTACAGCCTGATGAATTGCTCTGAAGTTGATGCTTGTCAAATTCTCTTATGAAAGTTTTGCAATAAATCAAACATAAACTAACAATTAAAAAAAGACACAATCTTGACAGATTATGATGCCTAGAAATGTCTGAAACCATGGATCAATTATAGGAACTAGGGAACACAGTTCAGTGATTCACAACTGAGATGCAGCAGGTTAAGGCAGAAAACGCTCATCTCCGACAGCCCCTGCTCAATCGTGATCCTGTCCCAGGGCTTTCCTTGCCTGCTACCTCAGCCATTGAGAAATTCTATGGAGGCCACACAAAAAATTTAAGGAATTCCTGGATGTTTTTCTGGTTATGTTTTCTTTTCATCAGAATGCATTTCCTAACAACCGGGCTAAAGTAGGCTTCATCATAACCCATCTCAGAGCAAGCACTTTAGCCTGGTGGTAGCTGCTGATCCCAGCCTAGACTCTTATGCAGACTTTATCACTGCCTTCAAAGGCATGCTCAATGGACCCAAACTAACCTTCTCCGCTCACGACACCTTTTTGGATTTTGGATTTTGTAAAAGGTTGCTTTGATAATCTGACGTACCCTACCACGTTCCGACAACTCGCCAAAACCACCTGGCCTGAAGAAGCTTGCTTTACAATTTTTTGCAGAGGATTGAATGATGACTTGAAAGATGAACGGACTCACATACCTTGTCCTCATACTTTCAATGACCTTGTAAAGTTGACCGTACAGATCGACTTTAGGATCTGAGAGAGAAAGGTGGAGAAGAAGTGGGGTCGAAGTATGTCTCGTGCCTTTCCTTCTCCGGTCCTAAAATAAAACGATGCCACAGAACCTATGCAAATAGGATCTCAAAGGGTCTGCTGTCAGATGAAGAAAGAACTTGATGTAGAACGACAGGCTTAGGTATGTATTGTGGATCGTCTACACACCGTCTTCATGCCTGTCTGATCGCCCTGCCTAGGCATCAGGGAAAGACCACCTCCCAAACCTAGAAGGGATGCTGTTCGGGAAGAGACGAGACATCCCATATATTCTAAAAATTGGATCCCCTTTACTCGTTATCCAGAACGTTCTTTCCAGCCCTCAGAACAGTTATCTAGAGACCACTGCCCTGGTTGATTCTGGGGCAGTGGGGTTGTTTATGGATATCACTTAGGCAAATGAAAAGAAGATTCCCACTGAAAGGAAAGAGATAGCTTTAGCAGTTTTGGGTGTTGACGGTTGTCCACTGGAGGGTGGACCCATAGTGGCAAACACTTCACTTTTGTCCTTAAAGATTCATCAACATCATGAGATACAGTCATTTGATCGTATCCATACTTCCAATTATTATTTTTTAAATGTATTTTATTGGGCACTTGTAAAGGCTCTTATACATCATGAGAATTGTGTTTCAAAGTGCCCAAATTACCCCATCATTCTGGGTATACCTTGGCTAGAGGAACATAATCCTTACATCAGTTGAAAGGCACACAGCGTCTTTCTGGGTTCTGAGCACTGTATTACCACCTGCCTCGCTATGAAAATGCCCACTGTACAATTTTCTATTCCCCAGAGACTAGTGCCTTTTCTTCTTCAGTGCATTGTCTGGTGCCTGTTGAATATCAAGCTATGTTTTCCAATGACCAAGGTCAAAAACTGCCTCCTCACAGAACTGAGGACTGTGCCATTGAGCTACTACCAGATACAGAGGTACCTTTTAGCCCTATTTCCATATTCTCTCACCAGTGGAAAAGAAGCACAATGGGAATATCTGAAGGAGACCGAATCATCTGCTGGAGCTTTCCGTTTCTTCATGGCAAAAATATTCCACTGAACTCAGACTTTGTATAGACTATTGTGGCTTAAACAAGATCACTTAGAAAGACAAGTACCCTCTTCCTTTGATTCTAAATATTCTAGAGGCAGTAAGAACAGCTAAGCTCTTCACCAAATTGAATGGGAGACCGCCTTCCTAACAGCTTTTGGACATTATAAAAACTGCATAATGCCTTTTATTTAAGCTAATGCTCTGGCAGTCTTTCAAAGGTTTGCCGATCACCTTTTTCAGATCTTCTTCTTCACACTGTTGTCGTTTATCTCAATGACATCTTAATCTTCTTGCGATCTACGGAGGAACATCGCGATCACGTTTGTGAAGTACTAAAACGTTTGGAGAGAAATTATCTGAGAACTAAATCAGAGAAATGTGTCTTTGGAGTCACTGAAGTCACCTATCTAGGATGTGTTTTGCCTGATAAAGGCATTTCTATGGACCCCAGTCAAAATCAGAGCTATTGCATCATGGGAAGTGCCCCAGAACATGAAACAGATTCAATGATTCTTGGGTTTGGTGAACTTTTATCACACAATTATACCAGCTTTCTTCCAAATTGCTTTTGCCTATTACTTCACTTCTCAAGAAGAACGTTCCTTTTCTTTAGTCGGGAAAGGCTGAAGAGGCTTTTCAAATGGAATTCTTCTGTTCTTGAAAAAGAACTCCTAGCAGTGAAATTGGCCTGTCAGGAATGGCATCACCTCCTGAAGGGAGCCTCTCTTCCTACATTGATCCGCACAGATCCTCGGAATCTCCAACATCTGCAGGACTTAGAGTGCCGTAACAGCCGCCAAGCCAGATGGACTCATTTTTTCCATCACTATGATTTGCATTTCACTTATATCCCAGGAGCCAGAATACTATTGTGGATGCCTTATCTAGGAGTATGGGAACCAGCATAAGGCCCCACAATACCAACACCAAGATGTTTACACCGGATGCCTTTTTTGCTGTGATAGATATTTTCCTTGAACTTATCAAGCAGTCCGTTATTCAGGACAACTAGTGTATCAGAGGTTTTCCTGCCAGACTACGAATGTGCTCCAGACTCTTGGTCCATGGTTCCAATATTTACCTTCCTTCTAGAGAACTCCAACAAGAAGGACTTTGGGTATGCCAGGATTCACAAATTGCTGGGGCACAGAGGGATCTGTGCTACCAAAGAACTGGTCAAAAGGTATTTCTGGTGTCCGTCATTGGAAAAAGATGTATCACGATACGTGCTAGCTTGCCCTGCCTGTGCTCAATCCAAACAACAGCACGGAAAACCAGTGGGCAAACTCACTCAACCCAACCTTAACTCTGTTCCATGGCATATAGTGTCCACAGATTTCATTGTGGATCTACCTCCTCCGAATGGCTATACCGTCAACATAGTTAACGGTGGACATTCTTTCCAAATTGGCCCCTTTTTCTTCATTCAAGTAGATAACAACAGCCACTGAAATGAGCACTGTTTTTGTTTCTGACATCTTTTGCTTACATGGACTCCCACAAAAGATCATCTCCGATCAAGGGACCCAATACGCTTCCAAGTTCTGGACTGCCTTCTGTAAAATTATTGGTATTAAGCATTCCCTGCCTTCAGGCTATCACCCAGAAATTAACGGTCTTACGGAGAGAACCAACCAAACTATCAAACAATATCTATGGTGTTTTGCCTCTGCTACATTCAACAACTGGGCCTCTCTGCATCCTATAGCAGAGTTTTCATGCAATAGCGCTTACCGTACCTCATTAGCTATAAGTCCTTTCGTCTGCACATATGGCATCCACCCACGTTGACTACCTTTACCTACCAAACACAGCACCAATGTGCCTTGTCTAGAAGAAATGACACAACAGCTGCAACAAACACATAAAAGGGCTGAAGAACACCTCCATAATGCTCGTTCATCTGCTGAACTTTTTGCTGACTGTAAAAGTACTGATGCTCCTCTTTATAAAGTTGGTGATCGTGTGTCCCTGTCTGCGAAACAACTTATCACCCAACTCAAGGCGACTACATTTTCACCTCGGTATTACTGTCCTTTCAAGATCATGAAAGTCCTTAACCCGGTAGCATTTCGACTGGACCTGCCCATTGGTTGGAAAAGGATCCCTCCAGTTTTACACACATCCTTACTCAAGCCATATGTCACTGCTCCGGATTTGCATGAAGTTGGTGTTCCTCCTGCACTTCTGCTCCTTGATTCTGTACCAGAATATGAGATTGACGACATATGTGATTCACGTTTTTATCGTGGATGCCTGCAGTATTTTGTCAACTGGAAATGATATCCCATAATTGAACGTTAATGGGAACCCCTTTGTAACGTTCATGCCCCTCTCCTTCTCCGTTGCTTTCATCAGTCATTTCCCTGGAAACCAGGAGTGACACGGTTTAAGCAGGGGCATGGTGTGATTCACTTCCACAGCCCTGGGCTCACAAAATGGTTGCTATGTCAATATTGGCATGTTGGTGGCACTTCCCCTCCCATCATGGAGGGTCACGTCCTATAGACACATTGCGTAACACAGTAACGTCATGCGTCCGGCATCCCGGAAGATGCTAGTTGACAATTTCAGTTTCCAATGTGAGGTACGCCGTACATCGCAATATTTGCTTCCCTTTGCACGGACGCTGTTGTTTTCTTCACTCCTTGCTTCGTTGTGCACCCCACTGCTACCTTTTAGCATACCGCCTTCCTTGCTGCTATTTTCTGCCATTCTAAGAGGACTCATTTCTGCCATTCTGCTGACCTGGAATCATTGCCATCTGGAGTCATCTCTACTCTCCTCCTTGTCTGCCAGCCCTGTCCTGCTTGTTTCTGCAATTCTGCCTTTTTGGAATTATTGTCATCTGGAGCCATATCTACATAAACCCAGCTTTCTACTGAGTGGATCCAGTCAGCTTTCTACTAAGTGAATCGAATCAGAACCTTCTAGTTCACTAGCTGTGTTTTTTTTTTTCGGTGAGGGTTTTTCCTGCATTTGCTTGGCTCCACCTCCCCTCGGCAGAGTCTGCTCTTCTGTTCCTAGTCCAGGGTCACAGTGGCTGCCCAGGGGACAGGAAGTCGCTCAGGTCACCAGGCGCCATTGCTAAGTCCTAAGGTAAGACGTGATCTTGACAGCGAGAGTAATTAATCTATTAATTATGATCTGACTCTTGTTTTTGCATCCAGATTCCAGACAGGAACCAAGGGAGGTCTCACGGGACAGAGAAGTTGCAAGAAAGACTCCCTACTTTACTGGTGCCATGATCGTTGTTGCCCTCTGAATGAGGACACACAGCTCTCCCTTCCCTCTGCAGACCGAGAACAGGGAGAAGGACTCACTCAGTTCTCGGTAGTACTCTTCTAGCAGAGGAGGTGGCTCTTGAGTAGGAGTTTGGAGGAGGGTCTGTACAGGGACGTTTTTATGGGAGGGTAAAAGAGGCACTTGCCCAGGGCCCACACCTTGGAGGGGGCCTCACAAGGCTGCCTGATCTAAAGAAGTAACATTCCTTTGTTCACCAGACTTGAATAGCTATACACAAGGATATTGTATTGCATGGTGCCGAGGCTCTAAACCTATTACCTGTCTGTTTTGGAAAGTACATTTTACCTCAATCAATTCATCATGTAATGCTTTCTGTGTTCACTGTGGTATATATAGGTTCTGTGTTCCTTGTGGCACAACTCCTGTAGCATGCTTTCCTTTTTGTGGGAATTATGTTGATCATGTGCAATAGCCACATTTGAAATGCATACTGATAGATTGAGTGCCACAATGGTTCAGAAGTTAGCTCAGTGTGTTAAGCACTCATTGCAGTGATATGGGTTACTATGCAAGATTAGAATAGCACATTCCTGTAAGGCTGGCTGAGCCTTTCTTATGTCTGAAGTTTATAAACCTGCCTGCATATCTACTTGGTCTTGCAGCACAACAGGTGCTATAATCAGCAATATGCCTGCACCAGATAGGGGTTGCTATAAAAACGAACATGTCATCCTTATGGTGAAGGTCTAGAAATTGGTGTGCTCAGATGGGGTGTTGTAAAACCTAGGGAATCACCTTCAACGATGAGCAGAAACTGTTAGTCCAAGAGATGAATAAGTATCAGAATTTGGAACCAAAGCATTCATGCTTGTATCCTCGCTTTGCCAGCAGACAATGCAGTGATCCTATCAATCATCTTATATCTCATAGATTAGTGTACTGTCTTCTGTGAAGTTTGCCTCCCTGCATGCTGGTGGCATCGTTTAGCCCATTACTTGATCCTTCTTCTTATGTAGGCCATTGAGTGGAAGGGGTGGTAGGTAGAAGGGATTTCCTTCTCACGGTATGATCTTCCTTCAAAACAGCCTCACTCATGGTTTCACTGGCTATAGTGTTGCTTCCACTATGATAGTGAGCATTGATATATTGCACACCACAGGAACTTGTTCCTTTGATCTCTAATGGCAACACTATTTGAAAACTATGTCCCATTTATAATCTCAGTCTGTCTGGATACAGATACCTTCCTGGTAGCTTCTACTGTACATCCACTATCCATGTTATGGTATGTGTAGCTTTCCCCTTCCTACCAATTGGTCTGCTCTATCCATGCTTGAGCCCGTTTGCATTCTGTGAGGCAGCAAATGCGAGATCTCTGTTTATTCTGGAGTACATGTACCTTTTACATAAAGTCCTGCATTAATACTACAGGCTGCATACCTTCCTGGATTCTATTGCTATAAAGTCTCCTGTATCTTTGCTAGAACAGAAGTAACCTCTTCCTAGGCTGATAAGTAGTATTTGAAGGCCAACATTATCAGTCTGATTAGAGCAAGCATGAAGAGGGTAAGGGGACTTAAAGGGAGTAAAACATCCTTATTTTTAATGCTGTGAGGCAGCATATCAACTTATGGGTTGTGATTGCGGCGGTTTGGTGGAGGGGGCCCCAAAGAAATCCGGCCGAGGGCCCCAAAAGTGCTTAAGATGGCCCTGGGTCTGTAATCTTTTCCGTGTTATCAGGTTCCTCACTTTCTATACCAAACTAAGCGGACACAATCACAGATCCAAAGTTGAATCGACAAATGCAATCACTTATGATGCTGCATTTAAAAGAAACATGTTTAGACTAACAGAAACAAGTGTAGCATTTCCTGCTCCAAGAAATGGTGTTACAGAGCTGCGCTAGTGATGTGTGTCACTTTAAGAAATCATGTTCCATTCCTTGCCCGACACCACCCGTTAAAGGGGCACAGCTGTGGAATCCTAATTGTTGCTACTGACGTTGCAGTGTGAGAGGCAGCAGAAGTTGACAGCTGACGGCCGATGGGTTCCGTTTTCTTTCTCATCAAACATTTTACTGCTTTCTAAAGGGCAACTCCAATTGTCCTAATAACGTGGCTATTTGCATTGGATTAAATGTATCGTTACAGATGCTTTTATTCTGCTGTGAGGTTGGTTATTGCAATTATTGAAATAACTTGCAACTACACTGCGCTCTAAATGTTTGCCAAAATATAGAGCCGACTATAGTTAGGACTGGGTATGTATAATGCGCTTAATAGCCAGAGGTTTCTAAGGGCGAACCCGAACCTGTGTTCCTCCATGTCGTCTTGCTTCCAAGGCGAGCACGTTGCCCGTAAGCTATCCTCCCAAGACGTTCATCAGAGCATGTTTTATTGCTGGTGATGACAGCTGTGATAGTGAGAGATGGCAAACTAAATGGCAGCGGTGCAAAGTACTCCAGTAGCCTGTGGCGAACAGTCTGCGCAACAATGGCGCCCTTACATATGCCTGGTCTCTTGGCTCTTTCGGTGAACGTGGGAGGCTTTCCTCTTCCCTGTGCCTTGCAACTTTGCAAAGTAGGGTGAGCCCAGGGCAGGAGTGGCTGCTGCACTCCTAGGGCTGCCAAAACCGGTTTGTCCGGCACCGGAGTAAATTATCAGATAATGGCTGGCACTATTCCGGAAGAACCGGTATCTTTCCACACACATAGTTGGCCCAACCAGAGCACGCTGCGGGCCGTTCCTTCATCTGCTTGCGATTGGTGAACTTTGACCTCGGATCATATCATCTTTCGGTTAACTCCAACCGAGGTTAAAGGCCATACAACAATGGAGTTGAAAAGTAACGAAAGTGGACACGGCCACTGCCTAAACATTTGGGGGAATTGTAATGTTTGTCGTCAACAAAGATTGTCCATTTGGATCAAAAATTCATCAAACTCAAATCAACAAATCCAGCAAGCCATCAGACAATATTAAAACCAACTACAAGTACAAAACGAGACTAAAAAGGCACACGGGGCTAATAAGGATCTCATATATTTGTGTATGTAGGCCCAGAAGTCCTTTGACAGTGCAGACTATAAAAACAACCGTAATAATCTAATGAACTAGAACGTGTCAGTTATTATTTCTGATAGCATTTTATTATTTGAAACAGGACAGTTTTACAACGTAGGAACAACAGCAATTTACAGAGAGGCAAGGCACCCTGGGGAAGCACATCCAGAGTTGGTTTCACAGCCGGAAGTACAAACAAGGCCCTCTAGAATTCAGCCAAAGGCATAGCATTAACAAACACCTATAGTTTAATGTCCCCTCATGGGACAACTGCGTGTGCATGTCGGTGGGGACCCCTCACAGCTCCCCAACCACACGTGGGTGTAAACAAGTAACAGAAACCAGGAGCTTGTTGAACAGTGACTTCATTAACACATACCGTTACTTCCTCTGAACTCCTCTACTTCCCCGCCCTTTCCGCCCCCTCCCTGTGCCTGTTGTCACTTGCCATGTACCCCTGTCACATGGTTTGGCCGAGGCCAGCTACACCACAACCCCCACGTCCCCTTCCTTAACAAAACGTTACTTTAGTCCATCTCTTCTATGAGCCTGTGTGCTCGCATCGGGCCCGCTTCCGGTCCCGCACACCTGGGGCTGCCTCGGACTTCTCAGCGGGGGCGTCACATCCTGTTCTCCACTGGAGTCCTCTCCATCTCCTTCATAGGTAGCATCCCACTCCTCCTCCTGTGTTCGAGTCATGATAAGTCCAGGCATTCTTTCAAAGTGCGATGAATTTCAAGCTGTCTTCCACTGTTCACTTTCTGCCGTGATGAAGAATCCTTTCACCTGGGTGACCGTCAACAGCTCACTGTCGAACGCAGCGGTGTGCTCGTGGGTCTGGGGTTCGCTCACTATCACCACATCGCCTACTTCTAGATGATTTTCACGATCCTTCCTGGCCCTGTCTGCTCGCACCTTCATGTTTTACTTGGCATTCCTGTCTTGTCTCTGCATCTCAGAGTCATTTTCTTAGTCTCCTCCTGGGCCCACAACATGGGGTATCCGTGTGGGAATGCCCCTCCCAAACATCACCTCTGATGGTTTCTTTGCAGTGGTTCTGTGAGCAGTATTTCTGTAGTCTCGTAAAATTTGATAAAGTGGGCCCCATTACACGGTAGGCGGTAAGGGTTTACCGGTACCGGTACTTTACCGGTACCGGTAAACCCTTACCGCCTTACTACGAGATCCCTTTGCGGGTTGGAGAATTTAACGCCTGCTTTTTGCAGGCGTTAAAAAACAAACTGCAAAGGGACCCAGAGAGCTAATTACGGTACCGCAATTTGCGGTGCCGTAATTAGCACCTTCCACATTCCCATTATGCCCTATGGGGCAAAAATGGGAATGGGGAAGGGCAATGGGGGAGGGGGGAATTACCCCCCCACCAACCTTGGAATAGGGCGGTAATTCCCCATTCCACCAAGGCGGTGCCGGTATTTTACCGGCATGGACCAAGGTGCTGATAGCACCTTGGTCCACCGCCGTCCGTGTAATGAGGCCCAGTGTCTTTTTTACGGGTTCTCCCATCAGGCGTGCAATCTGAACGTTTCTTTTTATGTTGCTCATGAATCTTTCTATGGTCTCATTTGCCTGAGGCCACAGCGGGGTGATTCGTTGGTGTGTGAACCCCATGTATTCTGAAAAGGCTTTGAAGTCTTGCCCGGTGAAAGAGGCCCTATTGTCTGATTTGACTACTCTGGGTATTCCATACGCAGCAAACATTCTGTCCAGCGCCAGTATGGTGTGGTATGCCACTGTGGAGGGTACTAACTGCACATCCGGAAACCTAGAGTATTCATCCATTGCCAACAGTATACATTTTCCTCCTTCAATGGGTCCGAAGAAGTCAATTGCTATCTCATCCCAATGCCTTTTCAGGTAAATCCATCATGTGTAGAAGTTCTGGTCGGGTATGAGGCCCAATAACTGTGCATGTGGCACACTGTTTGCGGAGCATTTCCACCTGTGTGTCCAACTGAGGAAACAAGACCATCTGCCGTAGCATCCTCTTGCTGGATACGATTCCTGTGTGTCCTTCTGGTGCGAGTTTGAGAACCTTTCATTGTAGCATCCGAGAGATGACGAGCTTGGTGCCCTTGAGTAGCAGGCCATCTTCTGATTTGCCCAGTTCCTCCCTCACTGCCATCAGGCTCCCGAGGTCCGGTTGTGTGTCAGCACTCATGTACTCTCCCATCTGTCTGGCCTGTTTCCATTGGCCTGATTCAATGCATTTGAAGACAATCTGGATGGCTTGATCATTTTCAGTCTCTTACACAATGCGGGTCAAGTCTACTCTTGGTGTAGCTGCTTGTTTGATGCTATGTATGTATTGATCCGCTATCACGGGTGGTGAAACATAGCTCTTGCGTGGATGCTGAGACAGAAAATCAGCTGGATTGTCCTCTTTTCCTGGGCGGTGAACGATGCAGAAGCTGTATTCTTGAAGTCTCAGACCACACCTCGCAATTCTGGGGGGCAATTTTGCCTGGGGGTTGCTGTTTAAGAACAGCAGTGCCTGATAGTCCGTGACTATGGTGAATGGTTTCCCGTAGAGAAATAAGTGAAAGTGCTCACAAGCCCATATCACGGCTAGTCCTTCTTTCACCACTTGCGAGTAGGCTTGTTCTTTTCCCGAGAGGCTCCTGCTGATGTATGAGAAGTTGTGACGTTTCCCGCCCTCTGCAGGGTCAATTTGTGTGAGTATGGCACCCAGGCCTACCGGGCTGGCATCCACCACCAACTCAGTCTCTCTCACTGTGTTGAAGTAAGCCATGTTTTTGGCGTCGGCTACCCGTTGTCGAATGATTTCAAATGCCTGTTGGCATGTTTCCAACCACTTGAACATTGCTTGTTGTTTCGTAAGGGCTCTCAGCGGATCACTCACTGATGCAAAGTCTTTTATATACTGGGTGCAATAACTGGCGAGTCCTAAAAACGATTGTAGGTCTGACACATTGGTGGGTGGGTCTACCTTGGTGAGAGCAGCTACTTTCTCTGGATCTGGTGTCATCCTTGATCCGAGAATAGGTGACCAAAGAACCGAAGTGTGTGCTTCCTGAACTCACACTTATCCCTGTTCAGTGTGAGGTGTGCTTCTTCTAGGGGCATGCATACCCTCGTGAAGGTGTTATCATGCTGTACTTAATTTTTCCCAAATACCAAAATGTTGTCACTATAATTTAGGCAGTTGGGAATATGTTTGATGATGTTGTGTATTCCAGCCTGAAAGATTTCAGCGGCTGATGAAACTCCAAAACTGAGATGCTTGTATCAAACTTGGTTATGCACCTGGATTCATCCCTCAGTTCTAACTGATGGTTACCTTTGTTTAGATCTAGTTTAGAAAATACAGTGGTGCCATTCAGCAGGTGGACCATGTCTGTTATTCGCGGCGCCTGATGACGTTCTCTCAGAATGGCTTTGTTGGGTTGACGCATGTCCACACATACCCTGATGTCTTGTGAATATATTTTGGGGGTGGGAACAATTGGGGATACCCATGGAGTGGGTCCCTTCACCGGTTCAATAATGTCCGCGGCCAACAATTTGTGCAGCTCCTCCTCCACTTGCCTTTGAATGTTCACCTGGATGCCCGGGTAGTGTTGGGCTACTGGGGATACCTGTGGATCAATGCCTAGTCTGATCTGGCGATTTTTGAGCATGCCCCGAACTTTGAATCGGGTGGGGAAGAGTTGTTTTATTTTGACCGATGTGTCGATATATTTGTGGGCCATGAGTCGGTAAAGTACATGTATGAGACTCATGTCTTTTGCAGCCTTGAAGCTTAGTATGCATCCGCTGTCTGTTGTAGCCTCCAGCACATGCATGCTGAGTTTTTTCCTGAGTTTTGTATTTACAGTGCGCCATGAAGTATCCTTTACACGGCAACAGAGTTTTCGACCCGTAGGGATAACATTTCACTTCCGCGAATCAGAGTCGAGGAGCCTGTGGGAGGTTGTTGTAGACTTCCTCGCTGATAACATTTACTCTGGCTCCCATGGTTACTAAGAATTCAGCTGCCTTGTTGTTCACCTGGAGGAGTAGAATTGGACTTTGTTCAGTCACTGTGGGGTTCCCCAGTGCAAATAGGTAGCCCTTTCTTTTGGATTTGTCGCAACAGGGCTCTCTCCTTCTTGAGTCTTCTTCTGATGACGCACTGGACCTGCTGTCCATTTGTGACTGTTCCACCAAGCAATGGACGTACCTTCTGGATGGTCCTTTGGGTTTAGAGCTTGTTTTCTTGCTTGAGCACCATTCTGCCGGCATTCTTTCTGCTGTTCGTCCCTCTTCCCCTCTCTGTCTGTCTCTGATGAGGTGGCTCGTAGTATTGGCTTGCGGCCCTTGTGGGACTTTGTGTTGGCTTGTCTCTGCTTTGCATTAGCCTGCCACAGCCCCCCTTCGCTGCATGCTTGACTCTGAAATGGTCGTCCCCCCGGCAGGTTGAGCATTTGATGTCCAATGGCAGGACATGTGCCTTTGTGGGGAAATTCATAACCACAGCGATAGCAGAATGTCTCCCCATTGCCTTTGTGTGGTGGCATTGCGTCCATTTTGTGGACAATCTCTGATATTCCTTGAGTAATTTTGATGTCAATGAGGCCGTCCACCTGGAGTGCTAATGCCGCATCTGATCTTGCCAGGCGAAGGATCTCTTCTGGTGATCGTGGCTTCTGGAGCAGCCGTTTTCTAAAGTCTGCACATTCCCATTCTGTAATGATCTGTGACTGCAACGCTTCATCATTCGAGTAATTGTTGAAATCACAGTGTTTGAGCCAAATGCTCTGGTGCATCACGTACGTGTCCATGGATTTGCTCTTTATTTGCTTAGTTTTGTGGAACACGTGGCACTCGTAATCCACATTGGTGTGGGGCGTGAAATAGTCAGTGAGTGCTGTTTTCAGATTGGTATAGGTGTCAGTATCTCTATATATTATGCCCCAAAAGCCTCAATGTGTCTTGCGTGTCTCTGCATTGCAAGGCTCTCTTGATAGCCTACTAAGGTTCAGACAGTTAAGTGGAATACCAAATTGAGGGGGAGTTCTGACAGGGGGAGTGGCCTAAAGACTCCTGGGCATGGCTTAAATGGGAGGGGGTGCCTAAAGGGTGGTGTGCAGTTTAGACAAGGGCCACCTGCTTATAACGTTTGACTTGTGTGACGGATTTGGTGGAAATTCGTGGTGGTCTCCTCCCACCCCCCTTCACCACCCCCCCCCCACTCACCCTCCCTCTCCATCAGCTTCATCCTCAGCCACATTTATTACATCCATCTCCGTCCTCCCTGCACCCAGTGTTGGGGCACCCGGGCTCATCCATTTTTCCGCTATTGCCCATTTCGTCATTATACTCGCTATGTTCATGAATCCCCAGGCCTATCCATCCATTTCCTCTTCCCTCAAAACCCCAGCAACGTCCCTTTGGACTCCTAGCATATCAGCCTCTCCCATATCCCTTCTATTTCCCGCCAGACTCCCTCCCAATACATCTGCAACCTTGGGCAATGACACACCATGTGTATAAAAGTGCCCTCCTGGACCTTGCATTTGGGACATGTGCCGTCCTCCCGTCTGCCCATTCTTTTCAGCTTGTCTCTGGAGTAGTAGATCCTATGAAGGTACTTAAATTGTATCATCCTCAATCGGGCAATGGCCACCTCGCTGGGGTATCGCAGGGCCTCACCCAACTCATCCTCCTCCATATCTCCCACATCCCTTGCCCATCTCCACCTCAACTTTTCCAGATGTGTAGCCGAGTTACAAATCGAGGCGTTATAGAAGGTTGAGACCTGTTTACCCTTAATCTTTCCATCCAACAAGTTCAGTTCGAGTGGGGAGGCCTGCTAGAGACCGGCTTCTCTAGTTATGTGTGGTGCCACGGCATGCCTGAGCTGCACGTGTTTGTAATGGTTGTGCCTGGGCAGCCCCCACTTCTCCCTTAACTCCTGTAAGGACCTAACCCCCTCGGTAGTGACCAGGTCCCCTATCACCTGTATCCATTTGACCTTCCACTCCATGCCCCACGTCAGGTGTTGAATCCCCTCCATGCACCCTTTGCCCCAAATCCTAGCTGCCAGCGTAAGCTTCCTCTCCCATCCCAGGCACCTGTGCACCTGAGCCCAAATCTTGCCCACCTCTGCTGTGAGTGGCAGGCCCTCTGCCAGTGGGTGCCTCCCTTACATGACCCCGTCCCATTCATTCCTTCCCATCAACTCCAACTCTGTATCCACCAGACTATCCCTACCTGCCCGATATGCCCACCCATTCGCTATGGCTAATTGCTTTGCCCAATAATACAATCTCAAATCTGGGAGGCCTAGCACGCCGTCCCCCAGAGGAACTCTCTCAAGAGCCGGCTAACACTATCAAACTCCCTTGCTGGTATCCCCATCGGGGAATGTTTTACCAAGTACAATAGCCTGGGAATGGTCACCATCCTGTAGACTGCCGCCCGCCCCATCAAAGAGATCAGGAGGGTTGTCCACTCTCTCACATCTTGTTCAAATCACCTTCTCTCCGGCCTGAGGTTAAATTCTGCTAATCATGTCTCGTCTTTCTAGATATACACCCTCAGTTACCTAAACCCGTTCACTGCCATTATCAGCAGTGGATATCAACCTCGGTTCCCGTCCCCCCCAGTCTACAGGGTAGTGTATGGATTTATCCCAGTTAATGCTCAAACTGGAGTACGATCCACATTCTTCTAGGATACCCATTATTCTTGGTATTGAGACCTCCGAGTTGGTCATATACAACAAGATATCGTCCGCGTACAGCAAAATCCGTTCTTCCCTACCCCTCATCCCCATGAACCATGACAAACCTGGGTCCCTCCTGCTCCACTAGCCAAAGGCTCGAGGGCCAGAGGGAACAGCGTGGGGGAAAGCGGGCACCCCTGCCTAGTGCCTCACTGCACTGTAATTCTTTCCGAGGTCATGTTATTCACCCGTACACGGGCCGTCAACCAGGTATACAACATTTGAATCCACCTTATAAAGATTTCCCTGAAGCCTATCCTCCTTAACACTGCGATCAGGTACACCCTCTCAATAGAGTCGAAGGATTTTTGCGCTTCCAACGCCAAAATGTGTACTGGGCGTTGCAGCCTCTTTGCTCCGTCTAAGACAAGGTGGAGACGCCTAATGTTCAATCTAGTAGACCTATTCGGGATGAATTCACATTGTTCTCCCTTCACTATATCTGCTATGATCTTACTCAGCCGGTATGCCAAAACCTTGGCTAGGATTTTTTAGGACTATTGGTCTGTATGACCCACAGCACTTCTTTGGCTTACCCTCCTTAGGTATCACTACTATCGTGGTGTCTCTGAGATCTGACGAGAGTTCACCTTTTTCCTTACTTTCCTGAAGCATTTCCCACAGCGGTCCCAAGATGTCATCCTTTCGTTTCAGCTAAAGTTCCAGTGGGGAAACCATTTGGCCCGGCCTACATTTGTACCATCACCTCCTGTACATCTTCTAATTGCAGCTGTGCCCCCAGGGCACCAGCTCCAATGGATCCAGAAAATCTCCCCCTTCCTCCTTCCCTCTAGTAAGATGTGTGGCGTACAGCTGATGGTAGTACTTGGCAAAAGCTTTCACTATTTCTCCTGGCTCCCTTGTCCTCTCACCCATCTCCCCTACTCAACTTCATACATGACTCTATTAATTTCCTCCCTCCGTGCCAACCATGCTAAGCGCTTCCCATCCTTTTCACCCCATTCAAATGTACGGCTCCCTTGTACCACCAGTTCACCTTTGTTTGCTCAAGGGACCCGATTTCAACTTCTTCCTGCACCCTGCAAAGTTCCCTTTCCACCTCCTCTGAGCGGGACTGCCTCATCTGGTCCTCTAAATTCAGCACCCTAGCCTCTGCTTCCACCATCAATCTCTCCAGCTCCCTTCGTTTAGCCGTCACTACTGCTATGACTCTCCCTACTAATACTGTCCTATATGCTTCCCACAACACTTGTTTCGACTTTAGCAAGTTTTTATTAAGACTGAAGTACTGTTCCAATTCCTCCTTCATCTCCTTCATCACCGCTTCATTCTGCACCTGGATGATCCCCAGTCTCAACTCATCCCTTGATATATAGTTCCCAGCCATGATTGACCACAGCAATGGTGCATGATCCGAGATACTCTGGGGCAGATAGCCTACTCCTTCAACCTTCCTACTTCGGTCTGCTGGGCGAAGATATAGTCTATCCTCGAGAAGGATTTATGTGAGGCTGAGAAAAAGGAGAATTCCTTTTTAGGGGATTACCCTCCCTCCAGAGATCCGCCAACTGTATTATGTCTAAGAAGGATGCCAGCTTATTGCCCACCCCCTCCGTGTAGAACTCATCCAATGATCCAAGGATGGTTTATTCACTTTGTTAAAATCTCCCGCCACCGCCGCAAGACTGTGTTGTACCCCCATCATCCTCCTCTTGGCCTCCTCATGCAGTAACGTAGGCAGGGAGTATACATTTATAAAGGAGATTGCCCCTGCCCCCAGGAGTCCCTCCACTCCGACAACTCTTCCCCCTCCCTCCTGAAATGTCCATGTAACCTGAAAATGCAACGATTTCTTGTGAAGGATCCACCACCCAGCGTGGGCCACACATCTGTACTGCCCTCTCCCCAGTATACAACCGGTATCCCCCAATAGGCGTGTCTCTTGAAGCAACACTACATCAGGTTTTCCTCACCTCAGGTACCGAAATGCCACACTTCTTTACAATTTGTCATTCATTACATTTACATTACAGGACATACATCGAATTCCGTCCTTATGCTTCATTCCTATCTTTCAACAATACACACCCATACTTTTGCCTCAACCGTGATGTATCTGTCACCCTTAAGAACTGGATAGGGGGGGGCGGGGCAATGAGATATGAAGGTGGGTGGCCCTAAGTGGGAGACAAGGGAAGAGTGGGAGAACCTGACTCATACCCCCAACACACCC
This sequence comes from Ambystoma mexicanum, assembly GCF_040938575.1. Lineage (NCBI taxonomy): Eukaryota > Metazoa > Chordata > Amphibia > Caudata > Ambystomatidae > Ambystoma > Ambystoma mexicanum. The sequence goes on from NC_090931.1 coordinate 1,327,827,234, forward strand.
CCAACAACACCTCCAATTCTTGACAGCAGAGCAGATCCCTCACCCCTTTATCGAGACTGTCACACCTCTGAGCTCACTGTCACATCACACTTCTATTCTCAGTCACCCAGTATTCCTTCCCCTCTCCCCAGAGGGTGGGTGTCCAAGATCCGCACCTGTCTGGGTCAGGTCGGCCCAACTCTGCAAAGCATCCCATCGGTCGCCACCTGAATTCTGAACTCATCTCTTTCCTCCTGCAGCAGCAGTTCTCCCCTCACCTCCCTGCTCGCTCTGGATTTCACTCCTCCACTGCTTCCATGGTTACGTGGCCATTCTGCCTTCCTCCCCATCGGGGCAGTGAGCGACAGTCCCTCACTTTCTATCCAGTCCCAGACTTCCCCAGGACACTGAAACACCCACAATCTCTCCCCCACCATCCCTCTCAACTTCGCCAGGAACATGAGCATGCATCTTACTTGGTTGTTCAGCAGGATTCTCTTTGCTTCATCAAATGTTCTGCTTGCCCCTTGGACTTGCAAGGTATAGTCCGGGAAGATCATAATCTTCATGTTTTCCTCACAAATTGCCTCTTTGCTGCGTGATGCCTAAAAGGATAACGTCTCTGTCCCTGTAATTGAACAGCTTGGCCACTACTGGCCTTGGGGGGGGGGGGCAACCAAATGGGGCAGTCTTCCCGGGACTTTCTGCACCCTCTCAATTGCCAAGAATGTTGTCAAGCCCCTCGTTTTCAGGTCTTCCTTAATCCACTCCTCCAAGTAAAGGTCCATGGCTGGACCCTCGATCCTATCCTGAAAGCCCACAATCCTGATGTTGGCCCTTCGGGACCTTCCCTCCGCATCTTCCGTCCTTTCTTCCAATGCCCTTGATTTGGCCTGCAGTACTTAAACTTGGGTGTGCATCGATTTCACTGTGCCCTCCAACTGACTGATTCTCTCTTCGGCCTCTCCCACTCTCTCCAAGACTGCCCTCAGATCCATCCAGAGTAGGCCCATCTCCACGCCCACTTGCCCGATTTTGCTCTCCATGCTGGCTCTGGAGTCTGTCACCGCTTGTAAGACCTGTGCCATCTCACCATCAACAGGGTGCTCCTCCGCACTGTGGCTCGAACTTGCACTGCTCCAGACGTGTAGCTCTCCTTTTTGCTCTGTATTGCCTTAGTGGCATTTTCCTTCCTCATGATTGCGTCTCCCTCCTTACCCACCAGGGTAAGTCCCCAAGAGCCTCTCTGCAATGTACCGGATCGTGCCCCTGGTCCTGCACCTCTCTTCTGCAAGGGATGGCCTCCTGGCCCCCCCATTTTCCAGCCGATTTCCAGCAGTGCTATGGCCCCCTCATAGCTGTGCCATAGACTGGAGCTCACACTCACTTCCAGCCCCCCCGCTGGGCTGCCTGTCTCCCTAGACGCCTCCTCGCAGTTTCAGAAAAGGGGGGGAAGACCCCAATAAGTTATGGGCCACCACTACTCACCGTTTCCAAAAGTGCTCTGGGGGCCACCTTCAATCCAATAGGAGGGCTGCCATTTTAGCCATCCGACGTGGTTCTGGGGAAACCAGTGATGATCCTCTGTGCTGCACCCTCTAGGCAAGGGTCTGGGACCCAAATGAGACCCTGGAAATAATTCTCAAAGTGACCCCATATTACACATTATCAGCAAGACCAACACTTTTCCTATAGGATTATTTGGAAATACCACACAAAAGAGGCCCAGGGTGTAGAGGGCTACCAGGAAATCTCCAGTTTCCCATATAGGCCAGTCCACCCCTGGCCATGGTGGTAATGGCAGCCATTTATTTAAATATCGCCCGGCATATTTCACCAAGCCCCCTCCGAAGTATTTTGTTAACTAAATTGATATGATATGATAGTTTATTTATATAGAGCCTATGCACAAAGTGTTTCAAAGCGTTTCAAGGCAAGGGAGGGAACAAGGGAAAATACAATGACATTCTTACAGGTCATGAACAGTAAGGATGTGAAATTAACTATCATACTCAGCCTGACGACATTTCAGATAGTGCAAGAGCTAAGACATAGATAAGGAAGGGAGGGGGAGAGTGTGAAGGAAATGGAAACAGACAGGCGACTACCGTACTAGGCCTGACAACATTTCTGGTAGAGCTGGAGAAAAACAAAAGGTGTGGGAGGGTGCATAAAGGGAGGGGAGGAACGAAACAAGCTACTGCCATACTAGGCCTGACAATGTTTCAGAATGTGCTGTAGGGGGTGAAGAAGTAAGGGGTGGAGGGAAGAGACAGACGAGGTTGCTATCATACTAGGTCTGATAGAGTAAATACATAGAAGAAAGTAAGGGGAGGAGGGGAGGAGATAGGAAAAAGGAGAAAGGGAGAGGAGGAGAGAACAGAGAGCGAGCAGTCAAAAAGAGTGGAGATGCAAGAGGGGAGAGCGAATACAATTGCAGAAGTCAGTAGTAACACATAATGTTGCAAGCCTGGATACAAGATGAAGATGGGAACAGCATGATTCAGCGCCACCATTGAGGATGGAAATGGATTATGGTATGTTATTAAAATTTAAAATTAAGCCAATCCCCATTGTCACAGTGCCGGTAACTTGCTCAAGAAATTGGCATGTTATGTACAATAGTGGATCGTCTACTGTGCATTTTCTTTAATGCACACAAGGGTCACATTTTTACCTTATATTCATTGCATGTAGAAGGTGGGCATCAGCAATACCCACTTACAGTGTCCTAATAGAAAAAGTGATTCCCTTATTTTGAAGGGACCCTTCTGCATATGTAGGGACATTTTAAATACACCAGTGGTGATTTTACAAGTTTTACTTCCACCTCGTAGAAGGAAAAATTGGAGGTAATCTAATGTGGCATTCCACCTTGTAATACATTGGAATTGCAAGAGAATAATGTCAGGGCTATATACTCTCCCAAGTCTCTAATATGGGGGGGCACTGAACTAGATGGTATTTCTGTAACTCCCACAGCAATAACGAGGCCCCATGGGAAGGAGTTTGGCGATCCTACCGCAAGGATTTTTGGCAGAAACGTGTGCAGATGGCGCTTTTCAAAGCACACTGAGCAGGTAACACTCGCAATCGCAACACATGGTCTTGGGAGGATAGTGCAGGGGCAACACGCTCGCCTTGGAAGCAAGACTATGTGGTGCAACACACGTTTGATCCCCGGGTCTGCGCTTAGAGATCGATGGGTATTCAGCGCGTTATAAATAACCTATCATATCATTTCATATCAAGGATGCAAAGCACAGTCTATAGTGAGGGTTTGGAGCTCTGAATGGAGTAATTATGAAAACCGAAAGGGCCTGATTCGCAGAAGCATTTCATAATGGAGCAAGCTCATTGAAAAACGCTCTGTGAATCATACCCACAAAGCGAGAAATCATGCCCCTTAAAGAACCTTGAGCAGGTAACACCAATCAAACAACATGATGGGGCTTAAAAAAGAATTCACAGCAGTTGCACAACTTTGCAAAGGCATTTTTAGAAAATGATTTTGATATCATACTTTTTAATGGAAATTGTTCCAGTGCCATAAATATGGGGTGTTAACCGCCCTTGGGTGGCATTTCTGCGGCACTTGAGAGAAACATCCCAGTTCCTAATCATCAAAAGAAACCCAAAGACACATTTCTTTGTCTTACTACCATGCTTCCCTCACTCACTGGACCTGTGGGTGTCACTGGTAATAGCACCAGGTGACCACTTGTGGCGGTAGAGCGCTTTACAAAACTCTGCACTTAACATTTCGAGCCTGCACTATGAAACCAACAACGGACCATGCGAGGAAGGAACCTTACATATGGCTCTATGTATTTTGGTTGAATTTCAACCGGTCGATTCATTTTTTAGCACACTTTTTGCCAGTTGTTTTACACCTCACCCCGCCAACCACTCCACCCACTCCCCTTTCTATATTGCTTAATACTACCCCACCATCTACCACCATGCGGAGAAAAACAGTGAAACATATTGGGCCTCATTACGAGTCAGGCGTTAAGGGGTTAACAGCGCAGTAAACGGCGCCGACCCTTAACGCCTGATTACAAGGTCCGTTAGCGCCATGGTGATTTTAACGCCTGCTTTTTGCAGGCGTTAAAATCCATGGCGCTAAGGGACCATGGTGCTAATTACGCCACCGTAATTTACGGTGGCGTAATTAGCGCCTTCCCCACTCCCATTATGCCCTATGGGGCAAAAATGGGAATGGGGAAGGGTAAAATGGGAAATGGGGATTTACCGCCCCACTCACCTTGGAATGTAGTTTACACCATGGTGGTAAGGGTAAGACCCAGGCGGTAACTTACCGCCTGGGTCGTAATGAGGCCCATTCTGTAAAAAGAAAAGTGAGCAGTTCGAGTTCAACGAAAATACACAAACTGCCACATATGGTCAATATATCATGCATAAGCTGTTAGTTGCCTTTACAGGGGAACTTTAGGTTGCATTTGGCATATGTTGGAAGCAACTGGAAAAGTGAGGCCAAAACTTTTATTTGGGGTCTGTGCATTGCATAGTAGGCATTACTCAAGTATTGAGAGGCTTGGCTGTCTTGGGATTGCAAAACCTGCACAAGTAAGGCTACATATTTAAAACAAAAACCACTGTACTAGCACACAAACAGTTAATTTGAAAAGCGAAATCATATAGCACCCCCATATGGAGCTTTACATCAAAATTGATCCCATCTTCATGCATTGCGGGCATCCGATATCTGCAGCCATCCACTTGTGCTCAATGTGTTGCTGTGTGCTTTTTTTCACTGTAGTACAGCCATGCTGTGCATTATACAATCTGTCTGGGTCTCTTTCCACCATGTCCGCCGAAGCTACAGGCACTGGAGAGCCTGTCCCACACCTGCAGCCCCTCCTGTAATTGGCTACACTTTTTTTGTTATGCCCAATAAGGGGCCGGCAGGTGGAAGCCGGCCCAACATAAAGGCCCACCAACTAATGCCCCTGTCTGAGCCTGGATGAATCTCCTCTCCCTGTAACTACTTTTTGGCATCATCTAATGTTTTATTTTAAAAATGTGTTTATTGGCATTTATAAGCATACAGTAGTGCATAAAACCATTGTGCATTAGTGGCAGCATACATTTACACCTGCAGCCAGAGAGATCTGCCAACATATTAAACAAACAAACAAAGTCAAACAACAAAACAGTTCTCCACGCATGTTACCTAGGTCTTAGCATTTCCAATTCCATGGTCGGACCAGGAGTAAGGCCAGGAGTAAGGAGTCCAGCAAGATTCCAATCTTATACACTTGGGCCACATTACACAAGCTCTTGCCTGATCTGGGGATGTCAGAGCAGGCACGAGAGGCCAGGGGAATGGAGAATGCAGCTATCCATGCCACATTTTGAGCAGTAACAGAGTGTTCACGGCGGTTTATCACGTGAGGGGTGAAACATATCCCAAACCAACAGTTTCCATGACTCATAAGCCCCACTCGTGGTTGTGTCCAGGCTCTGCGCTGACCTGGCCCACACTCTGGTCTCAGCCTCGACCCAGGTCTCAAATTCCCTATACCAGCGTAGATATTGCGGGCCCCCAGCTGACTTCCATGACATAGCAATGCAGCACTTAGAAAGAACGCATGCTAAGTCCATAAACTTGATGGTGTGTTTGTACTTGCTATTCCTCGGGTATGCGCCTAGTAGACACTCCATTGAAGTCCAAGAATATCTCATAACCCAGCCTTCCTACACGCTTGCTCGATGCAGGCCCAGAAATTCTGCACCTTTGTGCAACTCCAAAACATGTGAACCAGATCGGCACCATCCCCACGACACCAGGGGCAGGTTGACAGTTTGCATCTATTACATTTGGCTACTTTACTAGGTGTCATATAGGTGTGGTGAAGCACATTTATTTGGATCAGCTTGAAGCGGGCATTCCTAGACACGACCGAAGAATAAGTTCCCAGTCCTTCTCCCTAATCTCCACTCCTAGGTCAGATTCCCAGCACCATTTCAACTTAGAGCTCTGGGGGGTTAGGCCTATCAGTTAGACAACCATACAGTCTAGACACCGGCCAACAGCCGTCCTCCAGGTAGTACATTAAAGCCAGTAGTACATTCACCTCAGGCCAACCAGGCCATGGGGGTCATTACGAGTTTGGAGGCAGCCATGGTGCTCGTAGCACCATGGCTGCCTCCAAAGTCTTGTCCGGGGTCTCTGAATGAGGACTTACCGTGTCATTCCAACCTTGGAGGACCTGGTAAGTCCCCATTCAAAAAACCCTTCCCCATTCCCATTCGAGCCCCCATAGGGCACAATGGGAATGGGGAGGGAGCTAATAACAGGCCCGCAATTAGCGGGCCCGTTATTAGCTCCCTGGTCCTTTAGCGGCTCCCGCTAAGCAGCTGGTTTTACCAGCGGCCTAACTGGGACCCGCTAAAGGACCACGGAATGCGGCGATAAGGAGTTAACAGCACTGGCATCCTTACCGGTGCGGTCAACCCCTTACAGCCGCACTCGTAATGAGGCCCCATGTCTGTTTAGCCACCCCTGCTTTTTTCATATAACGCAGGAACTGCCTGCAGGGCAGTCCTGACTGCTCAACTACAGGGTCTAGTTCTTTAAATTTGCCATTATCGAACATGTCTCCCCAGGTAGAGATTCCCCAGCCCTCCCAGCGTCGTGCCACTGCAAGATCCTCCCTGTTCCGACATACATCCGTTGGCATCACCCTAAAGGATTCCTAAGGACTTCCACTTGCCCTGGTAAGCAACTATGGAACGCATTGCTCCAGCCACCTCCCTTGACACTCTACCTGTTCAAACTGCTGCCTGATCTTTTTCCTTACTCCCTATCTGTAACTCCTAATTTCAGCATCAACAGTATTACCATCATTATATGCCTTGTAAAGGTTGCTCCTCTACTGCTCTCTAAACTCGCTACCCCAAAAGAAGATCAACAAATTACCTTTTCTATCCTCTCTGCTTCCAACTGTGCAGCCATTTCATTCTCTATTGCTTTGAGTGGTTTCTGCAAAATTCGAATTTAGGTACATTTACAAACTTGTCAATGATCTGTATATCTGGGCCCTTCCAGCATACTCATTGATTTCTGTCTGCTTGACCGCCTAGTGTGATTCTATTGTTGCTTAGTGCCTCTGACGCTCTTCCCTGCTATCTTCAGACCACCCGCCCTCTTTTTCATGTTGCCATGGTGCTCTCCTTCTCGCCTATTTTTTCTAACTGCTTCTGCAGCTCCTACCCTCCCTCTCTCGCAAAGTGTGCAAGGAAGAAACTAAAAAAGGCACTCCTAAGATCCAACCCTGGTCTGCCCATCGCAGACACCTGCATCAACGCTTCCTGCAAACAGACTATCACTGACATCCTCTTTGCTCTTACTTCAACTAACCTATAGACTCCATATATGGTCTTTGTCCTCTCCCCTTTCTCTCCCTCACCCATTACTGGCAGCACTAGATGGGAAGTGCTCTGGGCTCAGTTTGGATCTTCCAAATGGACCATTAATGTCTATCACAATTGCATTATCATGGCCCAGGGCTCTCAGCTCAACTTTCTCATTCTTAACAGGCATCTTCCTTCTCTCTTCAACTTCCCACCCTCTCCTTCCACCCCTCCTTCCTTCATCCCCTCTATACCCATCCCCTTTCTTCCAGTGGTGGTACCACACACCTGTATCCCCTTTGTAAATCTTTTAAAGGGGACAACCAGCTTCACTTAGCTTCCCTCAATTCTCGCTCTGCTATCAAAAACTCCTCTTACATCTGTCACCTCCTCGAAGACCTTTACCTTGAGGTCCTTGCCTCACTGAGACACGGTTCAAGGCCAGCTCTGTCACTGCTTTTTACACTCTTCTTCCTGAGGGCTACAAGAACGTGTCCAACTCCAGACTCTCCCGGTCTGGTGGTGGGTGGAGTGGTTCTGATCTTCCCTGAGTGGGTTCCTGCCTCCATCATCCCCACTTAATCCTACTCATTCTTTGGAAGCCTAGTCTGCAGGCTGACTGTCTCTCCTTCTTTCTTTGGTATTTTCGCTACCATCTACAGATCCCCCTGACCTACCTCTCCCTTCCTCTCTGAATGGGCCAACCTCTCCTCCTCTCTTCTTGCCTCCTGCCCCAAACCTTTCCTTGGTGACTTCAACATCCATCTCGACTCACCGGATGTGGCGACTGTTCTCTTCCGTGAACTCTGCAACACGCTCTCCCTCACTATCCTTCCCTCTTGCCCAACCCACTATGCAGGGCACACCTTGGATGCTGTCATCTCAACAGACATCCCTCTTTCCAACCCTTTCACTACCCCTCTCTCCTGGTTGGACCATTCTCTCCTCTCTTCCTTCCTTGACCTCCCCTGTCCCCAGACTCCTCCCCCAGCACTGCCAGACTCCTTCTCTATTATTCAACTGATGACGTGTGTGCCAGTCGCTGCTTTTGCTTCCTCCTTCATCCCTCCCCCGCCCCCTTCATTGGACTCTCTTTCTGAGTCTGTCCTTACTAACCTCCATCTCTCTATCACTAACACCCTGGACCTCCTTTCCCCTGTCTTGAGGATCTGCATGAAGCCTGCCTCCAAATGCAATGCTTGGTATGGTTCTGATTTAGCTGCTTTGAAACGAAAGTGCAAAGCGGCAGAGCAGAAGTGGCAGACATCTAGTTCATCCCCCAACAAACTGGCCTGCTGTCTACTCCAAAGGCAATACCGTCTCTCCATCTGCTCCAAGAAGAGAACTCATGTCCAAGCCTGCATCTCTGGAGCTACCAATAACACGGCTCAACTCTTTAAAATCTGCAAGGAACTTGCCAATCCTACTGCAGTCTCTTCTACTGCCGTCCTCTTCTCCTCCTCCCACCCAGGACTTATGCTCTGCACTGACCTCTATGAGAAACCTGAGGATTTTCACCCAGTAGGACCTTGAGAATCCCTTATTCAGGTGGCCAGGGATGGGCTGGCGCTTTCAGAGCCTAACCCTGGCAGTGGACGAGCGAGGGAGGATCACCTGGGTAAGGAAATTCAGGGTTTTTCTTGGGGGAATAGCCCAGGTGAAACGCTCTATTGTACAGGGGGAAGAACGAGAGGAGGGTGAGATCCCTGAGCCCTTTGTTGGCTGTACTACATCTACCCCCCTTTCGTACATTAAATGTCTCCTACCCAAATCTACTGACCCCTCCGTACATAACAAATCCCCTAGGATCGAACACCCTGTTGCATTCAGAAACCATCTTTCTTAGAATCCCTGGTTTCCTGTTACCTATCCAAATACTCCCAATCATTCTCCTTCGCGTCCCTCTGGTTATTCTTTCCTGAACACCCAATCTACTTGGACTAAACACTACCGTTCCCACAATCCCCCTGTTCCTTTCACAATAACAATCTCGGTCATTCCTATCAAACTCCCCCTTCTAAGGTCATCAACCCTCCTGATACGAGGGTTGTAATTCCCTATAACGCCTCTTCCCCATCCTACCCTGTAGGACATTCCAAAACACTCCCCTCACCCCTTTCTCCGCACAAATATTTTCGCACAACACGAAGGACAACGGACTAACACCAGAGCCGTTTACCTGACATGCCCCAGTACCAGGGTCAGGCAAAGTCAGACAATTGACCAGAATCCCTCACACCTGACGGCCCTTTCCCTTCCCTACAGGGATAAAAGGTGGAGCACAAGAGCACACGACGAGCGAAACAGACCGACCGCATGATCTAAGAGGTAACTCAACAAGGCAGTTCAAGTGGGGGAGAAAGACTGTGCAGACTGAGAGGGAGATAAGGACAGAGTCAACCTTGTCCTTTCCAACCAAGACTCGTGGAACCTCCACCGAGGGTATGATAAGTCTGCAAACAATAGCCAGCGTGTATTGCACCAGATGACAACGGTACATGAGACCCTCCTCCGCTGATTGCCAAGCCAGGGAGAGACGCTTGTCTCTGTGGTACCAACCTTCACTCCGAGGTGAAAGAGAGCCAAGCAGTGCATCATAGCCGGTGAGTCGAGGGGAGTGTCGATAAGAAAGGGAAGTGTCGAAAATAAACCAAACTGTGTTGAATGAAAAGTAGCTGAAGGATAAGTTGTACTTTGAAAACCAAAAGAATACTATTAATAAAGAAAGAGGGGTAAAACCAGATACAGAGGAGTACGGCACCACATGGGTGCTCACACAGGAAATTCTGGGCGATTACCCAACAGTAAAGACTTCCGTAATGAAAAGGCCTGGGCAAGAGGCAAAGAAAGGTCAAAATGGTCATACAGAGGTCTTGTAAAATCCTCTGTTCCATCGAAAGTCTTTGACCGACAGAGAATTGTGTGAGCTAAGGGAAGTGAATCCCCATTTGTAAAAATGAGCACATGAATTGTGTTTCGTGAAGATTAGCAAGAGTGAACTCGGCTGAGGGATGCTAATGAAAAGGGGAAGAGTCTAAAAGTCCTGTGAGGAATCATTGGTAAAGATTGGCAAGAGTTAGCCCAGCAGTGGGAAACCGACAATCCAGATTAGTGTGTGGAATGAAGTGAACCCGACCAAGGGGTGTGTACATGAACAGTGTGTTACAAAAGTTGATGAGAGTGAACCCGGCAGAGGGAAGCCGCCAAACAAAAGTCGGCGAGAGTGAACCCGGCAGAGGGAAGCTGACAACCAGGGGCAAAGGCAAAAAACCTGTTTAAAACGTCATTAAGATTTGTGAACGCAAGAAGCATTACAAGACAAGGAGAAGGGAAGTGTCCCCTTTGTCTTCTGGGGTCCAAGCCCGGCCAAGTGAGATCCAGTGGTGGAAAGTTACTACCCAAAGTTAGCTGAAAAAGGAAGTGTCTTGTTAATTTGTTGAATACGTCTGAGGGATCAGGTCCCAGAAGAGGGCGACCCAGGGGTGAAGCCATCACCCAAAGTGTTCTGAGGTTTCAGCGCCCAGAAAGTGGGGACCCAGGGTGAAGCCATCACTGTTTATATGTACCTGTTTATTATGTAATTTTTGCCTTTCCTGCTGTATGATACTGTAAATTGTTGATATCCGTTGATGCTCAATGTGAATTTATAACATGTAAGATATGCGCTCATCTGCCTCAGGGTCCTCACGCGCAATACAAATAAATAAATAAAAATACAAATACCCGAAGTGTTCGTAGAACAGAACTTTGTGTTTGTTTGTTGAGATTATCAGGCCTCAATGGCAAGAAACATTTCATTATAAAGAGACTTAACCATCGAAGAACCTGATAGCTGATACAGAACTGTTAGCTCATGCAGTGAAGGCTCGAGCATGTGCTGTGTTCCAAAGTCCCACCATGTCCAGTGCTAAAACATGGGGAAGGGTGACCTTTAGGCAATCACATCCTGACTTATTATTTGTGAACACTTTCTTCTTTATTTTGAATACCCCATCCCACACTCTTTCTGTAATTAGTTGTAAGGAATTGGCAATAGGTTTTTATTAGTATAGGCCTTTTTACTTTGACAAGATGCCACAAGGACTGCCTTATTTTTCATTTTATGGTCGACGCTTGCTCCCATCTTAGATTTAGGTTTAGGTTAGGCGTTTTTCCACCTTGCACTTAAAGTTTCATAAACACCCTTGAACTGTGATCACTTGTGTCTGTCTTTACTGTTGTCACCCCAAGCTCCTTATACCTCCCACTTTTCCTCCAAAACTATTGACATCCTGTCCTCTCTGTCATCTGCCCCCCCCACACCCCACACCTTCTCTCATCTCTTGTGGCCCCTCTTTCTCCCCATACTCTCCTGCCTCTCTCCCATTGCACAAGATGAGATCTCCAGAATTGTCCGCTCAATGAAAGTCTCCACTAAACAGGTGCTACCCTGCTCCTCAAGAACCATCAAGGACACCATTGACACTCTCGCCCCTGCCTTGGCTGACCTCTGCAACCACTCTTTTGCCACAGGCTCTTTCCCTCAACCCCTCATGCACTCTCTTGTGCATCCTCTCCTAAATAAATGATCTGCTGAACCCTCTTGCCCGGCTAACTATCGACCTGTCTCTGTCACCCCTTTCTTGGGAAAACTCACGGAGAAGCTGGTCGTCGCCCCAACTGACCCCTCCCACCGAAATGACTGGCTCCCTTCATGACCACAAATACGGTTTCAGGGCTGCCAGAGACACGGAAACCTCTCTCCTGAACACCCAGGAAGACAAACTCCCTAACCTGGACTCTAACACTCTTTCTGTTCTGATCCTCCTCGATCCCTCTTCTGCTTTTGACACTGTCAACCACTCCATCCTCATAAATTGCCTCCTTCATACCCTAGGCATCACAGACAGGGCACTGGCGTGGCTTACCTCCTTCCTCTCTAACAGACCGTCCCAAGTGCAAATGGGTGCTTTTCTCTCCTCCACCTCACTCTCTACCTGTGACATTCCTCAGGGTTTTATCCTATTGCCATGACTCTTCAACATCTACCTGGCCCTACATGATCTCCACCTACTGCCCTAATTTCTAGTGTTATGCAGACGACACGCAGCTTTCTTTCCGACTGTCTTCCCCTCCCACCACCTCTTCTTCTCCAAGCAGAGAGTGAGATGTAGATCCCTTTTCTCGGCTGGCGCCGCCCTCTGAAACAGCCTCACTCCCCCTCAGACTTGAACTGGATCTCCGTAAGTTCTGGAAACTTCTCAAGACCTTCCTTTTCTCCTCTTCCACCCCTCTCACCCTCCCATGCTAACTCTCCATCTGCCACTGCAACTGGGGCCTGTTCTCTTCAGAGTCATACAAGGGCCAGATCCCCCCCTAAAACCTCCACCAGTCCCCCCCAGCATCCTTTGCCAGCAGTTACCCTCCTCATCCCTTTCCCAGACTATCGCAACTTAGCCCTCCCTGTTCTCTGGACTCCTCCTCCCCTCCCTCTTTCCCCTGGCACTTGTCACCTTGGCCCGACAGGCACCTATGCACCCCCACCCATGCACCTCTCCCTCTACCCCCCACCACCTTGCACTTATCACCTTGTCATGCACTTGCACGGTAGGATTGTTGCAAGGCCAATATAATCGTTTTCTTTGATGTTGTGTTCTTATGGTTTCCCATGCTCCTCCTCACCCTCCCTCCCCCCTTCTATTTTGGAGCATGGAAACCCCTGTCTAATGGTTCCATACAAATGTCCAATAAAATAATAAAAAATAGCTGCATCAATCCGGCACTTGCGCAATCTCATTGTCACCCTGCTTAGTAGGATCGTTGTCTCTGTCCTCCCTCCCCCCCCCCCACCTCCTCGTGCCTTGAAACATTTGCATATGGGCGCGTTATGAATGCCTTATATAATATTATATAATATCATATGTATCTTCCTCGCCTGATGGGCTCTTTCTTTAATCCTTTTACCTGCTCCCACGTATCACCACTTGACTAATGGCAGAATAGGTTATTTATGACTGTGGCCTTCATCCTGAAGTCGAACTTGATGATAAATTAACTATCCTTCAAAGGTTCAGCAAGTGCTACATTCTGGAGGTAGTCCACCTGTCTGTTCCATATAATGAGTATCCCGGTCTAAGAGGGCTCACGGACGAATCTGCAATTTCACACACTAATTCCCCTTCGTCATGGATGAGTCGTATTGTTGACTCTACCGTGAACTGACTTCTAAATCACTTCTAGACACTTATTGGTCGGGTTAGCTGTGACACAGTGATCTGAAAAGAAGACATTTCATCCTTTTTTCTGAATGCTGAGTGGCTTCATTGTGGATTGCCTTTTTATAGGGAGAGCAGCGGGTTCCGCAACTAAGGTCCCAACAGTGAAAACCTCAAGCCTCCTTTTTGGCCTGCGTCAAGTTTGCGTGATCTTCAATTGACGAGCGTTGGAAGAACCTAGTCATGTAGCATTGCAGTATTTTTTGTATGCAGCTTTTTAAGTTTATAAAAATGTACTTGTGCAAGCTGGCATCTAGACAATAAACATTATACAACAGTTGGTACAGGGTCCACACGACACATGGCATTAGGTGCCACATACATTAATTGGTGCTGGGGGTGGTTTTCAAAAAGTGAGTGGTACATATATAAATAACAATATATTTCCAGCAAGAGGTCCAAATGTGTTGTGCCGGTGTCTGTACTCTTGAACTTGTGGGTGCCAGAGTACTTCAATATAGTGACACCGTCTGGGCCAAAGGGTGAGTTCTGAGGGCACTCTTGAACTATTGCTTCAGTTAGGTCTGTGGGGAAGGTAGTCAAATAATAACAGTTATTCCGGAAAAATAAAATGCTTTTTGAATTTATTTTTAATTTTTATATATCATAAACAGATGATACATGACAACAGTAAATTCGAATTCAAAACAGGATTACAGATGAACAAACAAACTCGGTAACTAAATATGACCTTGCTAAAAAAATAAAATGACTTCCATTAAAAGTACGTTACGCAACATCGGTCATAAAATCTTGTTTTCAAAATGAACCATACAAAAGAAAATAGTACAGGGCACATCACTATATAGTTGGTGTAAAAGAACTCTAAAAAGTTTTCGAAAACAGAGATTAGATAATTTAGAAAGTATGCAAAGGTGCAGGGGAGAAACAGCAGTCCTGGCACATGGACTATAGAATAACATACAAGAGGATAACGGTCCCACAATGTGGGAACGTCCATTCCCTGCACACCGTCTTTGGCCTAAAAAAGCCGAACAATTAAGTATCAAGTGTACACATGTGATTCTGTGGAAATATGCATGTTGTACATCGTTAATAATTAGTCATTCAATAATGAAAAAAGAAATTCTTTGCATCAAGTGTTGTCATCAAGTTGACAATCTTTATTATAAAACAGGACCCAACGCGTTTCAAGAAACAATTCTCTTCATCAGGTGTATAATCTTTAACAAGTGCTGCAAATAATCAGAAATAAACTGATATAAGAAACTCATCAATTGGTTGTCACAGCAATCATATTTGGTATACATAGTATCATAGTTCCTAAGGCATCATAGGCTTGATAAGTCACCTCATTTGTGGGGAATTCCAATCGGAATATTCAATATTAAGAACTAATAGATGCGTTTCTCATATCATTTTCTTTCTGATTATTTGCAGAACTTCTTAACGATTGTACCCTTGATTATGCAATGTCTCTCCCTCTTCAGATAAAATTCAACATATTCTTACCATAAAAATTGCTTGATTCTGCCAAGTCTATTTTGCACGGACCTTCTACCCCTACAAATCACGGAAACGAGGTTGTGCCTTCTCGACAATGGGAATTTCTTTCTGGAATCCTCAACTTCCGGAGTTTTGAATAACAGATTACCACTGTCAAATCAGAGCAACAATAAAAACATGCTTTTCCCTTTTTTTAAATTCTTACAATCAATCCCTGCAGGTTTGCAAGATGGTGTACACAGGGTATCAGATTTATTAACACCTGTTAAGTGATAAGGAGTGCAATGATCATCATAACTCATTAAACAACTTCACGATGATGATAGTCCAGTTTTCTCAATCATTCATGTTCAAGGGGAGCTGTCAAAAGCCCACTTTGTGGGATATTTTAACTGGGCAATATCTAATTCAGGGAAATTTCCACCCAGCCCCAACTAGGTACGCACAATTCTCCTTTATTTAATAAAGTTATTTTCATGAATCTTGGACCTCGTTTTAAAAGAATTGATTCCCCATAGCTTCTCTCCCCTGTTGGGACAAAAACACACACAGGGTTGCACAGAAGGTCTATTTATTAACTAATCAGAAATAATTGGTAATGTACACTAAGTTACATGAGGGAAGCAGAAAAAATGCCTGCATAGTAGGAGAAGCAGCAGGCCTCACTATTGTGGCAGAACCAGTCCCCCCCCCTTCCACAGACGTAAAATTGAAAGACAATCGATCCAAATCTATTCACCTCACTAAGGAACCGAATTTCCTAGGCACACACATAGTTGCTATCCATGCTTCTGCGGAGGCTGTAAAACCAAAAAAACTAGGTAAAAAAGTGGCAAAACTGTATAAAACGGTCTTGGCTAAAGAAGTGGTTAGCAAACCCTTAAATCCCACATTAGATGATTGGGTAATGTCAAACAAAGACAATAAGGAAAAGAACCCAAAGAAAATAAATAAACAGATGGGATCACTACAAAGGTACTTAAAATGATCAAAAACGTATTTTATGATGAAGCCACAGGAGACACAGAAGATCAGGCTAAGAGGAATGATCCAGAAATTACTGGAGTAGGGACAATAATTGAGACACCTGCAAATAAGTCAGTGCACTTTTTAGATAAGGAAAGGATTGGGGACAATGAACCCACCTATAAGAAAGATCCGAAGAACTTCGTAAGGCACTACAGTTCCAAGAAATTAAAAAATCTAACCCTATTGAAATTTTGAACCCAGAGCGAATTGTTGAGCTATACGTCAGTCTGGTGCCATTACGAATGATAAGATCTAGTGACTTTAAGATTGTTGATCAACTGGTCACTCCCATGCTAGTGTTGATTTATGTGTGGTGTACAGATAATGAGCTATTGGAATTTATACTAAACTACCGTGAGCTATTTATTAAGCTCGGGTATACTTGTACTGAAATTTCAATGCGTAGGGTGAAAAATCAGAGCTTGGCCATTGAAGTAAAACGAACAAATAATAGCAGTTCAACTAATATTGAGAGTGAATATAGTAGAAATTAACATCAGGTTTGGACAAATGAACCTACAGGGGTAAAGGAAAGATTATATGCCAGTGAAAACCTAAGATCTGTAAGAAACTCTAAGTCTCTACAGACTAGTGAGTCAAGAAGTGAAAGCAAGACTGAAGGCTATTGGCAGTGGCTACCGCTAGAATTTAAAACCCACTTTGACCAGCGTCCCTGATGAATTGAATACGATGATCTCCTGGAACACTTGTGGTAACTCACATTATGAAAGTGGTGATGGGCTGTGGCAAATCTACATAACTTCTGCATTATAGTTTTACAAGAAACCTGGCTATATGAGAAGTGTGATATAGATGGCTGGTGTTTACAACGTTTGGCGATGAAAGGTTTAAGAGGACGTCCAAAAGGTGGATTATTAACAGCCACAAAACACCCATGGATTGGAGAGAAATCCAGTTGGTCAACAGATATGGTGTTGGTTGGTAAAGGTCAGTACCACCCTTCCACAATTCCCGTACATATAAGTTATAAATATATATAATCCACCGAATGGTACTCATAACCAAGCCAACCAGAGTAGAATAGAAAAAATATTAAATGAATGCAATCTTAATCTACCTGTTATTATAGCCGGGGACTTTAATGATAGGATTACTCTACCAGAAGAGAATCAATCACAAGATATAAGGTCTGGTTCTGTTGAATATGAACCCTCAAATAGATATGGTAGATCATGGGGGAACCTGATACTAAAGCATCAATTAATCATGTTAAATGGGAAAACCAAGGGAGATGCCAAACGAAGTGCGACCCGGGTGGGGGGCGGCAGCCTCTCCACCATAGACCATATTCTAGTGAATGAAAAAGCCTATAAATTGGTGCTGGATATGGCAATTGGATGTAGAGAAGAAAGTGACCATCTACCACTCTATGTGATGCTGGAATATCCCAAGACAGAGAATGAATATATCCGGAGCGGCAATATTGAAGTCAATAATGCTGCAAATCGGATAATTTGGAACCTGATTAAATTAGAAAAAGCAAATGCTATTGCAGCAATAGAATTACAAACATTTGCTGACCAATTTGAGACTAAATCCGAAGAACTCACAAACATACCCATTGGTGAGTTTGAGAATGTGGTGAACAAAATTAAAGCAGTCTCTATCTGTAAGCGGAAATATTGCAGTGATAGTGAAAGATGGAATGTGTCTCATGGGAATCATAACACCTATGACTGGGAAATAAATAAAGCCAAAAGATCACTTAGACAACTCACAAAATCGATAGTAAAAATTCAAAAAGTTTATGCTAGAACACAGATAAGATGGGCAAAGAAACAACATGGGAAATGGCTGCGTAGACATAAAAGAGATAAAGCAAGGGAAGTATGGCAGAATATTGCCAAGCATGCCATGAGTAATAATCACCAAGGCATGTGGAAGACAATAATTGAAGCAAAAACAATAAGTCTACCCATTAATAGTGTAGCAGAAAGCGATTGGATAATCCACGTAAACAACACTATTGGAGTGAAGACTATTGACGAGGGAAGTTACATTGTAAGACAGGCTATTTGGCATGGGAATTTTAATGAGACCTCATTAAAAAGAATGATCAACCAACTGCATTTATCTAGGGCAATAAGACCCGATGGGACCTGTAATGCCCTATTACGCCGAGCACCTGAGGAATGGGCAAGAGCATTAGTTATCTTGTTCCAATGGATAGGCAAAAATTGGATAATTCCCGAGTCATGGCGTAATAGCATCATTCTCCTAGTACATAAAAAGGGAGAGTGGAAAGATCCCAAAAATTATAGAATGCTAGCTATGCCAGACATCCCAGCAAAAATGTTTGCAAAGGTTCTGCTAGAAGAATTGAATGAGTGGATAACTGAAAAACAGATCCTTCCGATCAATCAAGCAGGCTTTTGTGCTAAATCCTCTACATTGCATAACATTCTAAATTTAGTGTCTGCAGTGGAATATTCATGGAAGGTCCGTAAACTCCCGGTATATGTGATTTTTATTGATTTCACAGCAGTGTTTGATACTATTGTGAGAGAGAAACTTTGGGTCAAACTAACTAGATGGGGGATACCACCTAGACTACTTTATATGATCCAGTTGCTGTATTCCGACACAACAGTGAAAATGCGACTAGATGGCGAAGTTCGGTTATCTGAGGTGGTCCAGACAGTGTGTGGTGTGAAACAAAGTTGAATTTAGCAGCCACGTTATTTAATTGTATTTAGCTGACTGTTTGAATGAGATAGGGGTGGTTGCTGTTGCAGTAAAGATCAGTAACATCCAGGTGTCCTGGTTAGGATACGCGGATGAACTGGTCCTGTTAGATTATACTCCAGTAGGCCTACAAAATAGGCTAAATTGTCTGATCCAATTCGCTGACAACAATGGATTGGTAATAAATATTTCCAAAACAAAGGTGATGAGATTCCTAGGCTCTACAATGCAATCACGCTCAAATAAGTTTAAGTGGACGATAAAGAATGTTGAGATTGAAGTAGTTGAATACTGCAGATACCTAGGAGTCTTAGTAGACAATACGTTATCTTGGAAACCACATTGGAATGAGACTAAACCTAAATGTTTAAAAATAGCAGGAGCCCTGAGTCTCTTTATTGGAAGACAAGGTGGGTTTTCAGTGAGTACCATATTATTGCTCTGCTCTAGAAAAATACTATCGAGCTTGCTATATGCAGCAGAAATATGGGGTATCAAGTTTGTGAGTGAAATAAGTAAGCTGGAAGGGAAAATGCTAAAATGGCTTTTTAGACTTCCCACCGGGGTCACATGTGAATATATTTTATTAGAATGTGATTTTAGATATGCGAGAGATATTTTAGAGTATAAGGCAGCTATATTATATGTGAAACTGTGCACCCTGAATATCAATACATTAGTGGTAGTTTTGATGAAATGTTTTAAAGAAGGAATGAATTTTAATAATTTTAAATCATTGAATGTATTGTATCAATCTTATGTCAAATGGGCTAGAGGCAATGAAGAGAGCTGGTTGATGTATTCTCATGCAAGAGTCAAAAAACGATTACAACTTGAAATATATAGAGTTGCCAAAGAAAGAGACGTGATATATCTGGCGACTAAATCAAATAGTGGCATGTTTTTAGAGCAATGGACATTAGAAACAAAGAAACCCAGATACCAATATGCATATCCCCACCAGGCAAAAGTCAGATCATATCTCATGTTTAAATTCAATAGATGCGAGACAATGGAGATATTAGGGGCAAAAATTGGTATTAAGAAAAACCAGAGACTGTGTAGATTGTGTGGCCTCTTAGAAATTGAGACCGCCAAACATTTGATATGCTACTGTGAAAGCCTCAACCAGCTATGGGAAAAACATCTGTCAAGATATAAGAATTGCCTAGAGGAAAGGATTAAAAAAATATGGGAAAGATTGATGGAAGGGAATGATATGAATTTGATCTTTCACATGATGACATTTTATGAGATACTTTTAACCATTTTAAAAGACTTGTCTGATGGGATTTATGTATGATGCTCTTTTTGTTAATTTTAGAAACATTGTTAGAACTTGAAAGGTGATTTTGTAACATAAAAAACTTGATTTGATTATAAACATATTATTATTAAATAAATAAATAAAAGATTACAGATAAACAAATTGTTTCTTCAAATAAAAGGTAAATGATAAATATAATCAATGCAGTAGTCACTTTAACTTTCAATGCCACAGATATGGAAATAGAAACTTTAGTAACACACACTTCACGATAGGCATCTATTAATTTAATTCACCCTGAGATTGCAGGCACCATACATTGGATGCATGAAAGTCCAGGAGGAATCGTTCATTTACGAAAACAATAAATTAGATAACATATCCCTATGTGAATAGCTTGTAAACAAAGAAAATGTACATTCAGCCATATGTTGGTAAAATTCCCTTCAGTGATGTTTCTATTCAGTTACCGTTTAAAATGTACTTTTCTCCCTTTCAATGGGCAGCTTGAACAGCAAAATTAAATGGACAGCGTGTAATCACCATCTTCCTTTTATCTTGAGCAACCCTTCATTAATGTCAATATCCTGCTTCATGATATATCCAGGAATTACTTCAATGTTCTTCTTTTTCTTGGTATGAACACAGAAAGATGTCCATTTAACGCCCCAATAATTCTTGCGTGCTAGACATCATTACAAAGAGAAAGAGTGGGGGGATCTCACTGTAGACACACCATCGGACCTAATCTATGAAATATATATTTTTTCCAGAAACAAATACACTTCTGAAATGTTCCCTAACTTGTGGGGATGCACAATTAATTTATCTATTTCCACCCCTCTGTACCAACAAATTGTAGGTGATGATATTAACTCTAATTTCCTTGATAAGATCACTCCCCACAGAATTATTTTCCTTTTAGATAATACTCACATCTGGATTTCATATGGCTCAATCACAGACAGGTAGGCCCCCTTTCTTACGGACTTTTTCAAATTTCCCCCTCTAGGTACAGGTGGGCATCAGCCAGTAAGATAGAATGAACTTTTCTCCACATCCTGCCTGCTTTCTCGTTCACTGAAGAAGGCCTGGGAATCTAACTCATGGTAGGACTCAATTTGTCTCTACCAATAATCCAGTAAAGGGTCCAAAGGAATGCAATCAATTCCTTCTCCTTCCTGGTGTTATCAATTCTTATTTTTCTTCATCGTCAGTAAGTGAGCAAGTGAGTTTCTTCAGCAAGTGTCCATGAGTAAGTGTCTCTGTGTCCCCTGTGTTGGACCTATTGTAGTACAGAAAGCCCCACCTTTTTAAGGTGTGTACACATTCCCCAAACTAATTGGTCAGTTTATATGATTGGATAAGGTTCCAAAAGTGACATCACAGTAGTCATTCCCCTCTGCAGTCATTGGGCATATTACTGAAGAGGGCAGTTTGATGGGAGTACTTTCTACACCCAGCTTCCCTCCCATTTAATGTGATTTCTTCTCATGGATTTCTTGCATTACATATTGCCACTTTCTAAAACATTACATTTCAGCTATGTGACCACTTCAAGAATCAGATAATCAGATTAATCTCTTTAGTGCGACCTCTGTCTCCTCTTCAGTAGTTTCCAAACATGCTGTCCTGTCAAGTGTTACATTCGGTTACTCACCGGACGGTGAATGACCGAGGCAGGAGTCCACGTCTGTGCTATTCTGGGATTGATTGAAGAGCCGGGTTGGTGCCTCCACCCGAGCCTCCTCTCTGTGAGGGATATAGATCATTTTAATGATAGGACTCTCTGCCGTATGAACAGTAAGAGAGACTGATCACTTAAAAGAGCAAGGAGAATGCACCGCCACAGAACCAGCTGCAAAGAAAGAACAAGAAGTGAGACTCAGTGGGAAATCAGAATTCTAACAATTCTCAATACTCTATAGAACTCTATCTGGTAGTTTCTCTGACTGCTTAGTCACTAGGAATACAGTAATACTTCCTCCTCCCTACAATACAGGGTACAATTTAGAAAACTAGAAGGAGAACAAGAAGTAAATAAGAGAAATGAAGCTAAGTCTTACCACTTGATGAACAGTGAGTGTTTTAAGGCGAGAAACAAAAACAGTATAAAATAATAAACAGGAAGGTTAGTGAGGGTACTTATCCCAATAGGCATGAGGAGCGCGCTAGGTATGGGTTGGTGGACACTCTGCGCAGCGTCCGCTTGTGCACTGGTAGAATCAGGGATATGTAGTCCCAGTAATATGGAAGAGGAACGTAGATGTAAATTAACATCCAGGTAGCAAGTTCAATGAGGCAAATTTAGTTTAGTCGGAGTGATTGTAGTTCTCAATATACACAGCAAAGTATTGTTGTTGCTTCCCGAAGCACACAGTAAAGCAGTGATTGCAGATTCCCCAAGCTCACAGTAAAGCAGTGACAAAACTCACAGTGTTTGGAGTTAGGCTCAATGGGAGCTGCAGAATGTTGAACCACTGAAGCCCAGGGAAGAAAAGGAGCTGCACGCAACTGTTTAGGAAAGGGCGTCCCCGGCAAATAGGAGGAAGTAGTGCAGGAGACTCTAAGTCTGCAGACTTAGGAAAGAACTGTGCAGACAGGCAAAATGCTGTTATGCTGACTGACAGCTTTCTTATTTACAACGGAAGGCAAACAGAGTCCATGTCAACAGGCAGAGGTATGGTACACAGATGGCAATTTAAAAGGCAAAATGAATGGCAGGCGGAATTCCGTGGCAACAGGGTGGAGTATCAGTACACAGAAAGGCAGTAATAATGAAGATGTAACTTCAGGGATAAGGTTTGCAACTTCAAACAGAAGCGACATGCTTGAACGCCCGGCTGC
Source organism: Ambystoma mexicanum (assembly GCF_040938575.1). Lineage (NCBI taxonomy): Eukaryota > Metazoa > Chordata > Amphibia > Caudata > Ambystomatidae > Ambystoma > Ambystoma mexicanum. The sequence continues at coordinate 1,327,850,163 of NC_090931.1, forward strand.
ATTTATTAAAGAGCAGTGGAAATGAACATAGCCCAGAAGAGGGCAGAACCAATGTGATTGGTGGAGTGTTAGTCCCGAACAGAGAGCCGCATGGGAAATGTAGTCCTTAGTACCTTGTTCTGCACTGCAGCTTCCCCCGGGCATAGAATGGTGAAGTAAAGCGCTGTATGCCGTGATGCAGGGCAACAAAGCTGCGTTTGTTGGAAGAACCCCGTGACACAGGGTGAGAGCTGCAAGGCGTAACAGCATCAACCCCAAAGGCAGCGCCAACCCCCTGCGGGCATGGAAACAGCACACTAAGACAGGCATATGAATGTTACGGAGTGGTTCCTAAGTCCTGTCCTCAGGACCGTAGCCCTTCCAATCAACCAGGCAGAAGGGACGGCACCTGCATAGCTGAAAATCCAAAATACCAGCCACCTCATACTCTGGATCACCATCCACATGAACAGGAGGCGGGTGACGAGGCAGCCTAGTAGAGGGAGGACAAGGCTGCAAGAGGCTGACATGAAAGACAGGATGAACATTCCAGGAAGAAGGCAGAGAAAGACGCACCACTGCAGGGTTGATCACAGCCACCACTGGATAAGGACCAACGTATCTCGGAAGAAGCATGCGTTTCCCAGGGAGTCTTAGATTATGCGTGGAAAGCCATACTTTCATGCCAACCTTGTAAATAGGTGCAGGATTCCTGTGCCTATCTGCGTAACGCTTTGCCCTCTCCTGGGCTCGGAGAAAATGCAACCTGACTGAATCATGCACAGTTTTGATGTTCCGAACACAAGCCTGAGCCGCTGGGTTATCAATGGGAAGTGCTGGATCCAAGGCCAAGGATCGAGGATGCTTCCCATACAGGGCAAAAAACAGCAACACCCCCAAGGCCGAGTGTACTGAATTATTGTACGTGAATTCAGCCGGATGAAGCATCGACAACCAGGTAGTCTAGAATTGAAGGCAGAAACACTGAAGATACTGTTCTAAAGTAGCGTTGAGCCTTTCAGTCTGTCCGTCTGTTTGTGGATGATAAACCAAGTTAAACCGGTCCTCACTGTGGAGGGATGCCGTCAAAGCTCTCCAAAAGTGCAAGGTGAACTGCGACCCTCGGTCTGAGACAATAATGGAAGGTAGACCAATGAACCTGAACACATTCTTGAGGAACAGGGTCACCAGGACCGGGGCCGATGGCAGTCCAGTGCATGGAATAAAAAGCGCTTTTTTTGAGAAGGAGTCAATGACCACCGAGACGGTGTTAAAACCTGCTCCGGGAGGCAAGTCTACTATAAAGTCCATGGAAAGCATGTACCAAGGTTTATGCGGTATGGGGAGTGGGTGTAAAAGGCCCATGGGTTTAGAACGGGAGGATTTACATTGCGAGAAAACTGAACAGGAAGCAATGTAGTCCACAATGTCTTTGGACATCAAGGCCACCAAGCCCAACGATGAACAGACTCCAAGGTCTTCAATTGGCCTGGATACGCTGCCAGTAATGAATCATGGGAGCAGTTAAGAGCACGTAATCGCGCCTCGCCTGAAGGCAAGTACAATCGGCCCTAAATATACGGGAGACCCTGCACAACATCGAGGTTCAGATCCGAACATTGTGCCGCATGTGTGGAAACCCAATCCGCGACCAGGGTGCGCAGAGATGGCAGCGGAGTACAGCCACAAACCACCTGACAAGGCAACACCAAAGGACGGTTAATGGGGTCGTTCTGGGGACCGAATGTCAAACGGGATAAGGCATCCACACAAACATTCAGACGGGCAGGACGGTAGGTGATGGTGAAATCGAACTGGGAAAAAAAAGGTGCCAGCGGGCCTGATGAGCAGTGAGGCACTGCATCGATTTGAAGGCCAAAAGACTGCAGTGGTCTGAGAAAACCGTGATGGGATGTCGGGCACCCAATAGATGGTGTCTCCATTCAGAAAAAGCATCCCTGATGGCTAATACTTCTCTTTCCGTGATGGGATAGTTTCTTTTGTACAGAGAAAGTTTTCTTGAGAAAACACAATGGGATGGATCTCTCCTGAATCAGGACAATGCTGTGACAATACTGCACCAATAGCCGACCCCGAAGCATCTGTATCAACCAAAAACAGCAACAAAGGGTTGGGATGTTGCAAAACCAGGGTGGATGAGAATGCCTCCGTAAGGGCGTAAAAAGCCTGCTGCGCCTCTGGGTTCCATCGATAAGGTTGCTTGGAACTGGTCAAAGCCATCAAAGGGGCAGAGATGGACGAGAATGAGTGAATGAATCATCTGTAGAAATTTGAGAAACCTAGAAACGACTGAAGAGCCTTGATGGAGGTAGGGATTGGCCATTCCAAGACTGCCTCAACCTTGGAACGGCTCATACGGATGCCATGGTTGGTGAGGTTGTTACCAAGGAATTCCACCTCCGTCACGTTGAATATACATTTCTCAACCTTTACAAACAAATGGTTTTCTCTGAGCCTCTGTAGGACAAAACGTACACGTTCGGTGTGAGCATCCCTGGATGATGAATATATTAGAATGTCATCCAGGTAGACCACTACAAATTGGTCCAGACAATCATGGAAAATGTCATTCATAAAAGCCTGAAAGGTGGCCGGGGCATTGCATAAACCGAAAGGCATCACAAGATATTCGAACAATCCATACCGTGTTTTAAAGGCGGTCTTCCATTCGTCTCCTTTTCAAATGCGTACAAGATTGTGCGCACCCCGGAGATCCAGTTTGGTAAATATCACAGAGGAACCGAGTTGATCCAGGAGGACTGATATCAGTGGAATAGGGTATTGGTTTTTTACTGTGATAGCGTTCAAGGCTCTGTAGTCGATACAAGTGCCAAGATCGCCTTCCTTCTTAGGAACGAAAAAGAGGGGAGAACAGCAGGTGACTTAGAAGGTCTTATAAACCCAGTTACCAGGGCCTTATCAATATATTCTTTCAATACCCGATCCTCAGGTCAGGTGAGAGAGTACACTCTCCCAGCTGGGATTTTCGCCCCAGGAATCAGGTCGATAGGGCAATCTAGGGATGATGTGGAGGCAAATGGTCAGCCCCACCTGTGTCGAAGACATGCCAAAATGCCAAATATTCTGAAGGGATGCAGGCCTCTTTGACGGCGGTGATAGCCCCAATGAGCGCCGTGGAGGCAACTAAAGCCTGACACGAAGAGACTGGAGCAACACTAGTGCTCTGGAAACACTGATCATTACAAATAGAAGATGGGAACTGAACGACTCTATTCACCCAATCAATAGCGGGATTATGCTGCTGAAGCCAAGGCACTCCTAGGATAACTCGGAATTGAGGGGCCTTTATCAGATCAAAGGATATATTTTCTGAATGTCCTTCTTCTGTCTGCATATGAACAATAGAAGTGTTCTGTGTGACTAATCCAGAGACCAGTGAGGTACCATTCACGGCATGAACGGTTTCTGGTCGTGCCTTGGGTAACAAGGGAATGTCATGGGACCTGGCGTAGTCATAGTCCATGTAATTCCCCGTAGCTCCGGAGTCAATAACAGCCAAGGAAGAAAAAGAAACGTCAGGTGCATTAGTGAAGACCATAGGCAGGCTGACAGGGGGAGAGGAATTTTCGATGGAGTCCAAGGCATGTATCCCTGGCGTAGGGACTCTTGCTGACGCCGGGTTCTGGCGTTTCCCGTCTTCTTGACAGGTTTCTTGGGACAATCCTTAAATTGATGCTCAGCGGAACCGCAGTACAAACAAAGATTGTTCGTCCTGCGGTGTTCCCTTTGAGCGGGGGTCAGAGGCCCACGTACAGCCTCCACTTGCATAGGCTCTGGAGCGGAAGAGGACGGGCCAGTGGAGTCCAAATGAGAAGATACTGGGACAGCTGGTTTGCGTTCTCCTCTCCTTTCAGCCCTTCTGGCATCTATCTGTAAAACCAGATCCAGTAGTTCACCAAAGACAGTGAGAACCACAAGTACGGTTGCCAGAATGTCTTTCAGTTCCTCAGAAAGCCCCTTGCAGAAGACCGGAGATTTCTTCTCTTCTGGCCAGTCCATCTTGGCTGCCAGTTGGTTAAACCTTGAGAGATACGTAAACAGGGAAGACGTCCCTTGACGGAGATTCAGAAATTCTAGGTAAGTGGCTTGCGATTTATACTGTGTATCAAACACTCTGTTCATAGCTGTAATAAGGGCATTGCAGTCGTAAATAACATAACTATTTGGTTCAAGCAGAGGATTTGCCCAGGCGGCCGCGGTTCCCCCAAGATTGGGAAGGACAAACGTAGCTCTAGTGGTGGAGTTAGGAAAAGCCGTTGGGTGGCAAAGAAAATGCGACTTGCATTGATTAATGAATGACCTATATTGTTTGGGATCATCAAGGAACCTTTCAGGAGTGGCTAACAGGAACTGTGAGGCCATCATGACTGGGGCGGCAGCAAAGCCCAAACCAGAGGCTGCCGAAAGCCCCATAGTATATGAGGAAGCACCAGACGTGTCAATTCCCAGGTTTTGAGGAGTTGGGAAACCCTGTAGGCTGTCAATACTCTAATGCAAGGCATCATGGGCTGACGCCATGTTTGCTCAGAGTTCAGCCACCAAACAGAGCATGGCCGCCAAGGGGTCCTCTCCTTCCATTGCTTCTGTTTCTGTTACTCACCGGACAGTGAATGACCGAGGCAGGAGTCCACGTCTGTGCTATTCTGGGATTGATTGAAGAGCTGGATTGGAGCCTCCACCCGAGCCTCCTCTCTGTGAGAGATATAGATCTTTTCAATGATAGGACTCTCTGCCGTATGAACAGTAAGAGAGACTGATCACTTAAAAGAGCGGGGAGAGCGCACCACCACGGAACCAGCTGCAAAGAAAGAACAAGAAGTGAGACTCAGTGGGAAATCAGAATTCTAACAATTCTCAATACTCTATAGAACTCTACCTGGTAGTTTCTCTGACTGCTTAGTCACTAGGAATGCAGTAATACTTCCTCCTCCCTACAATACAGGGTACAATTTAGAAAACTATCAGGAGAACAAGAAGTAAATAAGAGAAGTGAAGCTTAGTCTTACCACTTGATGAACAGCGAGTGTTTTAAGGCGAGAAACAACGACAGTATAAAATAATAAACAGGAAGGTTAGTGAGGGTACTTATCCCTATCGGCACGAGGAGCGCGCTAGGTACGGGTTGGCGCACACGCTGCGCAGCGTCCACTTGTGCACTGGTAGAATCAAGGATATGAGGTCCCAGTAATATGGAAGAGGAACGTAGATGTAAATTAACTTCCAGGTAGCAAGTTCAATGAGGCGGATTTAGTTCAGTCGGAGTGATTGTAGTGCACAATATACACAGCAAAGTAATGTTGTGGCTTCCCCAAGCACACAGTAAAGCAGTGATTGCAGATTCCCCAAGCACACAGTAAAGCAGTGACAAACTCACCGTGTTTGGAGTCAGGCTCAATGGGAGCTGCAGAGAGTTGAACCACAGGAGCCCAGGGAAGAAAAGGAGCTGCATGCAACTTGTTAGGAAAGGGCGCCCCTGGCAAATAGGAGGAAGTACTGCAGGAGACTGTAAGTCTGAAGACGAAGGAAAGAACTGTGCAGACACGTAAAATGCCGTTATGCTGCCTGACAGCTTTCTTATTTAAATGGAGTCCATGTCAACAGGCAGAGGTACAGTACACGGCTGGCCATTTCAAAGGAAAAACGAATGGCAGGCGGAATTCCGGGGAAACCGGCTGGAGTCTTGGTACACAGAAAGGCAGTAATAATGAAGACGTAACTTCAGGGATAAGGTTCACAACTTCAAACAGAAGCGACATGCTTGAACGCCCGGCTGCATTTATTAAAGAGCAGTGGAAATTAACACAGCCCAGTGGGGGCAGAACCAATGTGATTGCTGGAGTGGTATCCCGAACAGAGAGCCGCATGGGAAATGTAGTCCTTAGTACCTTGTTCTGCACTGCAGCTTCCACGGGCATAGAATGGTGAAGCAAAGCACCGTATGCCGTGATGCAGGGCAACAAAGCTGCGTTTGTTGGAAGAACCCCGTGGCAAAGGGTGAGAGCTGAATGGGGAGAGTGATTGCCATCAAAATGACATCAACACCGCGAATCAACTATGTGCTCAGTGTGCTTCCCCTGGACGTAAAGAAGGGCCATTGGCAGAAAATTGAGAGTTTAATCCAGTCTTTTCTCTGGGAGAACAAACAGCCACGCCTCAGCTTGTGGAAATTGCAGCTGCCCCAAGACTGTGGAGGTTTGGGGGTTCCTGACTTTGAGAATTATCATTTGGCCTTTGGAGCCAGGCATCTGGTTCCATTTATTGAAGATTCGGAGGATGTTTGGACGCTGGCGGAATCAAGTAGTTCTTCTCCGTTGCCGCCTAGGGCCATACTGTCCACGGTGGATGGATCTGGTTATCGCTCATTTCCGCCGACAAGATTCCTGAGAACTTGTTGGAGGGAACTATGGAAGAAAAGTAAGCGTAAGGTATGTGATAATGATTACATCCCTATCTGGTTGAACCCAGGTATTTTGCTGAATGGGAGGCCGCTATTGTGGTTGAACTGGCTCCTGAGTGGTGTACAATGGTTGAGTGATCTGATGGAAGACGGCAAATGGATCAGCTATAGAAGACTTTCACAAATTAAAGATCTCAGAGACTGTACAGTGGGTGAATACAGAAAATTGAGAGGTTTGCTGCGGAACCAGAGAACTGTTGATGGCGGTGGTTGGCAGTTATGGCTACCTGAATATAAGACATTAGGTGGTATGGCGTCCAAAGTATATAGAAATCTGAGCCAACAGTACACGCCAGCAGAGGGGTTGTTAACTAAGTGGTCTGAGGTCCTTGGCTCTGATATGACTGTGGAGAGGTGGAGGTGTCTTTGTAAAAACGTAACTCTGACATCCATTAATCTTGGAGAACAATGCCGCCAAATCAAAATTCTTAATAGAGTGTTTTGGACTCCCCAGAGACTTTATGCGAGAGGGATGATTGACTCAGAGTCCTGTTGGAGGTGTAAGCATGATGTTGGTTCCTTTGAACACTTGATCTGGGACTGTTATGAACTGAGGACATTTTGGAGGAGTGTCACTGCAAAGATTAATGAGGTTCTATTACTGCAAGAGGATTTTGATTATAACACTATCATCTTGGGTGAGGATGATAAAGTGGAAGATCTCACTTATCCACAGAAATGCTGTTTTTTTAGGGCTACAAATTCTGCGAAAAAAATTGTTTTGAGAAAATGGAAATGTGATGAGAGACCGACCTGTTCAGAATGGGTGGAGGACTTGAGGCAAGTGGCCAGAATTGAGAAGGTTATCCTTCGCAGGAACAAAAAGTTGAAATTGTTTGATGATATGTGGGGTGGGTTTTTGGATGACATGTGATAATAAGTTGGCCTGTTTTGCTTTTTAGATTCTGTGAAGGTTGGGGATGGATATGGGGTGTGGATTCTATGCAATGAGTTCTACGATTACAATGCTGATAAGTTTGTTGCTTGTATGTTTTCTATAAAATTCAATAAACTTAATAATAATAAAAAAAAAAAGACAAAGGGTGAGAGCTGCGAGGTGTAACACGTTCTTCCCATTAGGAAGACCTGTGAGATGGTTTAGTAGATACACTGGAAGAGGACCACACACTATACTGAATTTAAATTATTTGTTTACATGTTCAGGCCCAAGATACACACAGAGCAAATAATAAAATGCAACACCTAAACTTTATGGCGCTGCCTAGTTTGCTTCACCTGTTTGAAGAAGGCTCCTTATCTGCAGTAAGCTGGTGTCAAATACTTTATTAGCTTTAGAAGGGAACTCATCTGTCTTCCTATCGTGTATGCCAGGGGTTGGGAGATGAAAGGATTCTCTTTAGTCCGAATTTAGTGCTGGCTCCATTTAAAGTTGGTTTCTTTTCACATTTGCATCTTTCAATGTGCCTTTTCCTGTTACCTTTGATTTGACATTTTCCCCAAAACAGAGCAGTATTAAATATTGTTTTTCTTTCTTTAAACTGCTATTTCATTCTCATCAGGTTCAGCAGTTTCCCATTTTAACAATGGAGGGATATTTTCTGGTGCTTAAAATGTTCATTTCAGCCCTTGTCAGTGAGTTTTGAGTGGCTGCAAAGCATTGCACATTTCGTTTGTGTGTTTGTTTCGCACCTGCTATGCGCAGGCTGCAGTTTAAATAGGGTTTTTACAAGGATGCCTTGCTCTGCATCTTTTCTCCTACATCAGACATCCCTACAAATCCTCACTCCCCTTTGCTTTTTCTCTTTATGGCAGTGAAAACGGGATGGCAAGGCATCTTCAGTATTCTTTTTCAGATTGATCTTCATTCCCTCTCTGTTCTTTTTTTTCAAGAGATTTCCTTGAAAACACCTGTTCATCTTCTACACATCCTAGAAATGTATTTAATGAACTAAAGAGAGGGGTCGAAAGACTGATTTAGTAACACATAGAGAATGATATTTGTATGACAACAATACATCCTTTTAGAACATTTTTACATGCTCCTTTTTCATGCAGCCATTTTCCAGCACTTTAATTTGATAACGTACCTGTTAATTTCCCTGTCTATTCATTTCCTTTTCTTGTTCTTCATTCTTCCTCATTTTCTTTAGCTCTGACTTCGGATTGCTCCTCAATCCTTCTCAAAGCTGACAAGGGTGACAGCTTTTCTTTTGATTGATATAGGTCAATTTCTCCTCACCCATATCTCTTTTTGGGATTCGGATCTTATAGGCAACAGGAGAGATCTCTTCCATGATCTCAAAATCACCTCAGCAAGATAGTAAAAACTTATTTTCCTTGGCTTGGTTTCTTTGTAAATTGTATAGATAAACCTTGTCACCTACCTCATACTCCCGCTTTGCTGACTTGAGTGCATAGTAGTAGGCGAAGAATGATGGTCTGGAGGATTGCCCAGAGCAATACCAGAGGTTAAGATTTATTCTAAACCTTCCAGCCATCACCTCTCTTGTTTTGCTATTTTCACCCCGGGTGGGACAGGTATGCCCAGACTTGGGTCACCTGCCTGCAGGGCCTAGAGACCCAAGCTACTCCTCACTGATGATGCCCATCGAGACTGAAACATGCCTGGGGATGCTTGTGGTCTTGTGCAGAAGGGATTTCACCAAGCAGTTTGTGCTGCACTGTCCTTTTGCGGGTGGGACAAAGCCTGATTTGCATATGGTCTTTCCCCTTTTGTAATGGCTTGGCAGGTGAAGAACGATTGGTCTTGAGGGTTGCCCAGAGCAATGCCAGAGGTTAAGATTTATTCTAAACCTTCCAGCCATCACCTCTTTTGTTTTGCTATTGTAGATCGACTGCCCATCAGGACAAGCAGCATTCGGTTGTCCCAACTTGGTCGAGAATCGACCACAAACTTCTTTGAGATACTCATTATTTTTTTGTTGTTTCTATCCACACCCCGCTCGATGCCAGGCAGCAGGCAATGTGGAGTTTTCTTTTTACTGCTAGAATTTCCCACATTTTAGTCATCACCTCATTGTTAAAATGACTAACTCTATCAAACTCAATCCTTTGAGGAAGACTGAAATGAGAGAAGATGTGGTTGATCATCAAAGTGGCGACTGTGTCTGCCTAACAATTTGGGGGCAGGAAGGAATTCAATCCACTTTGTGAAGAAGCATGTCACCAAATCATCAATAGTCTGGATCAATCTAATATGTTTTAACGGTTTATTATTTGCACACAGCATGCCTCTGTTCTTCCAATTAATCAGGTGTTCCACAAACAATCCCATTTCGCATATAATCAGAATCAATGATAAGCACCAGTTATGTGAGTTGGTGTTTTACAGCAGAGAGGACAGCTTGATAAATTACCATCTGGGCTGCCTTCTGACTACTTCAGGGACCTTTTTTTGTAACCAGCAGAGGGTTCAGGAAAATCATTTACCTAAGCCATTCCAATGATAGCAACCAATTATTTTTCTCCATCTTTTGTAATATGGTAGTAACATCCATCCACATAAACTGTGTTTATTCCCTGAGAAGTGTTTTCTTCATATGCCTTGTGCAGGGACGCCAGGTATGCCTACATATTATTATTGGTGATCAGAGTTTCATCCTCAAGACAGTGTTCTTCAGCACAATCATGTAAGTTGGAAAATCCTTGAGCTAGAGGGCTCTTTTTATTTTGGCTGTGCCTGATCTCCACAGGAAAGCCCTACATTGACAGAATCCAAGAAGTGATTCTTGAATTAGAGATATTCCCATTCTATTACTTTGTAGATATTGGCCCTCATTCCGAGTGGGGCGGTAATCCCTTACCGCCCTACTACGAGGTCCCTTAGCGGGTCCCTTCCTTAACGCCTGGTCTGACCAGGTGTTAAGCACGGGACCCGTTAAGGGACCTGGGCGCAAATAACGGGGCTTGGCATACGCCGGCCCGTTATTTGTGCCCTCCCCATTCCCATTGAGCCCTATGTGGGCTCAAATGGGAATGGGGAATGGTTTGGTAAATGGGGACTTACCGGTCCCTCCAAGGTCGGAATGGACCGTAAGTCCCCATTGAACCAAACCGGAGTCGGTACCGGTAAGGGAGGCAGTCATGGCGCAAATAGCGCCATGACTACCACCATATTCGGAATGAGGGCCATTGTAACTGTTGTTGGGAGGTCTCTACTATGAAGTGCTCCCCCTGGATAAATGGGTGGTAGTTTTTGAACACCCCGAACCGTTGCCAGAAGTGATTTTTCACAATCACTGCATTTTTGTTCCACGGAGGATAATGTTTTGCTCATGTTGGAGATCAACTTGTTGACTTTGTCATGTTTTTGATATAACACTGCCATCAAACAGGTATCTGAGAAACCAGTCTCTAAGAAAAACTCCTTATTCTTGATGGGGTAAGCCAAACAAGGAGATTGTGACAGGCTTCTTTTCAATTGCTTCACTGCATCGCATCGGATTGTGCTTCACCCAACTGCCACTTTACCCTCACCTTCAATTAGTGGGCCAAAAGTTGAGTCATGTCTGTATAATCCTCAGTTAATTTTCTGATATAATTAGTCAGTCCAAGGAGACCTCGCAACTCATGCAGAGTTGTATTGTCAGGTTCTTTAATTGTAGTAAGGCCTCAACCTTCTGTTTCTGGGGATTGAGACCCTAAACTGTGATCTCATGTCCCAGAAAGTTCACCCTGGCTTTGCACCATTGTGCTTTCTGGAAGGACAATTTTGCACCAAATTTTGTAACTGCGTAAGAGCATCTCTGATTTCTGCCACATGTTCTTCTACAGTTGAATTTTTTATCAGCAGATCGTCCCCATCGGCCAAGTTTCCTCTTTCACTCAGATCAGGCATGGTCTTTTGAAGGAAAATGTTGAATTCATTTCCTGAATGGATGCAACGGACGGGAGTACGGTTCCAAGTATATTGTTGCCCCCCAAAGGTAAATGCAAGCTTATACTGATCTTCTCTATTCGCAAGTAGTGTCCAGAACCATTTGCAAGTCAAGGGCTGAGTACACTTTTGATCCTTGGATCAATGTTAGTCCTTGGTCGATATAGGGAAGAGGCCACCTTGACATGTGACCAGTTTTTATTCAACTCCCTCAGGTCAGCACAAAGTCTCTACTGTCTACTGGGTTTTAAAATCACCAGTGTCGGGTTGTTAAAGGTACTGTGGCTAGGATGAATTATGCCACAGGATTTCATATTTCTGATGATCAGTGTGAGTGATTCCATAAACGTGAGAAGCAACCAGTATTGTTTTGCAAACATGGGATTCATTTCAGGGTCCGTTGGAATTGTTGTCGAATGGATAGTTTTATGCCCACAATCAATGGAGTCAACTTAGAAGATACTCTGGAAATCCAGCAATATCTGTCTTGGTTGTTGCCACTCTTCATCATTCTCACAGGCATCAGCCAGACTGATCTGTTCCTCGACCATCTGCCAGAAACCCGGAAATACCTCAGGTGTCGATATTTCAGAAGTATTCTCCAGATGGGTGCAGAGATCTCTTTTAATGGGATTTATATGGAGAGGAGGTTCAATGGATTTGAGATAGTTAATATGAACTGTAAATAGTACCTCATCTTTAAGATGTCACAAGTAACATCGTCTACCCCATAAGGGCATTAATAATACACCAAGAAATATCCCACATATTGGGTGTGGATCTTTTCTGGTTGAGACTGTCGGTTTTATCATAACAATTTTCAGGAATTGGACCTGTAATTTCATTTTCTAAGTAAATAAAATAATATTGGGAATCAACCTCCATTCCAATAGAGGTGTCTGTGCCGAAAGTAATACTTTAAGGGTCGCTGTTATGCACCAATATTCAAATGGTGTTGTCATTTAGATTGACCAGTGATTTTGGATGTAGGGGCAATCCTTGTTGGTGTAGTGTATAACACAAATGTATGAATTCTTCCTGATTTTTCAGAGTTTGTCCTCTTTTTAGTTTGATTGGTATGGTGAATTGACGGTCCTGTTCTAGGATAGTAACCTCTACTTTTGCTTGGACTTTAACAGCATAAAGCAACAACTGAGCTAACCGAAATGCTTTCTCAACATTTTCAAAGCCCATTGGGTTACCCTCCATTCTTGACCAAACATTATCATGAATAAAATCCAAATGAATGGCAAATCGATGGAGACTATCACTACCCAGATAAAAATCAGGCGTGAAATCTCTAGCGATCCAACATTTGTGGTCAATAGGTTTAATGCCAATTGACATTTTGAACTTGCACCTAGGACATGTTTTGAATTGTGGGTTTCCAGACCAACTTTCCATTTATTTGTCAAATTAAAGCAGGGAGTGGTCTGATCGTTTTGGAGTCGCCGAAACAGGGCTTCACTTATGAAGATTTTTCCATTGCTTAGACAGACTCTGGCAAGCACAGTTTCTTCCCCTCCATTTATCCGAATGGGGAAGCATGTGCGCTTCAGAGGGTGTTGCCCAATTTTGATTTCAAGATCCCCAATCCCATCCTTTTCTGGGTTTCCTGTGTACTCCTCTGCCATCGTGACTAGTCTCTTTTTCTTTTCTTGGAATTTCACTCTTTTTCTCTGTTCTTGTGGTGCTAATTCCCAGTGGAAATGGTTGTCGCTACTATTTCTTTGCATTTCTTTTTATTTAATTCAGGGCTCATTGTATGGGTCAGAAAGTAAGCTTCCTCTAAGGCTTGGCATAACTTTTCACCCCTAATCCCTTTTCTTCTTCCATTAGTATATCACTGGGATTGTTTGTCTCTTGTCATTGTCCCCCCGGGGCACTTGACCTGGCCGTTGGGGTGTTTTGGGGAATACCGGCAGTCTGAGGGTTCTGTTGGGCCCTCAACATTTGTGCAATGTTCTCAGTCAATTGCTTGACCTGTCGCCCAAGTAGAGGGATCTTTTCTCCTCCCCAGAACAATAGGTAGGACTTTGGTCATACCGTTGTTGCTCCCTGGAAGGGTAACTATCGCTCCTAGCAAAATAACTCAGGTATGGTTGAAAGTTACTGTAACCTTAATTTTGGGGTCTTTACTCCATTACTCCATTTGATTCTGGGCTCTATTGTCCTGTAATCTCGGAGGATGAACATTATTTTGAAAATTCTAATATGGAGGTGGTGTATGGATTTCTTTCCCAGGGGAAGATCTGATTAGGATTTCCCAGGGGAACAGACCCTTTTTGCAGCATTGAAATTTTCATAGATTCATATCCTGTGAATATTCCCTGTCGTCAGGCTGGGAATCCTCAGTTGCATCTTTTAACCCTTTCCCCAAAGGAAAACATGAACATGTATTGCAACCCATCCACCTTGTTATGGGTGCTTATGGTCCCCACCATTGGAACCTTGAGTATGCAGCTCTGCCCCTGCAGCCTCCTTTCAATCATCTTTCTTGCTGGAAGGAGTTCTTCAGTTATTCTCCTCACAGAGAAGAATCTACTTCATCAAACAATTACATTCAAAACAATTGGTTTAGAGGAAGTGCAGGAGCAGATAAGTGCTTTACTTCAACAACAACAAAAAATATGCAGCGCGCGTCAAAGAAGTCACTTTTTAAGGCCTGCTCCACCTATGGCCTAAAAAATGTCTTTGAGGGGGCAGACATGCAAAGTTCATCTACTCTCTGTACCCCAATCACTCCACAGAGGAGTGCAACATAGATCAAGGGTTCAGCACCAAAACCCTAAACGATTGACACAGATGCCTGGTCTGTTGGCTAAATGAAGGGAAATTATCCCACCTCAGAGACAAAGTCATCTAGGAGTGGTGCTGTGCCTAGAGTTACAGAAAAAAGACCATATTCCCGACAAAGGGCAAGGTTCAGAAGAGAGACCTGCTTAAAAGCAAAGGCACAGGGAAAGGCATGACCCAGAGGCCCCACCTACAAGTTGGGCTGTACAAAAAAACAAAATTGTCAACAGGATAGTCGACAGGAGATAAAAATAAAGGCCAACTGCTTTCACTCCCATGAACAATGAATGATGTTGTTGTCATCTTTGAAACTCCAGATGACCACTGCAATGTCTGCTAAACCGCAGGCGGAGAAACAAAATCCATCGACTACGCCATCAGACATCCACTTGTCATCAAAGTCTGCAACACTGTCATCCAAAGAACCAGGGCTGAAGAAGCAAGCGTTTATCGATGACGCCACCGTTGACAGCACAGCCGTCCATGCCAAAGCCAGATAAGTCAAGTACACAGTCGTTGACGACAAAATCAATGCTGACAGAAAAATTGCTGACCATTCCGCAGACATCTTCAACAAAGATATAGTCGACGCAATCAAGAGATAAATTTCACTCTGTGTTCCGCAGTAAATCACAGCACCTTTTTCATTCCTCGTACACAAAAGTGGTTCACTGCTCGTCGAAGGCACAGTCGACAACCATCACTACACCCATTGCAGAGCCAACAGCTCCACCATCAGCTCACACGGTACCCACGCAAAGTGCCAGTGACAGACTGGCTAGAGTGGGAAAGTCACCAACCCCTCAGCCAGCCACTTGACTTCACTCGTCCAATTTGCAACAAGCTCAGATAGAACAACCCTACCCCATGGCCTCGCAAAGTCTCTCTGATTACATATTCTGATATCATGCCTAAGACATCCTGCAACACAAAATGAGAAAATTACTTTAAACTACAAGGGGCACAGTCACCAATCGTCTCAAGCTTAGACTCAGACAAATCCGTTATTATAGAAAGGCAGAGGGACACTAACCTGCAGCTATCAATCAGGCATCCCTGTTTACCAAGCCAAATAACAGCAGGCCCCCACAGGCAGCCAAACCAACAAGGTCAATCCTGTACCTCTCTGATGCACCCTCTTACTAAACCCTCAATCACTTCTGTTGTTACAAGTTGCAAGGAACCGGGGGCAAGACTCTGACAAAAGGGCATTGTGTTGGTTGGCAAAGACTTTTATTAAGAGGGTTGGAGAAAGTCCTATCTCGCCGTAACTCTAAGAGGGGTTTCCCTGCCTCAGCAAAACTAATGGATGCCTGTGTCAGAATGTCCAAAGTAAAGTTCTCCACCCTGTGTCCAAATCCTAACCTCACCCTTACACACTAAACTCAAGCTTATGTGAAAAGGGAAATCGTGTTTCGACTGGTTGTCTGTAGCTCTTTTCCAAAGTTCCAGCATAAAGTTCCAAAAGGTGCAAAAAGAAATACACAACCAAAGTTCCACAACTCCCATGAGATGAATCCCTTCCCCAGAGTTTCTCCGGCACTTTAGAGTACACAGTTCGAAAGGGGAATGGTTCTTCCCTTGATCTCTTTCTCACTTTCACAGTTATCAATGCTAAGAAGTTATTTCTCTTCTCTTGGCTCCTCAGAGATTTCCAACAATAGTAGAGCGAATGTCTCCCTTCCCCTGGTTGCAATGTTCACAGTGCACAATTTCCAATCACTAGGGATATGCCTTCCTTCTCCTAGTCACAATGTTCAAGTTTCAACTCCAGGGAGAATTACTCCCTTCCCCTGGATTTCACACACTCAAGAGGATGACTCCCTCCTCTTGATTTTCTCATTTTATATGCAGCTTCTTGGCAAGCATGAGGGTGAGTCCCAGATCCACCTTTGTCAGTCTGGTACACTCTTCTCCTTCACTTCCAAACACTTGTCTTAACACAATTGGATGTGGGTCCCAGACCAGCAACCAGTTTGCCTGGTGCACTTTCCTGCCAGGAATTTATCAACTTGCTCACTTGTATTTTGAGCCTCTTGTGACAGCACCTCCAGGAGCTTCCTTGCTCCACGCTGCAACTGCTTCTTCTCAGTTTCCCAACCCGCGCAGGGAGTAGTGGTTCTCCATGTTTCTTGACGCTTGATGTCCCGACACCTATCAGATCTTTCCAACAACTAGGGCACTTCTCTGGCTTCCCAGTTTCAGCACTCTGCATTACTCTAGTGCTCTTCTTAGTCTCGGTCAGTCTACTGCAAGGGTATGAAGACCCTTGTTGTTAGTCCAGGCTTGATGTCTTGGTTTTATATTACAGTATGCAACACAGGATTGGGAAATTATGGTGTTGGTGTCATACACTGAATGGAAAGAGGGAAACCATGTTCCAGTTAGCTAGTCCACCTCCCTCCCATGAAGGTCGTCTCCCTCGTATGTTCCTCCTTCAGACAGCCATCCCCAGAACCAGTATAAGGTAGTGACTGTCTTTCCCAGGCCATATGGAGAGAGAGTTTCCCCAGAGAGGGAGTGATGAGATTCATCAGAAAGTGCTATCATCGCTACAAAGCCTGCTCACCCAGCTTAAAACCAGGCTACCTCAGCTGCAAGGGGCAACTCCAGCACTGCAAGCCACTGTTAGGTGCCAGGTCACTGGGTCGTTGCTTACCAGATCTTTGATCCAAGGGGCAAGGTAATCTGTCAATCTTCTTGGAGGCACTGGCTCGCTGGACGTCCAGGATGCTGTAGTTAGTGGAGGTAGAGGACCCAGCCGCTTTCCCTCCTAAGCGACTATACCTCATGCAGGGTTAGGGACTGGATCCCCCACACCACAGGCACACCTCCTGGAATTATCCAGGTGTGAAGGCAGTGGAAACCACTAGACTGGGAGGTGGTATTTAACATCAACAAAACGCCAATAGGGAGCCACCCCTATGGCAATGGAGGAGGTATCACAGAACCAAGGACAGACATGGAACAAGGCAAAAGAGCGCCTGAAAGAGCCATCCCAATAGTTGTGATGGAGGTGGTATAGAGCTGAGGCAGAGTTAGGTACAAGACAAAAGACAGAAAATGCAGGATAAATAAGAAGAGAAGGAGCAGGAACACAGTGCCAGTAGAGTGCCACCCCTAAGGCTGAGAGCAAGGTACAAGGTGCGTAGGTTGGAGCTCACAGTCTTCTGGAGAATGGCAGATTGCAAAGCAACCTCAGCGCCACTGCAGATAATGCTTCCAACTGCCTGTGACCGAGCGGTGGCACCGCGCAGTACTCCAGCGACTAGCAGGTAAGCGATGACAGAACGTGACACACTCAGCCACCCCAAACCCAGGTCAAGAGATGGTGCAACAGTCTCGGCATGATCAAGTCACAGAGGAACGTTGTCTCTGCAACACTTCAGGGGACACTCAAGATCACAATCGCTAATCAATTTAGCTTCTTCTCACACCGGAGGGGCTAAAAGGCGATAACCATTCAGACTACACAGTTCACCCTCACTTCGCTGTGCTTCTTATCAACCACTTCCAAGTGCACAACCCACACGGGGGGAGCAGGAAGAAGACGATCTAAATGACACAGATCCTGATACTAATCCACAGGACACAATGTCTAGCACAACAGGGTCGGCACCCAGAGATGATGACTCGAACACAGACGGTACCCCATTAGACGAGTCACCAAAAAGCCCTCTTCAACCGTCACCGCCTGATGAGATAGGGCCTTTCCACTCCATAATTTCCAAGGAATGTCAACAATTCCGCCTTACACCAGCAGGAGAAATGAAAGACTGTATTCTTTTCAACCACATTGGAAAAAGGCACAAGGTGGTGGTGTCCATCCCCATCCTAGACCACATCTGGTAGGAAGGCCTGCGCACGATGAGGCACCCTTTCACCGAACCAGCAGTAAAACGGAGGTTGGAAAAGAAATGTAAAGCTCTAGAATCCAGTCCTAAATGCCTCATGGCACAGCCAACACCAGAGTCAATGGTATCTGTAGCGGCAAGCAGACAAGTGCATACACAAACGTAAAAGTGCACAGTGCCACCGGAAAGCGAGGGAAGGAAATTAGATTCCTTTGGCAAAAAAGTCCTCATGAATGGAACCACAACAGTAAAAGCTGCCAATTCCCTTGCCATTATAGTGTGAAATGACCACAAAATGTGGCAGTAAAAGGCTCCCATTCTGGAGCGTCTACCCGAGGAACACATCAAAGAATCCCTTGCTATCCTAAAGGAAAGGGAGGAAGCCTCAAACCATAGCATTACCATTGCTATTGACATTGCTGAAACAGGCTTCAAACACATTGGCAATAGATGGTTTTAAGAAGACAAGGCTGGCTTTGATGCACTGACTTCAGGCAGGAAGTGCAGTACAAGGTGGTCAACATGCCGTTTGAGGGTGACAATTTATTCAGGCAAAAATAGACACTGATACCTCACAGTCACTTATATCGCTGCAAGGGAGAAAAACCTTTCACCCCTTTAGAGGAGTATCAGTAAGGGCAGGCTCCTCATCGGCAAGAGGTTACAGAGTGTATGGGAAAAGCTCATATTATTCCAGGGGTATAGGACAAATTGCCAGTCATGCCAGTGATTCAGGGAATATTGCCAGTCACAGCGAGAAAGGGGTCCTGCCACTTCCCACAGAGGAAGACTGAATAAGTCCCAATCATGAATCCAAACACCAGAACATACCGCGCCTAGGGGGGAATGTCACTTATTACATCGACAGTGGTGTTTAGTAACAACAGACAAATGGGTGTTAGAGGTAGTCCACCACCGCCACCTATTAGAAATCAAAACACATGCCCTCCCAAGAAACACCCGCAGCCAAATGTGCTCCAACAAGACGTGCGACAGATGCTTGCCAAAAAAGCCATACAAAGGGTGCCAAAACATTTACAGGGCACAGGAGTTTACTCCAGGATATTTTGTCTTAAAGAAGCCTGATTGCAAATGGCACCCCATACTCAACTTGTGACAGCTAAAAAAGCTCCTCAAAAGCACAGATTGAAGATGGTAACGTTGCAGAAATTAATAAGGGCAGTACAACCTCAAGAATACCTTGCGTCACTAGACCTGCAGGATGCTTATTTCCATATCCCAGTACATCGGAAACACAGGAAACCTAAGGTTTCTTGTAGGGGAGGAACACTATCAGTTCAAAGTGCTGCCGTTCCGCACCACAGATGTTCACAGATGTTCACAGAGGGCCTTTCTCCCATACATACCTTCGACGAGAGGGCCACCACGTCTACCCATATTTGGACAATTGGCTGGTCCGTGCTCTGACCAACAGCAGAGTGAAACAGTCCATCTATAGTACACAAATTCTCCTTCAACAATTGGGATTTACAATAAATTACACAAAATCCTGTACACAGACTTCTAAAACTTAAGTGTTTTTGGGAGCACAGTTCTCCACTAAAAGCATTAGCCGTAACCTTAAAACCAGGGAAATTAGTCTCAATCCACAAATACATGGCACTGCTTGAAACCATGTCATCATGCATCCCTCCGATTCCACACTGCAGATTACACATGAGGCCCCTTCACGAATTTTTCAACAAAGGAGATGGCCCCAGATCGAGGGATCTTGGGAGGACACGGTACAAGTCACCCAATCTCTCACAAGCACGCTCCAGTGGTGGTCCAACATGCTAAATGTAGCAGTGGGCAATCCATTTCAAGAACTGATACCCCAGAGCACGCTAATCACTGATCCCTCACTGTCAGGATGGTGAGCACACATCAACGGCCTTCATGTCAAGGGTTTCTGAACAGCCGCAGAAACATCCCCGTATATAAACATTTTGGAGCTAGAGCGGTCAGGTGGGCGCTAAAATCATTTCTACCGATAGTAAACAACTTGACTGTGAGGGTCTTTACAGACAACA
Organism: Ambystoma mexicanum; assembly: GCF_040938575.1. Classification (NCBI taxonomy): domain Eukaryota; kingdom Metazoa; phylum Chordata; class Amphibia; order Caudata; family Ambystomatidae; genus Ambystoma; species Ambystoma mexicanum. The sequence goes on from NC_090931.1 coordinate 1,327,870,182, forward strand.
CCACCACAAAGTATTATATCAGGAAGCAGGGAGGTACAAGGTTGAAAACAACCCAGGAAGTGAAGAAGATTTGGCATTGGGCCATCCCCCAGAGCATATCCCGCCAAGCTTATCACATACCAGGAATACACAACGAAATAGCAGACAGCCTAAGCAGGGCCAATGTTCTGTGCCATGAGTGGGAACTCCACCACAGTCATATTAGCAGGGTGTTCTCTCAGTGGGACCACCCGTCCATCGATTTGTTTGCCACCAGGCACCACAGAAAATGTCACCAGTTCACAAGCAAGACTCCAGAGCGGTGGCCGCTGGGAGATGAATTCTCCTTCCCGTGGACCAATATCTTCCCCCTACTCATTCCCCCCCCGATACCAGTAATCTGGAAAACAGTGCAGATGATATGGGCACACCTGTGCCGAGTGTTCCTAACAGCGCCCAAATGGCCGTGACAAACATGGTATTCCGATCTTCTTCAACTGTACAAAAAGAAACCAATTCACCTGGGGGGCCATGCCAATCTGCTATTTCAAAACAACTGCAAGGTTCTATATGATGCCCCCAGCCACTCAAGCTAACAGCATGGCTCCTGATTTCACTGAGTTCGACCAATTAAACATCCCACAGGAATGTCAAGACATACTTACAGCAGAAAGAGCACCCTTCACCATTCGCTCAGAGTTTCTAACGGGGAAGCACTTTTGTAACTGGTGTGCGCAGCAACAAGATCTGCAACCACTTTCTGCACAACAGGAACCCATCCTCCTGTATCTGCTGTCCTTAGCCAAAGGGGGGGCTTGACATCTCATCCATCAAAGTGCACCTGGCAGCCTTTTCTAGATTCACTAGTAAAAGGGGCTGCGTCCCTCTGTTCAGCGACAGACTGGTGAAGCATTTTCTGCAAGGATTATTTCGCTTGTTTCCACCGAAGTGGAGTTTAAATACAGTTCTTGCAGGACTCATGAAGTCACCATTCGAACCTTTAGCTGCTGCACATATAAGGTTTGTCCCATGGAAGTTCGCATTATTAGAGGCCAGTATGTCCTCCAGAAGAGTATCTGAGCTGCAGGCACTGGTGATAGATCAACCGTACCTACGGTTTGGGAAAGACAAGGTGGCACTTACTATCAACCCCCACTTTATCCCGAAAATACCTACTGAGTTTTGGAGTTTTGCAAGAATTCAAACATCATGCATTCTACCTTTTTCCAAAACGCCACCACACCAGCTGAGATTGTGTTGCGCTCTCTAGATAAGTTAAGAGGGCGCTTAAGTACTACTTAGACTGGACTAAGTCTTTTGGAAAACTCAACCCAAATTTTTGTGGCATATGGTCCCTAAAATAAAGGAAAGGCAATCACAAAACAGGGCATATTCTGGTTGATCACTGCCGCTATTTCATGTTGCCTTACAAAGGCCAACAAACTACTAAATACGGCAATCCAGGCTCACTCCACAAGAGACACAGCCGCAACACTATGAGCCGTCATTTCCCTAAAGGAGATATGCCAAGCAGCCACGCGGGCGGTGCCACACACCTTCACAAGACATTACTGCCTGCAGAGTCTGCATTCAGCAGACGCATGGATGGGCAAGGCAGTCCTGCAGTGTCTCTTTCAATAAGGTAAGCCCTGCAGCTCCAAGGGTCACGCTAATATGTTGTTGAGCTGCTCTGTTTTTTACCTACTTTTCACCTCCTCACAAATGCTGATACTGCTATGCATTCTATTCAAAGCATGTGAATTGTTGAAAGATCCAATGCTGCAGTAGGGATAAATTGATACCTGTAACTTCATTTCTCCAGCATTGGTATCTTTCATAGATTCACCTACACCCTCTGGCCTTCCCCAGTGGTAAAACGCTCTAACAGACCACTGGTCAGCACAACTTAGTTAAAATCTGAAGGGAGGTCTGCAGGGGCAGAGCTGCATACTCGAGGTCCCTTCGGTGGGGCCCATAAGCACCCATAACAAGGTGGATGGTCTGCAAAATGGTTTAAAGTTTTCCTTTGGGAAAAAGGTTAAAAGATGTAACTGAGTATTCCCAGCCTGACGACGGGAAATATGCTGCAAATATGAATCTAGGAAAGATACCAACACTTGAGAAAAGGAGTTACAGGTAAGCAACTTATCCCTTATTTGGATACCCCCCTGTTGTGGTCGAGTGTATCTGTAGCCCACGATGGATAGAGCGCATGTACTGTGGACCTATGTAGTTATGAGAATCGGAAGGGTCAGTATTTTGGAACAGTCACAGTGGTTAAGTTTCACCCGATTTTAACTGGACAGAGGGCTTACTCTGTCAGTCATTCTGTTGGGAGGCAAGAGCAGCACTCTTCACACCCCCTAACTCCACATCCAAAGGAAGGGCACTCTTCAACCCTGCCATTTTTTCAGTGGATGGCATTGAAGTTGATTTGGGCGTTTTGGAATTCTTATTATTTTCTGTAGGTTTTTGGACCTTGTAAAATGTAATAGCCTGGGAAATCTCCCATTCAAGTGTTTGAGAATAATCAAAGTCCCTCACGATTTGGGCGATTATGCATTTCGGGAGTCCTCTTAGTATTTAGCCGCTGAGAAATCTGTGCAAATGCACGCTTCAATTCTTGGCCAAACTCTCTTGGAGATTGGTCCTCGCCACACACCATGTTACATGCAGCTTTGCGGGCCTCCTTGGCTTATTTGGGATAGAAAAGTGTTTTGGAATGACTTTCTTATAGGTAGATCCTTTATGATGATTTTGATCTTCCAGCCCTGCAAAGAAGCTGGGAAACACAGGAGGACATTTCTATTTGACATATTACATGTTGTTAAAATCATTCCTTGTTCCAAATGAGGTCAATATATTTCCCTCGATACGCTGATTATAAGTGTCCTGGCGACTCAACAACAATGTCACTTGGTTCTGCAGCTGGTCATACATATATGAAGAGGTCTAAATGTCGTCCTTCATTTGGTCCATGACATTGTGCTGTTGCAATATGAAAGCCTGATTTTCCTTCAGTGGTTTTGCAGCTGCACAATGTCTTGCATTAAGTCGCTACACAATTGCTTGGCACCCAGCAGCTCTTCAGAATTGTTCTGGGGCACTTCTTGTTACTGTTAGATCTGATCTTCCCTGTCTGCTAACTCGACTTGTACCAATTAGAGGTGAAAATACAAGTCCACAGAGAGAGATCAATTTCAAATTCTCTTCTTTGACTGTGTAAGTCGTATATATAGCCTCTGTAGGGACTGGTTTAGTAGTCCACGTTCATCCCAAATGTCCCTGTGCACTCTGCGCGATTCTGTCTAACATCTCCGTTTTCCAAAGATCAATATCTGTGGTTGTCCAATTCTCTTTCAATTATAGCTGCGAAACGGCACTAGCCTTACCACAAATACTGTGATGTACGATGTCTCTCTGTTTCAAATGTAACAGTCTACCTCCAGCAATTCTCACTAAGCAGAAAAGCAAGTCTTACTTACTCCTACTTTACCACTACGCCGCGCTCGGCTTTTTCAGCTTTCAATTTCCTGCCTACGTCCATCACGGCATTGTCAATGGCTTACTTAGTCCCTAATTTACAACACTGACTGTGCATATATTATTTCTTGCTCACAAGTGTTTGGGGGCTTATCTGTGTGTTTGTTGAATGTGAGGCTGAGAGCAAAGCACTCTCATGTATGTGTGTTGTACTGTGTGTAGTCCGTTGAAACTACACTTCCCAGGACTCCCTTGGGTATTTCATCATCGTCCGGGCTCTTCAGTACCGGCGCTTCTGGGGCGCGCCGGTCTTCACTGGTCATCGTCGCAGCTCGCCGGCTCGCTGGCGTTCTGCTCCCGCGGGGCTCGTGATAATCCTGCTTGCTTGCTACATCTTCTTAAGTAAGTCGGTCAGGCTTCCCTTTCATTTTCACCATGTGCCTGAATGAAATAATGCGCAGGTCCAACACGAAAGGCTCCAAGATAGCACCACTGCTGGTCTTATCTCTTTCTCTCCTCAACACAAGCTTGTTATATAAACACGGCGTGGAAATTGCAGACCTAACTAATGATCATAAACCAGACTTCTTTGGTATAACCGAAACCTGCCTTAATTCAAACTTGCCCACCCAAGCTACACTCTCCACACCCAATGACTACACCCTTTTCAGAGCTGATCTTTCACAGGGCACAGGTGGCGGAGTTGCACTAATGTGCAAAGCCAACCTCGAATGCCATGAAATTCCTCATAGTTCTCCTGGAGGTTGTGCTACATTAAGGGTGAAAATAAAAACTTCCCCACACACTCACGATTTACTGTCCACCCAGAGACATGCCCCTCTTTGAAGAGCAGCTTGGTGATCTGCTGGTTCAAATCTAAGTGCCCTGTTACTGTCATGGGCAATTTCAACCATTGGGCTAATGACCAACAAGATAAAGTTGGCATCAACCTTATGGACACCATTACCTCCTTTGGCCTTACCCAATGGATGAACTCTCCTACGCAAAATAGTGGGTACACCCTTGTCTGGCTCATATCACAAAATACTCACATTTTTGACATCTCGGTCACGCCATGCATTTGGTCTGACCATTCTCTCATTCAGGCCAAGATCTCACTACCATCCTCCCCTCCCAAACTCAACACCCACCCGCGCATACAAAAGATGACCGCAACCTTAAAAATCTAACAGCCCCTAAACTAGCAACGCTGCTGTCATCCAAGCTTCAACCCTTAGATAACTTTGTTGACTCTTCTGAACTAGTCAACCATCTGTTACTTAATATTAAAGAAGCAGTCAATGATCTTGCCCCCCTGAAAATGAAGGCTATAAAGACCGAAACCATAAAGAACACTTGGTTCTCTGATGACATTCTCGACGCCAGACAAAAAAAAGAGCTCTTGAAAGAGCTTGGAGGAAGGATCCTAATGACAGCACCCTAACTAACTCGAAAAAATCCATCCTTAGCTACAAAAAACTCATTATTGAGGCCAAAGCCAAACATTATAATGAAAGAATTGTGAATGCACAATCCAATGCTGGCGAGCTATTTAAAATCCTAGCAGGGTATCAAGATCAGCTTCCACCTTCTAATAACATCATCAAAGATGATAATTGGTGTCAGGACATTCATGATGCTTTCTTATCTAAGATCAACTCACATAAAGAAAAAATCAAGAAAGCCCTCAGCAATGTAGCACAAGGTGCAAACTTCTATACAAACAATCTTTTCTAACAGAACAGAAAGTACAATCCCTCAATTTTCATTTACGCACTATACTGAAAATGAAGTCTCTAAAGTTATACAAGATCTCAAAGTCAGTTCTTGTCCTGCAGACGACTGTCCTACAAGCATCCTTAAGGAGTCCACTGAAACCTTAGTTCCGTGGATTACCAAACTGATAAACTTGTCCTTTGACGAGGGTCTGGTACCGGATCTGTTAAAATCTGCATGGATTACACCTTTATTAAAGAAAGAAAATCTTGATCCCACCAACAATGATAACTATAGGCCCATAACAAATGTTCCTTTAATCCTTAAAATACTACATAAACTTGCATGCCTGCAATTACAGGACCATGTTGAGAAATACAACATTTTCGGCACCCGACAGTCTGGTTATAGAGCTCGCCATGGGACTGAGATGGCCATGCTCGATCTTAAATCCACCCTGGCTAGCATAGCAGTTAAAAACCAAGCTGCACTGCTTATGCTACTGGACCTCTCCGCAGCCTTTGACCTGGTTGATCACAGCTTACTGGTGTCAAGGCTCAAAGAGGTCGCCAACTGCTCCACGATAGCATCTAGCTGCATAGCCTCCTTTCTAGGTCCTAGAATAGTAAGGGTATGCATAGGCAACAATCAATCCTCCCCTATCTCTCAAACATGTGGAGTTCCACAGGGTTCCCGTCTGTCGCCTCTGCTTTTTAATCTCTATATCCGCCCTCTTCTCGACCTCTTAAGCAAATTAGGAGTGCAATATACAAACTACGCAGATGACACTCAGGTAGTCATACAGCTGAGTGGCTCTTATAGCAATGATGTCGGAATCATCAATAACATATACAAAGCCATACAGGACTGGATGGCCTGCAACTCCCTGGCTTTGAATGATAAAAAGACCGAACTCCTAATAGTGTCATCTAAAAGCACCCGGACTAAACTTGATCCTAACTATGCCAGCTTCCCTATTGCTGATAATATCATCGCTGTCCAAAAGAAAGTCAAGACCCTAGGAGTTGTTCTTGAAGAAGAACTATCTATGAAGTCCCACGTCTCTAGCATCAAGTCTAGCTGCGGACTCATTAACAAGCGAATAGGATATATTCTCCCATTTATCACTGAATAAAACTGTGCTCTCCTGTCCACGGCACTGATTAATTCTAGATTAGACTACTGTAATAGTCTTCTATCTGGTACCACAGCTTCCAACATTTAATCTCTACAAGTGGCCCAGAATAACGCTGTGCATACTATCTACAACCAATCTCGTCGTACTCACATCTCCATCTTTAGGAAAAGACTTCATTGGCTCCCGGTCAAACATCGTATCACACACAAGGTACTAACAACGACGCACAAATGCCTGAGCCTCCGAAGTCCTATATATCTGTCAGCACACATTAGTATCAAGTCAAATGAGAGGAAACTTCGCTCATCTACTGCGGTCGTCCTCAAACACCCCAGATTTAGGACAGCTAAATTTGGAGGTATCACCCTTGATGCTCAGGGTCCCCTTCTTTGGAATACACTACCAGCTCGGATACGGCAGATCCAAAGCTATACTGTGTTCAAACGAGCCATAAAAACTCACCTCTTTAACCTTGAATAACTCGCTTAAGATCCTTCCCTCCTTTCTGCCTCTTGTGTTAGTCTGTCTTGTATCGTCTTCATAAGTACGAAAAAGATAATCAGGAGGAAGGATCCTATAAGCAATGAAGTGGTTCTGTGTATGTATGTTTATTTCACAATGACACAGAACATTTTTGGTGATTTGCCAATTTACTTTACAGGACTTTCGATAAGCACGAAAGTTTGAGAAAACAAACGGACACAAATGATTGTGAATGGTGGTAACACAGGTAAGTGTCGACCTCAGAGGTATTGAGGTCAAGACTCCACAACAAGGCACATTCCCAAGATAGATGAGGTAGGAAAGACCTACTGTGTAAGGAAAGTGCGCCTGAGACTTAAAATGGTCCAAGGCATAGTTCACACAAAGTGTACACAACAGTCTTTACAAAACATACACGAAGGGGATGGTACAGTTGTGTCACGGGGATCGACACAGGTGTGTTTCGGCCAAAATAGGGCTTGATTGAATCCTGTCTATGTGCTGGCCTTCGTCAGGAGGGACACCAATTGCGGTGCTTTCCATAGAATCTGTAAGTTAGAAGAATCTGTAAGGATCTCAGAGAATAATTGACTGATTCATGATAGTACTTAATACTGGCCGAGTGGTGCCGTAGTGATACATCGCGTGGTGTATCAAAAACACAGCTTTCCTGCTGCTGCAATAGCAGTAGGATGCTGTGGACAATCCTCAAGGAGTTGCTGGATTGCTAGTGCGAAGTTGCACTTAAGAGTGGGCCGAAGTTTCCTGAAGGCCGATGTCTCTCAGGGTCAGCAAAACTGGAACGGGTCAGGGTGGGTCCCATATCTGAGAGAAAAAACAAGGGAGGATCATGAAAAATGATCCACAAAGTGGTCTATTTGTGGTGGAGAGGGAATCCTGTCCGGGGTCTGTACCCCCATTCGCCGTGGTGGTAGTCCATGAGTGCCCATAGAGTGAAGAGGTATACTAGATAAATCTATGTGAAACATGGCGAGTAGTTTCGGTTGGCCGTGGAGTTTCTATGGAGGTAAGTGGAGTGGCTCACAGGATGGTGTGGCTCCAGGTATAGTACATCCTTTCTGGTGCACAGATTGTAACTTAAGATGTGCAGCGGTTTATCCAGCCCTGTGCAAAATGCAAGGTTTCACACAAGATATGAATGGTGGCGCACAGGTGAAGCAGTGTGGTCCGTGTTAAAATCACTGGTGCTGGAGGACTAAAAGCTTCCGGGATAAAATAATGCAGTCTTATTATGCTTACTGCAACGTGGGACAGTGCGTGCTGATATGGTGAACAAAATACATGCTGCATCTGCACAAGCTGGTGGTGGAGGCGTGGTCTAAAAACGGCTCCAAAGGTGCGTTAGAGGAGGAGTGCAGGGCTAGGATCCTAACCTAGAGTCATAAAATGCTGAGGTGGGCTTGGTGGCAGTGCCTAACACAGTTGATGGTCGGATGAAAAATCACGTAGTAATTTATTAGCAAAAGACTGTGGGCCTCATTACGACCCTGGCGGAAATCGTGGCGCCAAATGCACCATGGAGCACGGCGGAAAGCTGCCGATAGCGCCATGGGGGTTGGCGGATTTACCGCCCCATTCCGACCTTGGCGGGGCGGTAAATCCCCATTCCCCATTTTACCCTTCCCCATTCCCATTTTTGCCCCATAGGGTATAATGGGAGTGGGGAAGGCGTTAATTACGCCACCGTAAAATACGGTGGCGTAATTAACAACAAGGTCCCATAGCGCCATGGATTTCTCCGCCCGGAAAAACCAGGCGGAAAACGCTCAATGGCGCTACGGGAACTCGTAGTAGGGCGGACGGGTCCGCCGCGAATACCGCTGGCGTAAACCCACTCCGCCAGGGTCGTAATGAGGCCCTGTGTGTGAAAGTCGCTCCTCATTACAGGCATGGCGACATATTATAAAGCTACAAAGGTTGTGGTCCCTATCAACTTACCGCAGTGTGTCCGGTGCTTCTGTGCTCGCAAGGTCCTCAGCTCACAGTGATTCTGTGCGAGGAAAAACGGCTTCCGTATCTATAAACATTCATATGGGCTGACGCTCAGCCAATTGGGATGCGCGGTGGACGTGAGAGGCGACCGAGAGAGCCAATCGCATCGTGCTCAGTGTGTAGCCCAATAACGTGTCAGTTGGTGGGCGAGAGGATAGGGGAGGGGTGATCTCAAGGGTATGGACTATTGGTGCAGCAGGGCATCATGGGAGAGGTAGTCCCATATTAGTGAATGCTAACTGCAACATCATGCCGGATGATTTAGAAAGGCATGGACTACTTTTTAAAAAGCGCGCGATAGTGCCCTGGAGCAGTGTGAGGCAAACTGCCTGAATGTGTTGAATAAACGCATGGGTGGATGGGCCATAAAAGCCTAGGTACATCATTTGCCAGAGTATCTGCCAAATGTAGCAGAGATATCATTTGAGAAAGTTTTAAGACCATACATAGTGATAATCAGTGTGGCACTGGTAACAATCAAAAAGTAAAGCATTTATCGATTGGAGTGGCAAAAAACATGACACATGGTGCCAGCACTGGCATTGTACTGATAGAAGAAGAGACACAATTTCTTAACAGTTTCAGCCTCAAGTTATCAAAGAAAAAATGTTTGGTGATGACATTGGTGCTATTTGTCCATGCATTTGTACAGTGGTGTAGCAGTGCACCCACGAAATGTGAGTCCATCGTTGCAAAGTAGAACAATAGGTGAGGAATCAAGTTCTATTTGTGCATACATTTTCAATTAGTAGGAATACACAAGGTGCACCTCATGTTTGTGTGAAAGATGGCTATTTACAGGTATATTAGCATTCCCATGCTAAGGTCAAATTACTGTTCGATGTACATTACGGGGCACATGGTGATAAAGTGGTCATCATAACACCAAAAGGTTGGATTGCTGGTGTTATTACCAAGTAGATGGGTCGAAAGAAACAGAGTGGAACTCTATCCATAGTGGGTTTGCAGAAAAAAGGAGACCATGGTGGGAGGCAGGAGTATCTCAAAAGTGTTTCCGTTCTACAGTTATGTTTAAACCGTTGCGTACAGAGTCCAATTCATGCACCCATTTTTGTTCCAGTTTGGTGAGGGCCAGATTGATATCCCCTCCACGTCGTTGTGGCTGGAGCTGTTGTAACACAGTCCAGGAGAATTGTTCGTGAGTATGTCCTTTTTTGTTAAAGTGATCAACCAGAGCTTTGTCTTGCACTTGGTTCTTGATACATGACCTATGTTCGTTGATCCTTTGTTTTACGGGTCTGATGATCTTGCCGATGTATACCATGTCGCATGGGCACTTGATGGCATAGAGTACAAATCTGCTCTCGGAGTTAGTGGGACTGTTCATCTTCCAAATGAAATCCTTGTGGGTGAAGGTTTTGCTGTTGGTGCTATAACGACATGCGACACAGTGTCCGCAGCTGAAATGTCATACAACTGGTGGGAGGTTCCACAGGGTCGATGGTGTTTTTGTGGGTTCCAGAAACGTATGCACAAGGGTGTCTCTTCGGTTCTTGTTCTTTCTGAAGGCGAAGAATGGTTTTTTGGCTAGGCTGCCCTCGTTTTTAATCAAATGCCAGTGTTTGTTAATAGTGCTTTGAATGAGATCGCTAACTGGGTTGTACGTATTTACGCAGACGGTCCTGTTGATGGGATCTCTTTACTTGATTGTGAGACAGACAGAGCGGTCGGTATTCGCTGCTCTTTTCTTGGCCGTCCTGATGGATTTCTTAGGGTAGCTCCTCTGTCCTAGGCGTGTTTGGTGTTGCTTAGCATGTAGATTGAATTTTTCCTTGTTGGTACAATTCCTGCGGATATGGAGGAATTGGCCGTAGGGGAGATTGTACTTCAACCCTTGTGGATGGTAACTTGCGAAATGTAGCAGACTGTTTCTAGCGGTCGGTTTTCTAAAGAGTTCTGTTTTCAACATCTCTCCTGATCGATAGATGTACAAATCATGAAAATTGATGGCTTGGTAGTCCCAGTCGATGGTAAACTTGATGTGGGTGTTCTGTGTGTTGAGCCATTGGTGAAAATCCAGTAGTGATTCTTTGCTGCCTTCCCAGATCAATAATACGTCGTCGATGTATCAGCGCCAGATCTTGATGTGTGATCTGTAGGAGTTGTTGTTGTGGTAGATGTTGTCCTCTTCATACTGGGCCATGTAGAGGTTGGCAACGTCTGGTGCAAAAGTTGCACCCATGCTGACGCCTTTTATCTGCTGATACATTTGTTGTCGGAACAGGAAAAAGTTTTCTCCCATGGCTATGCGGATACATTCCAGGAGGAAGTTGGTGGGTATGGTGGTTGTGTCGGTTCTTCTTTCGAGGCAGGTTGCCAGTGCCTGTAATCCTTCTAGCTGTGGGATGGAGGTGTATAAAGCCCCTTCATCCATAGTGACGAGGATGGAGTCGGTGGTTAGATGTACTGTGTCCAAAATCTTGATGGTTTCTCTGCTGTCCTTGATGTAGGAAGCCATTTTTCCGACAAAAGGTTTCATAAAAAAGTCTGTGTATAATGAGAGGGGTTCGAGTAAGGAGTCACATGCGGAAACAATAGGTCTGCATGGTGGTTTGGTTGCATGTTTATGTATTTTAGGCAGTATATAGAAAGCCGGAATCCTGGGGTGTGTTTTGTTCAAAAACGCCCATTCGTCCTGGTATATCTTCCCTTCTTCTTCGGCATGTTTGGTCAGGTTGTTGATTTCCTCTTGTAAATGCTGTGTCGGGTCCCTGTTCAACTTCTTGTATGAGGTGGTGTCATTTAGGAGGCGCTGGCACACTTGGTTGTAATCTCCGGTGTTCATAATCACGATACCTCCACCCTTGTCAGCTGGTTTGATCGTTATGGTGGTGTCTTGGTTAAGGTCCCTCAAGGACTGTCTTTCATCTCTGTTTAAATTGTCTTGATAGAAGTTTTTTGTGTCAAGCCGTTAGTGATGGTCTTCATGACGATTTTTTTGAATGTGTCGAACTCGCCCGGGATGGTGTGTGGGGGAGGAAAGAAGGTCGACTTAGGTTTGAAGCCTGTCCTGATGTCTCGCGGTGTCTGTGGTCCTTGGATGGCGATGTTTTCAGAGTCCTGTTTTTCTGGTAGGTATACCTCGAAGAAATATTTGAGTCTCAAGGTGCGGAAGAATTTTCTAAGTTCAGCCTCTGTTGTAAAAGGATCAGTCTTTGTGGCTGGGACAAATGATAATCCTCTCTCAAGTAGGGTCTGTTCTGCTTGGACTAGAGCATGCATCCTAACTGTTTGAACACCACCCCATCCGTGCCCCATTGTGACTGTTTTTTTTAATGGTTTTGTAGAGGATAAATTGAAGATAGGAATGGATGTTAGGACTGGTTCGAGTACCATTGGCGCGTCCTCATGTATGGGCCCGTTTGTTGTGGACGTCTCTTCGGTCGGCCCCGTTGGCCCCCTCTCTTGAAAAAACGGATGTTGTGGTGGTGGTCTGGTGTTCCTGTTGCCCCCGGGCGAACTTGGTGCGCTACTGCTCGAGGATCCTGAGCTACTAGAAAAATTCACAACACGGTTGCGTCTGTTGTCGTTCGTTTTTTGCTGCTTTTGTAGATTGCTGTAATACGTGTCCTTGAGATAAGGATATGTTTTCTCCTCGACATAGTTCATGAGATCCTTTCTGAATTTCTGTACCTTACGTTCTACAGTGAGTTGGTTGAATTTTACTACCTCCTCCTCCAGTTTTTCCAGTTTTTTCTTTGCGTCGTTAATGGTTTTGTCCTCCACAAACTTCTTCTCCAAAGTGGCCACTTCTTCTCCCTGCTTCTTACATTCTTCCTGAGCAGTGTCTATTATAAGAATGATCCAATCGCGGCTACATTTATTACCGACGCCGCAAAAATTTGTCTTGAACTTGGGGTTATCGATGAATACCCGGGGAATGTTTTTCACTTGTAACCCTTCAGGAATAATCCCGGCCTTGAGATAATCAAGCATGAAAGTTCCATGCATCTCTGTGCGTATAAGTTTCTTCCTCTTCTGGAGGATAGTGTCTAGTTCACCTTTATTCGCGCCTTGCGCGATAGGTCCGCCTTCTGATCCTAAGGCAGACGTAGTGCCCATCAGTTTTTGAAAATAATCATCCGTATAGGACACAATGTTTACCTTATCCATATTTATTGGTCGTCGGAGAAAGACAAAGTTCTAATGTCTACTCCTGTAGTTTTGAGAGCCTTACAACCATGGGTTGTGCTAAATCAAGTAGAAAAAATAGGGCACCTGGCGGAGTCCTGATTTACCCAGGTGGGTACATGTATAAGTACGAAAAAGATAATCAGGAGGAAGGATCCTATAAGCAATGAAGTGGTTCTGTGTATGTATGTTTATTTCACAATGACACAGAACATTTTTGGTGATTTGACAATTTACTTTACAGGACTTTCGATAAGCACGAAAGTTTGAGAAAACAAACGGACCCGAATGATTGTGAATGGTGGTAACACAGGTAAGTGTCGACCTCAGAGGTATTGAGGTCAAGACTCCACAACAAGGCACATTCCCAAGATAGATGAGGTAGGAAAGACCTACTGTGCAAGGAAAGTGTGCCTGAGACTTAAAATGGTCCAAGGCATAGTTCACACAAAGTGTACACAACAGTCTTTACAAAACATACACGAGGGGGATGGTACAGTTGTGTCACGGGGATCGACACAAGTGTGTTTCGGCCACAATAGGGCTTGATTGAAGCCTGTCTACGCGCTGGCCTTCGTCAGGAGGGACACCAATTGCTGTGCTGTCCGTAGAATCTGTAAGTTAGAAGAAGCTGTAAGGATCTCAGAGAATAATTGACTGATTCATGATAGTACTTAATACTGGCCGAGTGGTGCCGTAGTGATACATCGCGTGGTGTATCAAAAACACAGCTTACCTGCTGCTGCAATAGCAGTAGGATGCTGTGGACAATCGTTAAGGAGTTGCTGGATTGCTAGTGCGAAGTTGCACTTAAGAGTGGCCCGAAGTTTCCTGAAGGCCGACGTCTCTCAGGGTCTCGCAAAACTGGAACGGGCCAGGATCCACAAAGTGGTCTATTTGTGGTGGAGAGGGAATCCTGTCCGGGGTATGTACCCCCCATTTGCCGTGGTGGTAGTCCATGAGTGCCCGTAGAGTGAAGAGGTATACTAGATAAATCTATGTGAAACATGGCGAGCGGTTTCGGTGGGTCGTGGAGTTTCTATGGAGGTAAGTGGATTGACGTGGCTCCACAGGATGGTGTGGCTCCAGGTATAGTACATCCTTTCTGGTGCACAGATCGTAACTTAAGATGTGCAGCGTTTTATGCAGCCCTGTGCAAAATGCAAGGTTTCACACAAGGTGTGAATGGTGGTCCACAGGTGAAGCAGTGTGGTCCGTGTTAAAATCACTGGTGCTGGAGGACTAAAAGCTTCTGGGATAAAATAATGCAGTCTTATGCTTACTGCAACGTGGGACAGTGCGTGCTGATATGGTGAACAAAATGCACGCTGCATGTGCACAAGCTCGTGGTGGAGGCGTGGTCTAAAAACGGCTCCAAGGGTGCTTTAGCGGAGGAGTGCAGGGCTAGGATCCTAACCTAGAGTCATAAAATGCTGAGGTGGGCTTGGTGGCAGCGTCTAACACAGTTGAAGGTCGGATGAAAAAGCACGTAGTAATTTATTAGCAAAACACTGTATGTGAAAGTCGCTCCTCATTACAGGCAGGGCGAAATATTATAAAGCTATAAAGGTTGTGGTCCCTATCAACTTACCGCAGTGCGTCCGACGTTGCAGTCAGCATAAGACCGCATTATTTTATCCCGGAAGCTTTTAGTCCTCCAGCACCAGTGATTTTAACACGGACCACACTGCTTCACCTGTGCGCCACCATTCACACCTTGTGTGCAACCTTGCATTTTGCACATTAAGTTAGTTAAGTACTGGGACGAGGAAGAATAGGAGTTTCCCAAGTGAAGGTCCCTTTCCTAGTACTTTGATGAGGAGGAACTCCATTGACCTACAAGAGATCCAGAATATCAGTGCTATGACGTAGGAGAAGTGCAGAAGCATGAGAATCACTTTTGAGAACCACAAGGAACAGTCTAGTGGTTACTGGCTTCCGATTGGTCCAACTAGAATAGAAATAAAGAAGGGAACCCAGAGGTGTTTTCAAGCCCTCCCTGGACAAGCAAGGAGCATGGATGCTGTACTGAAGCGGAAGGAGCAGTGAGACAGTTTGCTTCCTGGCGAAGGAGGAAACCCTTGAGCACCAGCAGTCTGAGGAGAACAAAAAGGAGCTGGCTACTCCCTCACTGGAGGGACCAGGTAGACCCCCTTCGTGGGAACAGCTATCAGCAAGGCTGCATAACTGGCTGCAAGGGGAAAGTACAGGAGGTGAAATCCCTGTTGAACCAGCCTTGGAGGAACACAAAACGAGATGCTTGTTCCGTAGCATGGGACCCGAAGGCTGCAAGCTGGGACACGGCGCATCATGGTGACCAGAGAGGTCCAGGCGAGGTGGGCCTGGCCGGCGACAGGATGGAAAACAGCCAGATTGGTAGAAGGAAAGTGCAGGCAGCTGAAGAAATGAGGGAGAATCCAGAGCTGCAGAAATGCAAGCAAGAAGAAGGTGAATGTCGAGCATGGCAACCGAAGAGAAGCTCTGCTCTGCCAAACGATGAAACAGAGACCGCCCAGAGGCTTACCAAAGGTAAGGTAAGGGTCAGACCGGTGGCTAGGGCATTGAGGGAGCTGGAGAAGCTGAAAACACATGCAGACATATATCGAAGAGCACGGGGGGATACAAGTGGCATTTTAATTGATACAAACTTTGTAAATCACGCAAACACATCCCGAAGAACACAAGGGGATACAAGTGGCACTATATTTGATACAAACTTTGTAAACTACACAATTACATCCCGGAGAACACAAAGGGATGAAAACAGCATTTTAAGGAGTGATAAGAACTTTGTAAATCAGATAAAAACATCCCAAAGATTACAAAGGGATAACAGAGTGGGTACTTAAGCTGACACCAACATAAGGAAGATGCCTATGTGGGATAGCACCTGGCAGGCACCATTAGGGAAGTTAAGGTGGCAATAGCTCATAAGCCTATTAGGGAAAAGGCTGTTGTTACAGTTTGAAAAAAGGAACCTTGGCTCATGTGATTGGCGGGGATACTGTGTTCTCCCAAGGGGTTCGTCACTGGTCCCATGGAGGATTTCCGTTCCCATGAGATCCACCCTCTGAGTACCACCTCCAGGGGGACTATCGGGTAGCGGCCTCACCTCCCTGGCATCATGGAACGGGGCCTCCCACATGGAAGCAGTGACAATACCCTGCTCCTCCTCTGTAATCATCCGTGACCTCTGCGACTCCCTCTCCCTGTCCATCCTCCCCTCTGGCCCGACTCACTCTGCAGGGCACACACTCGATGTCTTGATTTCCTCTGACCTCCCCTTCTCCATCCCTCTGACCACTCCTCTCTTCTGGAGCGATCACTCCCTCCTCTCCTCTCATCTTTCCCTCTCTCCCCCCAAGCCAAGCCTACCCCAACACTGCCACCTACCTTCTCGGACATCCGGCCCATGAAGCATGCGTCAGTTGAGGCTTTTGCCACCACTTTCTCTCCCCCCCTCCACCTTTGGCTGTCTCACATCCTGACACAGCCCTGTCTCTGCTCTACTCTTCCTTGTCTGATACATTTGATGCTCTTACCCCTGTCATGAGGATCCGTTTAAAGTCCAAAGCCAAGTGCAATTCCTGGTATGACTCTGACCTAGCTACGCTTAAACGTAATTGTAGGGCAGCTGAGAGGAAATGGAGGACTTCCTGTTCATCCTCTGACAAACTGGCCTGTCACCTGCTACAAAGGCAATACCGACACTCTGTCCTCACCAAGAAGAGAGTCCACATTCAAGCTCGTGTCTCTGCAGCATCTAACAACTCGGCCAAACTCTTTAAAATCTGCAAGGAGCTGGCCAACCCTGCTGCAGTCTCTACCCCTCCTGTTGCCTCCCAGGCTCTTTGCAATGCCCTTGCCTCTCACTTCATTTTTAAAAAAAACAGGACATCCTGTCCACTCTCTCCACTCACACCCCTCCCCACATCCATCTGTGCTTGCTGACCCTCCTTTAGCCATCCCCCCACCATCCTTCTCGTCCTTTCCTCTTTTCTCCCCTGACGAGGTCGCTAGAAAAGTCTGATCTATGAAAGCCTTGTCAAAACAGGTTCATCCCTGTTCCTCTAAAACCATCAAGGACCACATTGACACCCTCGCTCCGGCCCTTGCTGATTTTTGCAACCACTCCTTTGCCTCAGGATCCTTCCCCTCCCCTCTGAAGCACTCCTTTGTGCATCCTCTTCTCAAGAAACCCACATCTGATCCTTCTTGTCCAGCTAACCTTCATTCCAATTCTGATGGCTGTCTCCATGACCACCAGTCTGGCTTCAGAGCTGCCAGAAGCACGGAAACTGCTCTCCTGAACATCCGTGAAGATCTGCTCTCCAACCCTGACTCTAACATTCCCTCTGTCCTCATCCTCCTTGATCTCTCTTCTGCCTTCGACACGGTCAACCATACCATCCTGCTCAACCGTCTCCGTGAAAACCTGGGTATCACTGATCGGGCTCTTGCCTGGTTGACCTCTTTCCTCTCAGATTGAACCTCCCAGGTCCAACATGGGTTCTTCCTTTCATCTATCTTCCTCTCTACCTGTGGTGTTCCCCGGGGGTCTAACCTCTCTCCCTGGCTTTTCAACCAATACCTGGCAACTCTCGGCCACTGCATTGCCACTTTCTGCTCAAATTTCCAGTGTTACGCTGACAACACTCAACTCATTTTCAGGCTGCCCTCTGCCACCTCCTCTCCCTCTCTCATCTCTGATTGCCTAACTGCCATTCAAGATTGGTGTGCCGCCAATGATCTTTGTCTGAATGACAGCAAGACGGAAATCCTCCTCATCGGCACACCTTCACCATCCTTTCCCCTCACTCTCTAGCCTGCCTCCCTTGGCCCTCATCCTACCCCCACCTGCGAGGCCAAGAACCTCGGGGTCATCTTTGACTCCACCCTTTCCTTCTCCGCCCACATCTCTGAGGTCTCTAAAAAGTCAAATTTCCTACTGCACCTCCTCAGAGGTACGCTGCCTTTCCTCTCCTTCTCCCAGAGGCTCATGGTATCCCAAGCTCCTGTTTTCTCTAGCTTGGACTATTGTAACAGCCTCTTTCTAAATCTACCTGCCTCAACTCTCCGCCCTCTGCAGCTATTCCAGAACCGGACTGCAAGACTTGTCCTTGGCCTCGGGCCCTGGGATCGCATCTCTCCAGCCCTGAAATCTCTTCATTGGCTCCCAGTGGATGCAAGGATTAAATTCCAAACACTCTGCATTGTCCACAAGGCTTTCTGGGGCCTGGGTCCAAAATACCTTCAGCTATCCCTCCGCAAATACCTCCCCTCTCGAGCTCTTCGCTCCTCTACTTCCAACTCCCTCAGGGTCAGTCGTTTTTCAAAGAAACGAGCTGGGGGTAGATCTCTGTCTTTGGCTGGGGCCTCCCTCTGGAACAGCCTCCCTGCCACTCTAAAACTTGCGGAGAACCATCTCTGGTTCTGGAAGCACCTCAAGAACTTCCTCTTTTCTTCTGCCTTCGCTCCCCCTCTCCCCTGCTGATCTGTTCTCTCTTGGCACCGTGCACCTGGCCACCCTCTGTCCTCCCGGCCCAGGTACCTGCTCACCCTGCCACCCTCCCGCACTGCTTCCGGGTCACCCCTTGCACTGGGGCCTGTATCTGTACCTATACAGACCCCCCTTTTTCTTCCTGCACTTATCAGACCTACCCTGTCTGCTGCCTTAAACCTAGCACTTGCAAATTGCTGGCTGCACTAGCACTGTTTGTTGCCTTTATTATTTATAAATTATTATTTATCTGTTTCTCCTCTGCTTCACACTTTCCACTTCTCCCCCCTTCATGCACTTTTCCCCTCCCCCTCTCCCATGCACGTGCGCATTCTCAATGTCACTGGGCCTAGTAAGATCTCTGTTTTGTTCTCCCCTGTTTCCCTCCCTTGCTTTGTCGTGCTCTGAAACACTTGTGTACGAGCGCAATAGAAATAAAATATCAATATCAATATCAATTCATCACTGTATGCACACAGGAAGATGTCCATTTAACTCCCGAATAATTCTTCTTTGCTAGACGGCATTAGACAGAGAAAGAGTGAGGGGGTTTCACTGTAGACACGCCATTGGACCTAATCTATAAAATATATATTTTTGCAGAAGCACATACACTTCTGAAATGCTCCCTAACTTCTCGGGATGCACAATTGATGTATCTATTCCCACCCCTCATTACTAGCAAATTATAGGGACTGGGATTTACTCTATTTCTCTTGATCACTCCCAACACAATTATGTCCCTGTTATATGATACTCACATAAAGATTTGATTTGGCTAAATCACAGACAGGTGGGCATCCCTTCTTAAGGATTGGTTCAATTGTCTCCCTCTAGGAACAGGTGGGCATCAGCCAGTAAAATAGGATCCGCTTTTCTCCACAGCCTGTCTGCTATCTCTTCCACTGAACTTTAATTCCTGGTAGGCCTCACTTTCAGTATCTACAAATAATCCAACAAAGGGTCCAAAGGAAAGCAATCTATTCCTTCCCCTTCCTGGTGTTATCAATTCTTCTTTCTCTATCAGTCAGTGAGGGAGCCAGTGAGTTTCTTCAGGAAGTGTCACTGAGTGAGTGGTTCAGTATCTTCTGTGTTTGACCTTTTATAGAACAGAAAACCCCGCCTTTTTGAGATGTGTATACTTTCCCAAATCTAATTGGTCAACATATATGATTGGACAAGATTACAAAAGTGACATCAAAGTAGACCTACTCCTCTGCAGTCATTGGGTATATTAATGGAGAGGTCTGTCGGATGGGAGTACCTTTCACACCCAGCTTCCCTCCATTTAATGTGATGTCATCTCAGGGATTTCTTGCATTAAACATTACTAAATTCTAAAACACTCCATTCCAACTATGTGACCACTTCAAGAATCAGCTCATCAGATTGCTCTCTCTGGCTCAGATCAATTGATGTAAGTTTTATCATTATAACATGAATAATTTCTGAGATATAGATTTTTCCCTTTAACTCAATTCCCCATTTATATTCAAATGATGTTTCCATCTTAACATAACAAGCTCATCACTGCGAACGTGGTGACATATGACACACTAGCGTGCATCCTTTCTTTGCGACAAAATGTAGATTCACATATTAAATCCCTAATTTAAACTAAATCGGTAATGATACTAGAGGATTTTCAACTGAACATTTCGTCACCTAAAGGAATTCTCTATGTTGTTTGGTTCCAGAGATACAGGCAATATAAACAATTCAACGTGCATTGTAAAGGGAATTTTCTTTGATACAAAAATATGGCATTACGATTACTGTTCTTCTGCCCAGATACAACACAAGTAACATGGTAATTTTCGATTGAGTCAGGGCTGGAAATCTGCTCTTGCTGACTCAGTCCTGCTCATATAGACTTCATGGTTCTGGCCTGGCTGATGAAAAGAGCCTTTGTAATATAAATATCTATGGATTTAGTTTTGTTTCTTAACTGATTTTGGCAAAAGTAACTGTGGTGCAACAAAGCACCTCATAAAACACACACCCTAAAACTGATGTCACTTCCCTGGGTCCAATCTGCTTACAGGGAGGTGGCAACATACAGAGCCTTACCTATCCCATTTTAGAGGTAGGTCCTGGTTAATTCCTCCCACATAGTAAAAATCCTCTGATGTCATCCTCCCTATATAAGAAGGAGGCATGGGGAGATGCAGAACATTTAAAAATCCAACCTTCAAAATCCAGAGATCCAGACATTCAACATTCCACATTCACCCTGCAAGACTCCAGGCTCCAGGTCCAGGTCCAGGCAGAACCTCCTATCCAGGCAGAACCATTTATCCAGAGTTAAAGCCTACAAAAATCCCAACAATACAGGGAGAAAGGGGGAAAGGCTGCAGACCCCTTTGGGAGAATCCAGTGACCTGACCTGTCTTTGTCCAGCTGATGCACCGCGCTGTCCACTGTGACCAGACCCCAGTTGCCCCGCTGTTCCCTTAAAGGAGAGCCTTGCCACTGTGCAGTGACCAGACCCTTGTCCCGCTGTCCAGAGACCCGGTTAGCTGCCCAAACTACCCAATTCAAGTGCGTTTTGTAAGTATCACTCTTCCCCAGTAACCAAAAAGGTGCATTCATTGCTCTGTTACCTTGCATTATGTTCAACCCTAAAAAAAGTACCCTAGTAACTTCTTAAATCGTCAGAATCCTGTGTGTATCCTGTCCTTAGAAGAATCTGTGTTAATCTTCATGTGTAGCGTAATTCTTTCCAAATAATTTCAGTCCATTGTGTAAGTCCTTAATACTATTTTGAATACATTAATTAATTTCCCATAGAGATGAACATGGCATGAATAGGTTAACCTTGCAAATTAACCTCCATGCATACCGTGTCTTTCTTTAAATATCTAGCCACTAAAAAATAGTAGCAGTAGAATAGATAATGTTTCTAACAAAAACGAGTTGCCTGTGAAAGTGTTTCCCATTTAAAATCTGATTTTCTTTCCCTATAAAGAATCCCATACTGTCACCCATCAAGAGTCACCCTCTCACTTTAGTATCGTACCTGTTATGTGCCCTGGTACCTCATCAGTAAAACCGATTTTCGATTCTGTCTGTTTAGCTCATTTCTGAAGCTGTTTCCTTGTTTTCAACCTGTGAAAACTAAGAAATTGCAACTTTACTACGTGTGATTCTTGCTGCACTGTTTTTCCTTCCAAAGACGATTTTCTCACTTGTATGCATGTTGTTTAGTACCTTGCCTTGTAGCTTGTAAGTTTCTTGCTTTTTAGTATAGCCATACCAATTCTTGTCTTATTTATTCAACCACACATATAAAATAACTATTCAGTGAATTCTGAGTGCCATTTTCCTCCTTTTTCAAGGGTACAACATGATTTTGGCCTCCTATTCAGAGGTGGTAGGTCGGATTTTCAATCCGATTTTTGCCTAGTATTCCTGACTCCTTGCTACTCCTCTCTACCCACATAAAACTTGGTTAACAGGGGTTTGAGGGAGTATTGCAGGGGTAATGCATAACAGTTGTCTCATTTAAAAGTATTACCAAAGGTGATCTGGTTTTCATTCATATTTGCATTACTGTGTTTGATGTTAGAAAGTTAAATTAAGTGTATCGTATCATTTTGCTGTGTAATTATCACCACACTGGTGATTGCTGCCCTATATTGAAGCTGTTTGATTTTCATTTAAATTTAAAAATAAATAAATATTTCATTACTACACACCGGCCTGGTTCAAGGTCCATTGCGATACAGGGTGTACGTCAAGGGGGGTGTGAGACGGGCCAGCGCCTTCTCAAAAATAGAATCTGAATGTAATAAACTTAAATGTGTTTTTATTGTGTTCCGCATCCCTGGCCAGTAGAAAGAGTCCTGGTCTGGAGTGTGCTGTATCTTTCAATCTGTGACACAGTGGGGGCTCGTTTGCCATGATTGAGACAGTGTTTCCACCTGTGACAGCTTAACACAGCAGGCTAACCCAGAAAAGGTAGTGATACCTTTTGGGGTTAGAAAACTGTGTTACACTGTAAAAGCGCCATCTGAAAAATTAGACCCTAAGTATCAGGCCTGTGTGTAAAAATAAAGTAAAACTAACCCTGAACTAGACAAAAAGCAACAGAATACAGATTTCTCCTTATATAAATAATTTAATAAAGGAAGAACACTCTTCATAATGACCACAGTTGAGCTAAACGTGGCTAGGCAGCACCTTCTGCACAAACTATTTGTCAGAGGGTAATGGGCAGAGCAAGATCAGGAAACCTGGCTAGCCAACATGATGCAACAGGTCACCTCCATGGACATGGATGTGTGGCAGGACAGCAGCCTGTTACATCAAGCCTTGAGTCAGTAGTAAATGGCTCCAAATGTTAAAGAAGAACAGCTTAAAATGGTCTAACTCACAACCTACATGTATCTCCACATGGTGGTTATGGAGGAAAAATATCAAGAAAATAGAACCCTTGCACAAAACCAGCATGAGCGCTTAATCCAAATCCAGACTGAATTAAAACTAGTAGAAGAGTAATTGCAAAAGAGCCAAGATTCTGAGGTCGAATTTTAAAACTACATCAAACAGTTAAAAGAGGACTTGGCTATACAACAACAAAATAATTCAGAGAAAGAGGCCAAATCAGATGCATTTAAAGTGGAGTGTCAGGAAAAGGTTGACTCTCTGGAAGAGAGTTAATGGAAATTGAATCAACAAATAAAATATAACAGAGCCGGCGCAGAGCAGATAGCTACGTTACAAAATCAGATCAAAAAGTTGAAAGAGGAGAATAATTAATTAATCAGTAAAGAACTCCACCTCCAGACAGAATTTAACCAAGAACGCCAAACATTAAGTACAATCATACAACAACGGGATAACCTGGCTGAACAAAGGGGCCCCCTGTATCAGGAAAAAGATGCCCTATGTCAGGAAGTGTGCAACTTAAAAACAGACCTACAGAAAAGAGAGTTAGACCTCCAGGTACTGAACGAACTAAAAGTAGAACATGAGAAATTATTGGGGCACACAATACGAGTAGAAGGTGCTCTCGAAGGGAACACCCAAGCTAA
The DNA here is from genome assembly GCF_040938575.1 of Ambystoma mexicanum. Classification (NCBI taxonomy): domain Eukaryota; kingdom Metazoa; phylum Chordata; class Amphibia; order Caudata; family Ambystomatidae; genus Ambystoma; species Ambystoma mexicanum. The sequence goes on from NC_090931.1 coordinate 1,327,893,682, forward strand.
AAACGCACCAAATCAGGAGATGAATCTCTTGCAACAAAAATGGTCTCAGTGTTCCCAGGCCATACAGGCAGCACAAAAAGACAATGGCCTTCATTCCGAGTAGGGTGGTAAGGGATACCGGGCACCGGTAAGGAGACCGGTGCCAGTAATCCCTTACCGTCCTACTACGAGGTCCCTTAGCGATCCCTTCCTTAACGCCTGGTCTGACCAGGTGTTAAGGGCGGGACCCGTTAAGGGACCTGGGCGCAAATAACAGGCTTGGCATACGCCGGGGGCTCAAATGGGAATGGGGAATGGTTCGGTAAATGGGGACTTACCGGTCCCTCCATGGTCGGAATGGACCGGTAAGTCCCCATTGAACCAAACCGGAGTCGGTATCGGAATGAGGGCCAATGAGTCCCTCTGTGAGGAGAACAGTGGACTCCACCAGCAGATGGCAGCTCAAACACAGGTGATAGAGGTATGTCAAGCCCTGTTAGCGGAGCAAAAGTCTCAGGCCTTAGCCTACTGTTAGGAAATAGAAGCTGAGAGGGAGAAACGGGAGCTGTTAGAAAAAGAGTATGCCAGACTGAATCCAAACTTGAGGGACCCCGAACAAGTAGAGAGGGACAGGGCCATACCTGATCACAGTGTGATGCCCTCAGTACCAAGGGCCTCAAAACCATTTATCACCTTATATGTACCAGGTACTGCTAACTTCATTCCCACCGGTTCACAAGAACCGGGAATCATGGGGCAGCCAGACTCTAGTAGGTCCAGCATGATTGAACAGACTGGTCACCGCCCATCAGAGATTGATGGACGGGCGTCCCTGTACAGATTCCAAAATGTTATGGTCGATATATCTGATCAGGAAGACTCCAGGGAGCTAGACCTGCAGAAGCATCATCTAAAAAGGAACCATTTGGTTCACTTTGCAGAACAAAAAGAGCATGAATTGAGGCCCCAAAAGAGCATCCTAAAAACCTCCACCCAATCGGGGCAGTGGGGGGGATTCTCCACAACCCTGGAAGCAGGGAGGAGTCAGAAGACCACTCTCCTGTGCGAAAGAGGGAGTCCAAGGGGAGAGACCCAGAGAGCCCAAGGTACAACAGGGGAGAAGAAACTAGGCCCTACCATTCTGTGAGCAACTCACAAGCTCAAAGAATCAGGGAGCACCTATAAGATAACGAGAGGACCTCAAATAGCAGCAGCTCTGAGTCTGAGGGAGAATGGACTCAGGTGAAGCAGCAAAAAAAGGCTAATAAACAAAAGAGAGCTCTGGTGAAAGACTCCATTAAGCATATTAACTATATTAGAAATTTCATGACCCTAAATCACAAAAATTCCAAATATTCTGTCTTCGAGCATCTGGAGCTATATGAACAGACGATGAACACTTTTATCATAAAAAATAGCCTGAATTTTATAGGCAATGCCGAATAGACGTTCTCTCCAGAATACTCCAGTTTATTTGCTGGGCTGGAAGACTAAAACCATTCAAGGTGGCCCACCGATAAGGCGACCATCCAGAAGCACATTTCCACACACAGAAACCCTAGGAGGCCCGCAAGGTGGCCTACTATCTGCAGTGTGGAGAGGATCAGGGCCCAAGAGAATTTGTGCAGGAGCTAAAACGCACCTTTGTGCCAACCACCAGGAGGGTGCACACGAATAGTAGAGAATTTATAGCCACCTATTTTCATGTGTTCCCAAAATATATAATGACACAGCTGGTAAGAGATTTTCATGACAACAGGACCCTGGACTGGGTAATAGAGCAGGCTACCTAGATCTATGAGGTCCAAAAACCTGCAGAAAGCAAAAACCAAACAAAGAATCCCAAACCAACCAACACCCCTGCTGCTGCTAAGGTGGCGGAGGTGAAGGTTGCCCCCATTTTGGACCTAGAAATGGGGACCCCTAAAAACACACCTTCTCGAAACCAGCCAAATCAGAGGCAAAGAAGACCTTCTGATCAATCAGCAGCAGGTTGTAGTCAGGTAGGTAACCCCACCAATGTGACCTATTACTCTGCTAAATATATCAGTCCCAGGTATAAGGGCAATAGACCTATCATGGGGTAAGTATGGACTCCCCCGGCCCAAAGGGGAGATCCAACCAGGTGAGTACTCCCCCAGGAAACCTCCCTCCTAACTTCCCTCAGGAGGGCAGTAATCCTCCAAATCCTGGTTTAAGTTTCTTCCCCCGGTACCTTCCAAACCCCAACCTGCAGGATAAACTTCCTTTCTCTCCCCACTTTCAGGAGTCCAGACCACCAAATCCGGGAGAGGGGAGGCCAAGGGTGGAGGATTACCAGGGGAATCCAAAATACCCAAGGTACTCCGGGAGAAGGGATAGTTACCCTTCCCGAGAACAACCTAGGTTTGATCAAAGACCCCCGTAACAGCCGGAGCGGGTGTCGCAACTGGAGTGCCAGGTCCAGAACCTCACTCAGGATCTGAGTCGCATGTTGAGGGCTCAGCAGAACTCTCAGCTGAACATGGCAGCTCAGAACCCCTCAAACCAAGGGCCTGGCACCCCGGAACAATGACGGGGAGAGAACCCCGACAACCCACCAGTTCCAGAAGAGGAGGCACGGGAGGAAGGGGAGTGCAAAGCACTAGAGGAAGCTTCCTTCCTCATACGTGAAAAGCCCCTGGACACCCCAGAACCTGAACTAAAATATCTTGCCCCTGAAAATCTGCAACCCAGGGAACAGAGGGTGGGTAGGAGAAACAAGGAAACCAAAAAGACCTATTTTGGGGAGGAAGTCAGGGTCCTCCAGTTTGAAGGGGAAGAATCCTTGGAGGATTCTGGGAGGAAAATCTTCTCCTTCAGAGACGGGGGAATTCCTCCTAAAGATAAATGGGTCCCAAGAGACCAGAATTCACACTGTGTAGGTGTGGGGACTGGTTCAGCATCACCCATCCCTGAATTCCAGAATTGTCATCCAGAGAACAAAATATTGATGGAGGGATCCTCCCCACAAACTGGCTCTAGTGACTGCCACCAGGTAAAAGGGAGCAGCACAGAGCTAAGGGGAAAAGGGGATTCCAAAATCCCACCTATTTCAGGATGCCAAATTATTGTTAAGGATTCCCAGACTCCGGCACAGAAAACTGTCGAAAAATCCACAGTGTTGTAGTCCAAAATAAAGAAATTGACTGCCCAGCTTGCCCAAAATGCCCATTACCTTTGCCCATTGGAGGAGAAAGAAGGTAGATTATACGCTCCCGTCCATGTGCAAGGGCAACATGCATTTTTAGCACTGGTGGAGACTGGATCCCAAGCCACTCTTCTGTCAAAAGGGGCCTTTGAGCAACTAAATTCAGGAAGAGGGGAGAGACACCAGATCCCTCTCACCCCTCTTCCTGGACAACTCCAGAACTTCGACTGCAATGAAATTCCCATCGAAGGGACTGCGGATCTGAGATTTAGAATTGGGTGACTTAAGGTGAGGCACCCGGTTATAGTCGTGACTCCAGAGGGGACCCCATGTCTATTAGGGAATGACGTCCTGTGCAAGTTGTCTCCCCTGATAGACTGTGTAAATAAGGTCCTCTGGACTCAGACTGACCGGGCAATAAAATCAAAATGACGTGTGAACCATGTTAGTTCAAATGGCACATGTCACATGGTTGAACAAAAATTTGATCAAATTGAGTTTCATTTCCAAAATAATCAAATACCTGACATTACAGTAATTGCTGTAGGACAACACACTGGTGATGGGAACTCCTCTCCATTCTTGAAAATCAACCTTCCATTCAGTTTCAAGTGGCATTCCACACTGGAAGGAAAACCCTTGACATTTTATACCAATTTCCAATCTGAAAATCCAAATCCTTTAGTCAAAAGTGATGAAAAACCAGCTCAAATCTTAGCTGACATTCAGAAGATAAGGGAGCAGCTGTTCCTCCCTATTCAGTTAAATGAGGGGAGGGAGACTGTTCTCGCCAGAGTGTGCCTGAATAATGGTAAGAGCTTCATCAGCGAAGCACTATTCAGGAAACTCCCAAAAGATCCAACAATTCCCACATTTAAATTGATTGATAAGTGGGAAATGGACCAGACAACTCCCAATTCCAAACATCTCCTGCCTAGCAGGTGTATTCTCAAAACTTCCATAGGCAATAAAAGCATAGTGCATAATTGTTGGGTTGTGCGAGATGTGCCTGCTGCATTCTATTTAGGCAGTGACATTCTCAATCGGTTTACAATTAATTTGGACCTTATAAATTACAAGGCCTGGTCCCGCCTGGGGGGCAATCCATGGGCTTTGATGATTCTGAAAAGGCATTTCGGTGCAGGCAACATTATTGAAAGGGCGGTTGATGACCAGCATTTTTCCATGGATCTAGGAAATGAACTGATAGGACCAATCCCCAATGACTTCTATGACAATGACAATGTTGATGACATACTGACAGAAAGGATCTTCACCTGGCAAGGGGGGAATTTCCTGGTGTACTCTTCCTGCCCTTATGGCGGGGAGAGGTGATCTGTGACATCAGGAAGGTTGAGGTGATATTCCAGGTCTGCAATGACTGCCTCTCCTACCTGAAACCCTCTGTCGAGGTCAACACCCTAACCAGAGACCTCTCCACACAGCTGTAGGAAGCCGCTGAGATCGCAAAACCAAAGGTTTTTCCAGGCTTCAGGCAAATGGTTGAAGAGTGGGTCAAAATCGCTGATGCCTCTGAGACTGAGGTACAAAAGCAAAAGTTGAAACAGGTGTTCTTAGATTTTCAAGATATCTTTGCTGTGGACCCGTACCACTGTGGTCACACTGAGATACCTCAATTCCCACGGACCCTGGGATGACTCCTGTATTCGTGAAGCAATATTGCTTGCCTCTCACTTCTATGGAGTCCTTGACAGAAATGATCAAAAACCTAGAGTCCTGTGGGATAATTTGTCCACAGCACCTTTAACAATCCGGTGCTCGGGATTTTAAAACCAAATGGCCAATGGAGACTTTGCGCAGACCTTAGGGAGCTGAACAAACGGGTACACATGTCCAGATGGCCCCTTCCCTACATTAACCAGGGGCTGACCCAGATCCAGGGGTCATAGGTGTACACCGTCATTGGCCTGACCAATGGATACTGGACCGTGACCGTCAATAGGGAGGACCAGTACAAGCTGGCCTTTACCTTCAGGCAGCAGCAGTACACATGGACCCGGACTCCCTTCCGATACCTAAACTCAGGCAATGAATTCAACATCTTCCTACCCAAGGCCATGCCTGACTTGGGTGAAAGGGGTAACCTGGCCTATGTGGATGATGTCCTGATTAAAAGCTCAACTGTGGAGGAACACATAGCGGAAATCCGCTATGTTCTGACCCAGTTGAGGTTGCCGGAGCAAAACTGTCCTTTGAGAAAGAACAGTGGTGTAGGACCTGTGTCAACTTCTTGGGACATGAAATAACCCCTAAGGGTCTCTGTCCCCAAGCGAAGAAAGTGGAAGCACTACTAAAACTGAAAGACCCCACAACTCTGCGTGACCTAAGAAGCCTTCTTAGACTGACTAATTACAGTAGGAAGTTCATTGAGGATTACGCAGAGGTCACAAGTCCCCTGGTCCATCTGTTGAAAGGAGGGGGTCAAGTGGGAGTGGGGTCCAGAACAAGCTGAGGCAGTAAAACAACTCAAAAGAAGTCTCTCACAAGTCCTTATCTAGCTTACCCTATCAAAAACAAGGAGTTCTTCTTGGAGACGGGGTTCTCGAATACATGCTTGACAGCAGTATTATACCAAAAGTATGACAAGGTCAATAAAGTAATCTCCTATGCAAGCAAGACTTTATCCTCTGTGGATGAAAAATTCAACGTTTGTGAGAAGGCACTCCTGCCAACGGTGTGGGCATTGAAAAATTACCGCCCGTTCATCCACGGGTAGCACATCCTAGTGGAGACTCCACACCAGCCTTTGCAATACCTCCAAAGTGACAGAATCCGGCCAGGAAATGTAAGTAATTTCAGAATTACCTCCTGGATTCTGTCTTGCAAGACTTTCCTGTGGAGGTCAGATATGGCCAAAACAAGAAGAGTCCCCTCGCGCAAGTTCTGGATGACTTGCATGATTGTGCCAGAGAAAACTGTCTCAAGCACGAAAGTCTCAAAACCCAAGACAACATGGAGGCGTACCTGAATTCCCCACACAAAGTCTATGAAGAAGACACGTGCAAGGTGATGCCCACAGTTTATGTGGACAGGTGCTCCTACCATGTTGACAACAACAGGGAAAAGGAACTGGTGGCCAGCGTTGGGAATGCCTGGGTGGATGATGCCCCGCAACCCTCTGCTGGGTACAAAAACAGCCCCTGCAGTAGTCAGGTGGCAGAGTTGATGGCAGTTCACCAGGCCATCCTCACTGCCGTGCAACACCGACTCCACAAACTGGTTATAATCACTGATTCAGATTATGTCCCGAACGTGTTTGTGGAGTATCTGATCAATTGGAGAACCAGAGGCATGCTGTGTGCTAATAACAAACCACTTAAACAAGGCAAGCTCATAATATTGATGATCTGGTCACCTTTAATGGGATGACCATCTATTGGAAAAAGATTAAGGGTCATTCCAGAACAGAGGGGCCAGACAAAACTGGAAACGACCTGGCTGATCAGTTGGCCGAAACCGGAGCCATCCAGGGGGGACATCCTTGAAATCGAGTCCCTGTTGGGGGAAATCCAGGTCACTGCTGTCAACAGGTACCAGACAAATGCTCACAATGAACTCTCAACTGCCCAGTGGAGTAAGGAGACCCCAGAAGCTGATTTAATCACAGCACAAAAAGGGGATCCGATTATTGGGAAATGTTACCAACACATTGAGGAACCTGAGAACTTTCCTCTGATGGAACCAATTACATTGGGAAAGAGGACCTCAGGATGTTGATGAAGTGTCCCAAAATGTTCTGAATCCAAGATGGTTTGTTGGTAAGGAGATCCATCTCTGGATGTGACCAGTGGGTGGTACCTACCTCTTTCCGAAGCCTGATGCTAAGTCACATCCATGACGCGGCCACAGCCGGTCATCGGGGGTTCCATACTACTCTAGAAATCTTGCAGGAGGTTGCATACTGGCCATACATGGGGCAGGACCTCGACCAATATTTGAAGGGGTGCCTTGTGTGTGCACAATTTGAGCCAAGTTCACTCACACACCGAGCTCCCCTCCAGAAGAGGGGGATGACAGTGCCTTGGTCAGATTTACAAGTAGATTTCATCAGGCCCATGATTCGCTCCTCTAGGAGGAACAACTACATGTTAACAGTATCATGCTTGTTCACCAAATGAGTGGAATGTCTCCAGGCCCCTAATTGCAAGGCAGAAACAGCAGCTGCCCCGATGATCAACCACATCTTCTCGCGTTTTTGCCTTCCCCAAAGGATTGAGTCAGACCGAGGAAGTCACTTCACCAGCGAAGTGATGACAAAGATATGGGAGATACTTGGGGTAAAAAGGAAACTTCATATTGCATACCGCCAATCCTCTAGTGGGGGAGTTGAGAGGTACAATAAAACCATTGTGAGCATTCTATAAAAAAGTTTGTGGCAGATTCTGGGCCAGGTTGGAACATCCAATTAACGCTTGTCATGATGGCCATCAGATCTACACCATCTTCTGTGACCAAAATGTCTCCATTTCAGCTAATGACTGGATGAAGGATGGTGCTATCTTAGCATCTGGTCCAAAACACGTGAATATAGTGAGAATCTAAGAAAACACCTTCAGCATACTGTTGCATACGCTCAGCTGGCATCTGGAGAAATCGGCAGAGGGGATGAAAACTCAATATGACCTGAAAACAATCAAAAAGAAATATCAAGTAGGGGACCGGGTCTACTTGTACAATTTTCAGAGGAACCATACTAAGGAGTGGAAATGTCTCCCCTCCTGGTGCTGTCCCTTTGAAACTGTATAAAAAATTTCACCTGTCGCCTACAGAATCTGCATCCCAAAAGGAGAGCAGTCAGAAGGGAAATGGGTCCACATTAATCAGTTAAAAAGTTGTCCAGGCACACTTTGCAGCTGATTGAGGAGCCAAAGGAAAATCAAGTAGAGGAGACATCTGGAGAATGAGAAGAACGAAAAAGAAAAAGCAGAAGGGAATAGGTAGGTCCCTAGGTACATCTATCTAGCAGGGAGTACTTTTCTTCATTGCTATTGCAAAATGTGTAACAAAACCATGGTGTAAAAGTTCAATCATGTCTTTGCCTTGTTGAGTAATTTGTTTTCTGATATTGTTCGAAGATCCCTGATAATTATACATGTATGCCTTGTTCCACTGATGTCAACCTTGTGGGAAGGCAGTCAGTGAACAGTTCTAAAACCTGCTTTTATCTATCTCCTATTAGAGTGCTAATTCCATTCCCTCCTAGACTGATGAGGACCTCCCCGGGGACCTGGAAAGGGAAGGAAGGAAAGGGGGTGTCGCTCCACACTCTCCAACGATAGACAGAAAGGAGATCTTTGTGTACCGCTCCCTGATGAAAGAAGAACTTCACCCGAGGGACCCCACTTTGCCCTAATGTCTCTCAACAAGAAGTCCTGGAAAAATGGGTGGGGATTCTGTGGGGTACATTTATCAGCCCAATAGAATTCCCTGCATCACAAAAACTGCATTTTTTGCAGTTACAAAAATAATGGCTGTGCTGCCTCTGCTGAGCACATATGGGGCGAGAGGGAGCATAGATATCCCGTGAATGGCTGCATTTTGTTTTCTCATGTGACCTCAAAGAGAAGGATTCCAAGGCAGAATGGCTCAGCACTGTTATGCTGCCAGCTCAAAACTTCAAACTGAAAAAGAAAATGATCTGTGTTTAAAATGACCTTATAATGGTGCTATTTCCATCTTTCAACATTACACAGTTTGGTTCCAGTTAAACACAGCCATGCCCATTTATATTCAGGATGAACAGCATAAAATGAGGTCCATTCCTCCCTGAAAAGCATTGTTGTGGCAAGTAAAATCTGTGAAGAGCAGAGAAATTAACACAGGCAAAGTTCTTCAAAAGAAGCTCTCTCTCTCCCTTTCCTTGGTGTCAGTTTCAAAGAACCCATTTCTTGAACATATCCCTGTGTACATAAATTGACCGGAGCTCTGAAAGCTTTCAGACAGCACAATTCAAGGAAAAATGCATTTTGTTAAATGGATATAAAGATAAAATGAACCTGTGTTACTTTGCCTTGCAGAGAAATTTAAGGACATGATGGAAGCTAAATGGGAAAGAATACTGTAATATGCCCAGAAACACAACTGTACATTGGGGGAAGAAAAGCTGCGAAAATATAGGTATATTTAACTCTGTGTATTTTATTTTTTTCACAAAAAGAACTTCAACAGCTTAGCTGAGGCAGGCATTCTTGTTAGACCAGTTTGGATTAAAGGCCAAATTTCACACCTCCCCGTGATTTTGATACTGCCAGGGCAGTGGCCCTGTTTTATGGACCGTTAGGTGTGATAATTACAGGTTGTCTCAGACTGCATGGCAGAGATGCTCCTAAGAATAAAGGAGGAAGCCAACCCATGTGTTTGCCTCAGAAGTGTGAAATCCCCTGGATTCAAATTGAAGGATTTCAAAGGAGAATCCATGGCAACCTCTCTGCAAAGCTGACCAAGGAAAGACATTTTGCTGGGGGGTTGGAAATACTGCTCACTTTTGGGAACAAAGCCAGATCACTTGAATTAAAAGACTTTTTATATTAAGACATTTATTTCAGTAATCTGAATAAGCAGTAATGTGAAATTATGATGGGTTTAAATAACATTTTTGTATCAGTAACAAGAGACTATGTGGGTTATCCTAGCATGTGGGGATGTGAACAGCATTAAAGAGGCATTTCTGAAGAAAGCGTACATGACACAGATGTAAAAAAAAATGAATGGAAATATGCCTGGCATTGATAGGCTCATGTGTAGCCATTTGTAGAATTTTAGGTGAAATGTTGTTCTTAGAAATGGCGAAAGTTTGCCAGAAAGGCAAAGCAGCACCGCAATGACGTGGGGTTCGAAATTACATATTCCTTGTAAAATATGGGGTCTGCCTATCTAATTTCCATGATGCCAACAATTGTAAATATAAGCATTTTGTTTCAGAACTGATTTTGGCAAAAGTAACTGTGGTGTAACAAAGCACCTCATAAAACACACACCCTAAAACTGATGTCACTTCCGTGGGTCCAATCTGCTTACAGGGAGGCGGCGACATCCACAGTCTGACCTATCCCATCTTAGAGGTAGGTCCCTGTTATTTCCTCCCACATAGTACAAATCCTCTGATGTCATCCTGCCTGTATAAGGAGGAGGCATGGGGAGATGCAGGACATTCAAAAAGCCAACCTTCAAAATCCAGAGATCCAGACATTCAACATTCCACATTCACCCAGCAAGACTCCAGACGCCAGACCCAGGCAGAACCTACTATCCAGGCAGAACCTCCTATCCAGGCAGAACCATTTACCCATAATTAATCCCTACAAAAATCCCAATAATTCAGGGAGAAAGGGGAAAGGCTCTGGACCCCTTTGGGAAAATCCAGTGACCAGACCTGTCTTTGCCCAGCTGATGCGCGATGATGTCCACTGTGATCAGACCCCAGTTGCCCCACTGTTCCCTTAAAGGATAGCTTTGCCGCTGTGCAGTGACCAGACCCTTGTCCCGCTGTCCAGATACCCGGTTAGCTGTCCAAACTACCCAATTCAAGTGCTTTTTGTAAGTATCACCCTTCCCCAGTATCTAAAAAGCTAATTCATTGCTCTGTTACCATGCAATATGTCCAACCCTATAAAAATCTACCCTAGTAACTTTGTAAATTGTCAGAATACTGTGTGTATCCTGTCCTTAGAAGAATCCGTGTTAGTCTCCATGTGTAGCGTAATTCTTTCCAAATAATTTCAGTCCGTTGTGCAAGTCCTATTTTCAATAAATTAATTTCCCATAGAGATGAACGTGGCGTGAATAGGTTAACATTGCAAATTAACCTCCTCGCATACCGTGTCTTTCTTTTAATATCTAGCCACTAAAATATAGTAGAAGTAGAATAAATAGTTTTTCTAACAAAACTGAGTTGCCTGTGAAAGTGTTTCCCATTTAAAATCCGATTTTCCTTCCCTATAAAGAATCCCATACTGTCACACATCAAGAGTCACCCTCTCACTTTAGTATAATACCTGTTATGTGCCCTGGTACCTCATCAGTAAAACGGATTTTCGATTCTGTCTGTTTAGCTCATTTCTGAAGCTGTTTGCTTGTTTTAAACCTGTGAAAACTAAGAAATTGCAACTTTACGATGTGTGATTCTTGCTGCACTGTTTTTCCTTCCAAAGTCGATTTTCTCACTTGTATGCATGTTGTTTAGTACCTTGCCTTGTAGCTTGTTCGTTTCTTGCTTCTTTAGTACAGTCATACCAATTCTTGTCTTATTTATTCAACCACACATGTAAAATAACTATTGAGTGAATTCTGAGTGCCCTTTTGCTCATTTTTCAAGGGTACAATCCGATTTTGGCCTCCCATTCAGGGTGGTAGGTTGGATTTTCAATCCGATTTTTGCATAGTATACCTGACTCCTTGCTACTCCTCCCGACCCACACAAAGCTTGGTTAACAGAGGTTTGACGGGGGTGTTGCAGGGGGAATGCATAACAGTTGTCCCATTTAAAAGTATTAGCAAAGGTGATCTGGTTTTCATTCATAATTGCATTACTGTGTCTGATGGTTGAAAGTTAAATTATGTGTATCCTATCATTTTGCTGCGTAATTATTACCATACTGGTGATTGCTGCCCTATATTGAATCTGTTTGATTCAAGGGGGGTGTGAGACGGGTTGGCTGCCTTCTTTTTTTTTTTTATTGAATTGGTTGAAATAAATCAACCTTTCAAATTTCATGTATCAAACATTACAAAAACATAACAATTATAACAAGCAAATATTATCACACATTGAAATAAGAAATAGACACTCTTATCATTCCACAGTTCAATGTTGTGTGGTTAGCACCTACAATCTAATCAGAGAGGCAGAGCATTACATTGCAGACCCTGCGGCACTCCTATCATTGCACAGAGTGATGTTGTTATCAATGTGTGGCAAAAAAATTTCAAGCAATGCTTAATAAAAACATACATCTTACCATAATAGACAAATAAAAAATACTTCTTAACAAGTTAAAAAGTTAAAACTTACTACAAATTAACAAATCAAACAACCCATAAAACCTGATTCAAATATAATTGCTAGCTGCCGTCCTTAGCTCACTAGTCCTGATCTCTAGGTTTTATTGTACCATGGAAAAGTAGAGTAACATTGGTTTATTTAATCACCACAGGCTCATTATCCAAATTCAAACTTTCGAGGAAATTAACAGTTACTATTTGAATCGGTAAGTAGGAGGAATTCAAGATTATCGACCAGCATTGTTCAGAGTCCAAATAACCCAAGTACCGGCAATGTCTTCCAAATTGCTTAGATCTTAACAATGTTAACGCCGGGCATTGCTGTAATGTCTCAGGAATGGTAGTTAAGTTACAAAAGCGCCAGAAGTTTACTGACTCTAAGATTAATTTACGTTGCCTCAATATTGCTTTGGTCAGCCAGATATTAAATCGTAGTCGCAATATTGCAGAACAAATTTTTACTGCAGGAGCTCTGATAAGATACAATGGGAGCGTTCGCATTTTTTTCGGGGGAAATCGGTTGACATCTCCATCTACATAAGTTAAACATGACCCGCATGTTTTAATCCAATCATTAGCGTAAATCTGTTTTTTTGCTTTGTCAGGATTATTAATAAGAGTGTCAATGAAAATATTTGCCGCGCCAAGAGCAGAATAGACAGTATTAATACATGACACAAAAAATGTTTGTGTAGTGTTAAACATATGTACAGTAAGCTCTTTTAAGAGAGTATTATGTTTAGATGATGTTAGACATTTCCTGAACAAGTCACAAAGGCGCCAAGTGTACAAGGCTTCCAATGATATTAAACCCAACTCATAGCGAATCCAAGCGACGGGTATAGAGGCTGGTAATCGTAAGATGTTTTTCCAAAATGTACTTTCCCATTTGTTGAATCTGAATCTGATGTTAATTGGTAATGTTCCCAGACCATATAGCAAACCCGGGACAGCCTTTTGGTTCCAGTAGCTAAGGGCTGGTTTAACTGAAAATTTCCCATATTTGGTCATAATTAATCTGGTTTGCGAGATGGCTGTTTCAACTTTCTTATCAACTCTTTCCAAATGTGCCTTTGATTACTTGGTCAATTCAAAGTCCATCCCCAAATATATATATTGAGGAACAACCATAAGATTAGTTTGGCTAATGTTCCAGAAAAACTACTTAGCTTTCCTTTTAGGAGAGTACACCAGTATTTGGGTTTTATTGGTGTTAATCTTCAGGTCATTGTGCACAATATAAGAGTTAAATTCTAATAAGAGTTTTTGTAGGCCAATTTGGGTTTTAGACATTAAAACCATATCATCTGCATACATTAGACTTTTGACTCGATTATTTATTTTTGGAGAATCAGAGCTCACATTTTGAAAAATTGGGGCCGAGTCATGAATGAAATAGTTAAATATCGAGGAAGCCAGTAGGCAACCTTGCTTTAACCCACGAGCAGTGGGTATGGCTGCTGACAAGACCCCATCCAGCGAGAGACAAATATAAATGGAGGTCTCAGAGTGGAAGGCAAGGATGATTTCAAAAAGTGTTTGTGGACAGTGATCTCGTTTCAACTTGTCAAATAACAGAACTCGAGAAATAGAGGCAAATTCAGAATGTAAGTCAATGAACGCCAGAAATAGAGCTTGTTTCGAGTGTTGGCACAAAGTTTTGATGGAATTCATTGTCAGCAGGTTAATCTGTGTCCCATCCCCGCAATAAACCCAGTCTGAAAAGGATCTCTAATATAATTCAATAGGGTGCATTTTTTTAATTCGTTTAAGATGAGTTTAGAAAAAATCTTTCCAGGGCAATCTAACAGTGCAATCAGGCGATAATTATGTGGCTTGCATCTGTCGCCCTTTTTGAAAACCGGGATGATAATTGACGATTTCCAGGATGATGGGATAGAGCGGGGATAGACAACTGCTTGGAATATACAATATAGGATGCGAGCCCATTCCACCCAATTCGCTTTAAGCATGGCATTGGAAATACCATCCGGACCAGCGGCCATTGAAGTGCTTGCTTTTTTGATAATTTCTTCTATGTCCGTGATGGAAAACTCCAACTGCCATTGAGTTGTCCGAGTAATAAGAAATGATTCATGGTCAAATTTAGGGTCAGCATAAAGTTCTTGATAGTACTCAACCCACTGCTGTTCATTAACCGAATTTAATTGGGCATCTGCGTCCCTATTATATGCATAATTTCCATGCAGATACCACATTTGTGCAGAATTCTTATTTGATAATGCTTTGGCCATTGCTTCACTGTCTTTCTAGAACATCAACGATTTGTGACCCTTTAACCAGTTCTTATAGCAAGTTTTTGCATTTTTTAATAATTGCCAGCGATCATTGGTATCCGATGCTAGAATGCGTTGTTTGATTAGTCTAAACTCTGTCTTTCGATCTTTGACCAATTGGTCATAGGTATGACAATACTTTATCTGATTATTTCTTGGAATAGTGATCGTAAGAGCAAAGGGAGCGAGAATGTCAGTCTCTTGAACGCCCACATTAGGTAAGTCAGACTTTCTCAACTTCTCAAACTCACAGACTCTAGCATCTGTCCATTTCAATCTGGTTCTAGCAGTATTAATCCCAACCCCCTGGATTGATAAGGGAGCTTTTGTTTTTGGTAATTGCCAAGAGACGGAAAGAGATAACAATTTATGGTCACTGCCAGGGTACACAATGATTAGGAGCTCCTGGGTCATTCTAAATAAGTTCTGGTCAACAAAAATATAATCAATGGTACTTGTACTATTATTACGATACCAAGTTGTTTGGGTGGGAATGTCACCCCTAATGGCTCCATTGACCATAACAAAATTCTGTTCCTTCATAAGGTGTAACCAACAGAGACCCTCCTTCGAATATGGATTAGAGATCGAGCAATCCAAATTTAAATCCCCCAGAATGATGGTATAACTGGTGGATGCCGCAATATTTACAACGTCCAACATCGATGTAAGACCAATGTAGAAATCCTCATCTAAACAGGCGACGGGATTTCTATACACATTCAAGACAGCAAGAGATAATGTATTAGTATCAACCTTGACCAATTGCAGATGACTCCTAAAAGTAGCCCATGGTGTAACACAAAAGCCTGCTTTTTGATTAACAGCAACAAGTAGTCCTGAGGAGGGTCTACCTCTAGTGTGTAATGCAGGCAAAAGAGTAATATCATATCCATCCCACACAGGAGGAACCAAGAGCCAAGTTTCCTGTAAGGTCAGAAGATGATGAACAACTGGCATATTCTTAAAAGAGGCCTGCAAGTGACTGTGCCCCCTTGTATTCCAACTGGCAATTCTTAGGATGTTTCCATTTTTAGTGGTTAATGGTTAATTCTGTGTACCAAATGAAGCTCCTTGTGTTCTGTCATTGTTAGATCTAACAGACTGAAAACTTTCATAAATGTTCGATTTTGCGATGGGTTCCTTTGATTGATTTAGTATAAAATTCGGATCCTGAGCCAATAGGAACCCCATCTCAAAAAGGGACATTTTAGCTTGCCATATGGTATTAGCAACAATGCCTGATGGAATCCATAACCGAATGATAGAAGTCGAAGTTGCAGAAATAAATTCAATTTGTTCTATGTCATTCGTACTTACATCTTGTAACTCCACAACATCTCTGAAGATGTTCAAAACACTCCTTCTATTGAGGTCATACGAAGGATAGGGCCCTTCTCGACACTTTAAAATAAAAGGAAAAAGGGAAGATTTTTTTGTAACCTGTGATGAATAGTGTGGAGTTCGACTAAGTTGAGGAGTGGAAAGACTGGTGATTCTATGTGGCTCCAAGTTCATGTGTTGGGAATGCGCTTCTTTAACAATTGGCCTTTGAGACCCAGAAATATACTGATCGTTACTGGTAAAAATACGGACCTCAGTAGATTTAGAGTTAAGATTCCCTGGAAAGGGAGGAACAGGGAGTCCATTACAGATGGGTGCATCAGAAAACATTTCCTGCAGATATTTATCAACTGCTTGTTTTCATTGATTTGCACCCCCTGATTCTGCGCTATAGTGGATGAGGTGGTTAGTTGATCAGCCGAACCAAACAAAACAGTTTTTTTAATCGAATCCTTACCAAATGTTCGAGCTGTTCCTTGCTCCAAAGACATTAGAGATTCAACCAACACATCCAACGGAGCATATGAGGATAAAGGCAACTGAGCTGGACGAAGGCTTATGGGGGCAACCTCTTTAGCGGCAACTGGTAAACAAGGGATAGATTTTATGGGCACAGTGCCCCCTGTAGGAGAAGGATTAGTAATAGTCGTGCTCGGAGTACTATCAGACACCCCCTTTGGAAGCGAACCTCCAATCGCTTTAAAAAAAGCATTCAAGGTGTTTTCATGACCTCTTCGAGCCGGCTGATTCTTTGTTTTTTTCAGGATCGCATATGGTTTTTTTGTTATTTGTTTCACTGGTCTCTTGCCACGCGAACCTAGAATATGTTCAGGATGGGGCGCGGTAGATGGGGACTCATCCTCATCAACAGGTGAGAGATCAACAATGTAATTTACAGGGCTAGTAGTGGGCAGTGCGGGAGTTGAAACATCTTCAATGGCACAAATTACATTAGTAAATTGCGGAAGGGAGGTGACCAACCCCGCATGATCATGATGTTCAAACTCAGCCGAAAGGACTGGAGCTGCTGTTTGAGAGTGTGCTAAATCAGTAAAACTACCACAGGTTATGATGGAGGCCTCCATGGCGGGCAACGCCCCTTCTCGAGGAAAGGGAACCATCCCAGAAGTGGGATCGTGGCGCTGAATCCATCGTGTGATCTCATCCAGTTGAACTCCCTGTTTATTCATTTTGTCATTTAATATGTCAAAAATGTTATGTAGGCCAAGAACTGAGGTGTTAATCGCATGCAATGCCAGTTCTAACAGTTTCGGCGTTTAGGAGGGCACTACACAAGCAGATTGTTTGCCCGCTCTCGGTGTAGGGAGAGCAAAGGAAGCAATGGCTGAATTCGCAGGAGTGGAGAGCAATTAGAACAGCTGTGTGATTGGATTTCAAAGAAGTCGGAGATTCACACTGACTAGCATATATTGATATGCTTGAGCTGTCTAGTACAATTGGCCTAATTGGTGACAAGCTGGTTACAGAGTTTGTGCTAAATTTCCTCTTTACATTTCTCGATTTCAAGGAGGCAAGAATAGTTTTGTCAGAAATGGGATGATCTGGCCGTGGACTCACCAGTAAAGGGGCCGGAATACGAGGCACTGTTTGCGGCACGTAATTGAACGCGATATCTTCACTGACACCAGTCACCTCTGATTGCGTATTCCACAGATGGAAGTCAGGCATCATTTTTTTGGGCAACAACACATTGTGGGATACAACGGGTTGGCTATCAGGAAGCCTAGGTGACAGGATAAAAGATGGTAATTGTGATTGAAATATCTTAGAAATCGTACGTGTGTCTTTAAGTTTTATGGCGTTATCTGGCATATTTGTTTTTAAAGAACAAGGCACAAAAGCCATAAATCAAAATAGCCGCCTAGTAAAGGTTATTTGAAACAGCAAGTTATCCGAGTACAAAACTCACAATGGACAAGCCATGGCCACTGCGTTGCGGCGAAGCGTCAAAGTGGATCTTATCCGTGAACTTGCTTGTGCGTGCGCGCTGTGCGCGAGAGAGCCCCCTTTGTAGAAACAATGACACACCTTTTCCTGGGCGGTCCTTGGTTGAAAGTGTCAATCAAAATGATGGTGTCACAGTGAAAGTAATCCGCTTGAGCACGCAGTGCTAGATCATAGAAACAAAAAAAAACAAACAAAAGATCAGACTTGATAGTGTAACGTCCACCGAGTTCCAAGTGATTCCAGGCTTCAGTTCCAATCAGTTCCAAGCAAACAGATCACCTGGTTAGATATAACGAAGTCCTCTGAGTCCACAAGGAAACACAGTAGCAAAAAAGTAGACGACAAGTCTTCACAAGCGGCAAAGCAGAACTTATCTATGAACTTGCTTGTGCGCGCGCGCTGTGCGTGTGAGAGCCCCCTTTGTAGAAACAATGACACGCCTTTTCCTGGGCGGGCCTTGGTTGAAAGTGTCAATCAAAATGATGGTGTCACAGTGAAAGCAATCCGCTTAGATATAACGAAGTCCTCTGAGTCCACAAGGAAACACAGTAGCAAAAAAGCAGACGAGTAGTCTTCACGAGCGGCAAAGCGGAACTTATTGCCTTCTCAAAAATAGAATCTGAATGTAATAAACTTAAACGCATTTTTATTGTGCGCCACATACCTGTCCAGTAGAAAGAGCCCTGGTCTGGAGTGTGCTGTATCTTTAAATCCATGACAGCATGCCGATTATTATATGCCAGCGTTGGTCTGTAAAACAGGTTTCTTGATACCTGCACTCATTATATATATATGTCAGTATTGCCCTCATTACAGTTTTGCCGGTATCCTGCCGGTAATTCTGGCGGGATACCAGCAATACTGCGTTATCATTTCTGCCACCCAATATTCGGGTATTACCGAAATAATAAGGGCGGTGGAGATGCCGGTAAGTTCCCATTCCACCGAGTCGCATAGGACTCCATGAGATGGGATTACTGGAATTACCGGCACTGGTAGTACCGATGCCAGTGATTTCCAGCATTTATTTGCCGGTTGGGGCCTAAACTCCCAGCAGGTCAGGCCTGCTGGTAATTCACTGTCCCCGACCAGCAAACTTGTATTTCCCTGGTCTGGAAAAAATGGCAGTGCCAGAATTACCAGCATTTCTACTGTCATTTTTCCAGACCGGGGAACTCCTAATGACCCATGTCATGATACCAGTGTCTTCAATACATGCCCGTCTAGCCCTATAAAACATGTTGACATGATGCCTCTGACCTAGATATATGCCAGCAGCGTTCTTTTAGACACCTTGCCATAAGGCCTGTTCCCTCGATATATGCCACTGTAAAACATTTCATCATGATGCCTGTGCCACAATATATGCCAGCATTACCCTGTGAAACACATTAATTGGCCTCATTACGGGTCTGGCGGTCTGGAAATAAGGGTGCTGGTAGCCATGTACCAGCAACCTTTCCAGACCGCCAGACTCAGAGTATGCCTGCAGGGGCCCTTGCTAGGGAGATGCCATGATATCGATATTTGTCACTTTGAATTCCATCTGTTCTTTCCTTGTCAGTTTTTCATAACCTGTTCAATGTATGTTGTCAATATCTTAGTCAATCTCTTTGTGTTGACACTGATAAGAGGTATTCGGCCAAAGGCACCCCATTTCTCAGAATATTTGACTTTCCTGTGCAGTACATTGATGGCTGACTCTTTCATTTAAGCTGGAAATAATTACCTGCAACTACATCATTAAAAGCTGGTTGTGTGATTGGTAAAAGGGTGGGATCAAAGGCTTATAGAAATCAGCTGAAATTCCATATTTTGCCTTTTAAATGTATCCGATTATCTTCTAGATCAAATATCGGGCCTATAGGTATCATGCTTATGCAATGTAGTTATATGTGAGTCGCCCATTGACTAAAATTATTGCTTAAGTGCCAATAAAGCTTCTCCTAAAAAGGAGATAAACTTCTAAACTTCTACAGACATCACAGAGCGCCTCTTACCAGGTAGACCCTAAAATGCTATCACACTTCTTTTCTCTTATTACAAATGTTCCTTTGCCCCTTTTGGACTACTGTGCATCTCGTGGGCTTTGCAGTGGAGGGCAGAGGTTTTTCCCTCTGGGTATATGTTGGTGGGCATGCTAAGTCGCACCACCCTGACCACACAGCTTTGGGCTGAAACTGACTTTGGCTTTCAGCAGAGAGCATTTTGATTGGTCGATTTTAGAACTATGGAATAATGCAGTTCACATCCCACAAACTCCACAGCCTGACGCGCTCTTTGAAGGAGAGAGGGAATGGGAGGTGAAACAGGCTGAATCATCTGCGCCACACAGAGCCAAATGGCTACTGGTTTCCACTTTCCCCTCAGCCATTTTGCTGATGTGTTTCTATAGCTAGATCCCATGCCCGTACAGGACACTAGCAGGCAGAAGACTGATGCAGACCAATTGGGACTCATTACAAGTATGGTGGAGCAGGAACAAACTGGCGGTAACGGAATTACCGTCAATGTTCCTGCTCTGCCATACTAAGAAAATGGCCCTGATGTGGAGGATTTACCTCCACATCCATCATGCTGGAGGTAAATCCCCCAACGCTCCGGTGAAGAATCGGCAACATTGCGGAATTACCACAGCGGAATGACCGCCACGGTCATTCTGCCAAAAAAGCCCCATCGAGTCCTATAGACTCAAAAAAAGAATGGGGATTTACAGCACCACCGCCACTTGTAATCTGGCGGTAATACTGCCGGACCAAGCGGCAGTAACGGTAAGTCAGTTTGGTGGTATCTGGGCGGATTTACCACCCAGATACCACCAAACTCGTAATGAGTGCGTGGGTTATTTGTTTTAAAACCAGTCTAAATGCTTGTAGCCTGTTCAGTCATCGGTAAAGCAGGAATGTCATACTCAATCGGACAGGGGCCGGTTTGGATTCAAAAGGGGGTTTCCCGGCTGCATCACTGGATCTGTGAAAATCACAAGCATGATAATACACAATGATAGCTGTTGGATTTCTTAAGCGGTTAGGTCAAATGGCCATCAGAAAAAGGTGCGCCCCATGAAAGTAACGGATGTACAGCTAGCACGTCTATTTCTATGCCCTATCATGACTGAAGCAGGGTCTGATGCATTTGCCACTTCCACATTGGGGAAATGACAGTAGAAATGACACCATCTCCAATATTAAAGGGTCGGAGGGCTGGGTCCCAAACTGAAATGACACTTTAGTTTTGTGGTGCAAGTTTACCATTTGACTTTTTAATGCACGATAGCTTTTATAAATAACCTGTTTGAAGGGAGCAAATGACGCTGCACATACAATGTTGAAATAGGCTCTGAAAACAAGTTGAGTTGTAAGTTTATATTAATAATTATAATGACTCATCTTTGTTTCCGATAATGAAGATGGTTTCAGGCGCGGCATCAGCGTAATTGTATGTACCAGGCAACATTGATGTTTCAGAGGGCGTTTTTGAACTTACAATAATTGCTTTCTCTTTTTTTAAATGGAGGCAATTTCCTACAGGGTGCCTGGAGAAACCAAACACTATTCAGCTGTTGCTTAAAAGAAAGCAGCTGCTTAATGATAAGGTGACTGTCTTGCTGTATTTATTTGGATGCTTTCATTTTCCCTCGTCACTGCGTTGTCTATTTTGCTTCAACAGCCCATCCTCTTCGTTGTTTTACTTTTAGTCAGGTGGTGCTCCCAGATGATTCAGCTACTGCTGACGCCATCATAAGGCGCTGCAGCAGAGGCGCTTTTTCTTTGCTCTCTTTGCAATATACAGTGCCCATGGGGAGAGTCTGATGCAGGAATGTCAGGGTCCTGAGCCAGCGCCGGACCTTATGCTTGACGCCCCCTGTGGTGCGTTACAAATTAATTAATTTGAAATGTCTGCATCCGGTGTATTATACCCCCACAGGATTGCATAGACTCTACCCGGATTCCTCGCCAGCATGCGAGAGATGCAGAAACATTAGGGATGATTTCATTAATTTGGCTTGGAGCTGTGGATCTGTTTTGGAGTTTTGGTGCAACATTTTTCAGATTGTTTGCGAAATGGTTGGTGAGGGGGTGGAGGTGTCACCCTTGGTGGGCCTATTGGGTTACACAAAGGTTCTTGCCCCACATGTCAGGAGACAGGCGGGTCTCTTGTTCCTCCTGGCTAAAATGGATGTCAGCTAGGGCCTGGGGGTGTGGGTCCCCACCACAGATACAGGCTTGGCTGCAAGATGTGGCGTTCTGCTAGGATAAGGAGGAGAATTCCAGGAATATGACGCCCTTGTCTTCGTGCCCTTTGGGGTCCACTTCAGTACTATTTGCTGAGAAGGGCCTCTCACCAGTCTTGTAATTGCAATTGGTTATAATGCGATCGAACCTGTGTTGCTCTCCGTTGTCTTGATTGCAAGGTTGGCGCATTGCCCCTGAGCTATCCTCCCGAGATACAGTGTTCATCTGTATCGAGTTCAGGTGCCTTACCCCTGTATCGAGTTCAGGTGCCTCACCCTAGGGGTGGTTGGGATGTGTGGGTATTGGGTTGTGGTAGGATGCCTGCTTGCCCCAAGCTGATAGACTGTAATTTCAATTTATTGGCATGTGTTCCTGCCTTTGGTCTGTCACTGCTTTGCATTCTGGGTGGAAATGATTTGCTGTACACTGATGCGGTCGCTTTTACTTTCATAAAAAGAAAGTTAAAACAAATGACACCCCTGTGGTGAGGGGACACTAGCTTTTTCTTACTTTACAATATTTTGGGCTCTCATTATCATCTCCCTTCAGTGAATGTGCCAGGGTGGGGTGCTGGCATTGCTCACTAGGGCTGAATGTAAGCTGGGCCCACGCCGTGTGACTTTTGCAGGTTCCACACCGGTCCCGTTTTTACTTTCCTGCTTCTTGGTCAATCATCACAATGCGTTCCTGCCCAGATGCGTTTTCTTCCAAGGAAACAATTTGGTAATGTGGCTTGGGGCTAAAAGTCGTAAGATGCCATTCCCTATTTAATGTTGATGTTTTGCCCAACTAGAATGAATTATTGTGTTCTAGCTGCTTATTGTTCTCTAGTGCATTATTTGTGGGATTTGAAGCACTGCTGGTGTAACAGCCATGCCCAACCTAAGCCCGCCAGACTGTTCATGTCTCCTATCTGTGAACGATCGCTGAACATCATGTCCTAACATTGTGTACAAGGAAGGAAGCTATCAGCCGCTGGCTGGCCTTTTCCTGGGAAATTGGCATCATACCCAGTATAAAACATTCTTATCTTTTACATAATTTTGTAGATGATTGGGTATTGTGGTTTTGTGTCAATCCCACCGTCAGTCCTAGCCTTGAATTCGACAGTAATGCGTATAACCGGGCTTAGATTCGCGTTTTCACAGTTCTTGTGCTTCGAGTCTGTGCTCAATTACTGCATTGTACAGTGCATCTCTGCTATTGTGTAATGTCTTTGTAAAATTGTGTGTACTGGCAACACTGTACTTGTGAGGGCCTGGCCTTTTTTTTAACATCTTAGGGCCTCATTACACGGTAGGCGGTGAGCCATGGCGCTATTAGCGCCATGGCTCATGCCGGTAAAATACCGGCACCGCCTTGGCGGAAAGGGGATTTACCGCCCCATTCCAAGGTTGGAGGGGCGGTAAATCCCCTTTCCGCCATTGCCCTTCCCCATTCCCATTTCTGCCCCATAGGGCTCTATGGGAATGGGGAAGGCGCTAATTACGGCACCGCAATTTTGCGGTGCCGTAATTAGCTCCGAGGTCCCTTAGCGGGTTGGATTTTAACGCCTGCAAAAAGCAGGCGTTAAATCCCCCAACCCGCAAAGGGACCTCGTAGTAAGGCGGTAGGGATTTACCGGTACCGGTATTTTACTGGTACCGGTAAATCCCTACCGCCATCCGTGTAATGAGGCCCTTAGTGTTTGGGTTTTCATCAGGACGAACAAACCACTGTATGAGCCCAATTAATGAATTCTCTATCAAATATATGAATGGTTGTGCAGACTGCTGTGTTCATCAAAGTACAAACACAGACTAAGGAGGCATGAGGAAATAAGCTCAAAGTGGCCCGAAACACGGTGTGTGGACAGATCTACATAGTTCATTACAAGTGTGGTGGTTCTGGAAACAACGTGCCGGTAACTCCGATCAGGGGCACACATTCCGGACTGCAGCAATACAAGAGGGAATGGCAGAAACAACGGTACCAGAAACAGCGTACACTGTCTTACTGTTGCCAGTAGCACAGGCAACTGAAACTGTGGGACTCACATGAAACATTCACGGAAACACAGGGCATTAAAGCGGCATTACAACAGCGGATTTCCTGGAAACACTGGCACAAAAATGCTGGTGCCACTGGGAACACCTTGCCGGAAACACTGCCACTGCGGAACAGGCAGTAACCAGGCCCAGGGGGGAGGAACAGGCAACAGGTGTACCTAATTAACCATGCTGCACACAATAAGCACTGGGATTGTAGAAAAGGACCACACCCACACCACACACACCTTCCAACACAACCACGCTACCACTCGTAGCAGTCATGGACATGGATGTGCTGCATGCAGGAGTTCAGTTCTATGAGCAGGAGGTGCAACAATGGCGACAGGCAGCGGAGGAGGATGAGAAGGAGAATGCAGAGGAACAATGGGCATCAAATTGTGCCCCGGAGGCATGCACCCATACCCCGCACAGGGGCAACACCCTGGTTCCTGAACGACAGACAGATCCACACACTTTAACACCTGAACAGGGAGACCATCCTTGCAATAGTGGACCTCATCCAGTAAGATATTCAGAGCGTCAGTGGCATCTGGATTGCAATACCCCCCCATTCACGGTGGTGTCTGTGCTGCATTTTCTTGCCACTGGCACATTTCAGCACACAGTCGAGGAGCTGCATGGCATCTCCCAGCCAACATTTTCAATTGTGCTTGTGCAGGTCCTGGATGCCCTCCTGCATCATGTGTCCCAGCACATCGCCCTACCAACGACATAGGCACAGGTGAATGCCACCAAGGTCCTCTTCCATGCCCTTGCAGGCATGCCTAATGTATTAGGAGCAGTGGTCTGCACACATATAGATCTAGTGGCTGCCCACGCCACAGAAGAGGTGTATCGGAACAGAAAGCTGTATCACTCAATGAATGTACAGGTTATCTGTGATGCAGACCTGATGATCATGCACTGCAGCGCACGCTTCCCATGATCAACACATGATTCCATAGTCGCCACAGGTGCCATGCAAATGCAGGGACACATTATGCACACAAGAGTGGGTGGCCATGACTGGCATGACCCACATGAGTCTACGGAAGGACACCCCATCACAATCTGGGCACGGATGGAAAGGCGCATGTAATGCACCGCAGGTATCAGACTGCAACAGACCCATGTCACAAATCACTGCATATCGATACTATGCCCGACCCACCACCACTAACAAATCCTTGCGTGTCTGATCCCAAACATGTCCTCACCAGCATTACCTGTCACAGGGTGCAGCAAGGTGATTGTTGGCCCGCAAGCGCACAAATCCAGATACATTTGTCACACATCCACATTCCCACATGCATGCTCAGCTCAGTCACCTCAATAATGTGGCCCTCCTTGTGTCCCTTTCTATGCAGGTGACTCTGGTGATCCCTTACCCACCGTGATCCTGTCATGTGTGTTTTCCCAGCACTATTATGCCTATGGGCCTTGTCTATGCACACTATAAATAAATAAACTAAAAGACATCCACAGAGCCACTAGGAAACAGAATACAATCGTGCCAACATCAGAACAATGGCAACAATTGAGCAGACCTTTGGACTGTTAAAGGCAGGGTTTCATTGCCTTCATCGATCCGGTGGTGCACTGATGTACAGGCCAGTGAAAGTGGGAAAGATAGTCCTGGTATGTGCCATGTTGCACAATATGAGCATCCAGCGGAACATTTCCCTGCCCCCGGACATGGACATGACTCCGGTGGACAATGATGATGACAGTGACGTTGCTGCAGCTGCAGACATACTAAGACACCAACACAGGGATGACTGGGAGGGGCGTGCAGCCCTGCAGGAACTCATACAGAACTACTTCTAAAAACACATCACCTGCACACGACCCATGGCACACACTGCATGTGATGCAGTGCATAAATAAAGCACTCTACTACACAAATTGAATGTCCAGACGTGAATTGATATGCACAACCATGTGTATTATAGCATGAATAAACAACAAGAAACGCGCAGCCCACCACCCCCTCCCCAACTAGCCCCCACCAAACCCTCCACAACTAACCCCCAACTAACCTCCCACCCCCAACTAACCCCCACAACCAACCCTGCCTGACTATCCCTCCCCGAGTAGTCCTCCCAAATACACCATCCCGAAAACACTTCTTAGTTTGCATCATTGTCACTTGATGACTGGCACTGCCTCACTTCCATTGCTTCTTGACACTGGACCTACCTTTCTGTGGTGAGCCTGATAAATGCAGGGATCTGTGTCTCGGGCTGCTGTGTTGAGAGCTGGCAGGCGTGGTAATGGTTGAAGGTGGATCTGCTCTCCAGTTCCGCATGCAGGGATGGGTGAGGGACTCGGCCAGTGCCGAGATTGCCTTGTTCCCCTCCCAGACCCTCTGAGCGAGTAGGGCCATCGCACATGATGAGCGGCCCAAGGCACGTGCACAGCACCTGCCGGTGGCCTGCACACTCTCCCGCAACAAAATGGTCTCCTCCCTCATCAACCTGGTCTCCTCCAGGTGCTGGCGCACAAGTCTCGCCATCCATTCATGCTATTCCTCGATGTGCCGTAAGCATGCATCCATGTCTCTGATGCTAGGGATGGGTGGTGTAGGTGGCTTGTGGAGATCAGATGGGCAGAATGAGGGTCAGTGGTACAGGGTGAGTTTAGGTGTCCTCTCTGTTGTGTCGCCGGCCTCCTGCCCAGCATCATCGTCAGTAGATGCGCCGATGTAAATGGGAGGCTTATGTGGAGGGGAGGAATGGCTGTCCTGTTGGCGCACACTGCTGTGCATCAGGGGCTGCTAGTTGTGCCTCTGTTGAGGCAGCAGATGTAGCTGCAGGGGCTGCCGGATGTGCCCCCATTGGGGCAGCAGGTGTTGCTGCAGGGGCAGGCAGCATGCTCACTGGGCCTGTGCATTGTGTGGCAGGTCTGGAGTTGCCTTGGCAGTGGTCTTGCGTGGCATGGCTATCCTTCTCTGAGTTGGGGCTTGTGAGGTTCCTTGTCCACCAGGGTCGCTTTCAGATGATGTGCCTGTGGGGGTGAGATGGGCATGCCGTTAGTCACCAATGTGTCATCCTATGGCCTTGCCAAATGCAGTCTAAACAGCCTGTGATGCCTGTGCATAGTTTTTACAGTTCGTGCATTGCAATATTTTATGGCACATATTCACAAGTATTTCAAGTCACCACCAGAAAGATGGTTGTGGACATGGGTGGACATATTAGGAGATATGACTGTATTGGACCTTGTGTCAATGTCACCATGCAAGTGCAGGGTTAAATGTCGAACAGTGGAGGGAGGCGTGAGCGGACCGGGGATGGGAGGGAGTGTAGTGCAGGTGGTGTGGGCTGCAAGGGGTTCAGCACTTGTTGATAGGAGCAACAGGGGCAGGTGAAAGGGCTGAAAGGGAGAGAGGGTAGCACAGTGCGAAGGATGGGGTGGTCCAGAATTGTGCTAGTCTAGGGAAGGGTGGCTGTGTGCCTCTGCTGGTAAGGGATGATGGGGGTTACTGGACAAGGATGAACTTGTACCAGTGTGACTCCTGGGGACCAGACCCCAGACAGCTTTGTGAATGAGACAGAGGCTCTTGTAATTGTTCATTGCGGCCACAGGTAGAAAGCGTAGTGAATCCAGGGCTGGGGAGGAGTGGCCCCAGGGATTGAGTCCTAGGTTGAATCATGCAGCACTTATCTGGATCCGTTTGAGGGGGCGAAGGGAGGTAAGAGGTGGATTGAGAGAGAGAGAGGCTGTTGTGTTGTCAAGTCTAGTGGGAAACGTATCTCTGGTGACATTGGACTTCTGGCGGTGGGTGAGGTAAGGGGGGTTGCCCCTGAAGTGGTGGTGCTGTAAGTGTGGACTCTTGCCATGGTGAGTGATGTGGAGAGGGGAGGTGTGGGATGGGTCAAAGTTGACACCAAGGTCTGTAGCCTCTGAGGGGAGTGTGCGGAGGGGACCCATGGAGGGTGGGCAGGGAGTGGGTGGGTGACAGGGTGCAGGCATCATGATGGAGGATTCTCTGTCACGCTGGCATTGAAGCAGGGATCGTCAGCAGAGCACGTTGCATGTCAGGCACTCATGTATGAGGGAGGTTGGAGAGGAAGTTGAGGATGGATGTTTGAAGGTGTGCGGTGAGTCATCGGCATAACACTGGGAATGGGGTGCAATGGTGGTGTTCGGGTGGGCCAGATGGGCAAGGTAGACGTTGGCAATTAAATGGTGCTCTGAGGGACGACACAGGTGGTGTGTGAGGCTGTAGTGAGGGAAGGGCACTGTTGCACTTGGGGGTGTTGGTCTGGCAGGTAGGGGGGGACCCATGGTAGGGCCATGTCCATCGGGGTGGATTTGATGCATGCATGTGAGTGTGTCACAAGGGCACATTGCTTGTGGTGCATGCATGCCTACTTTGAGGGTGTGTGCCTTGTGCATGTGTTGCTACTCGTGTCATCAATGTTTGCACATGACCAGTACTCATGTGGGCATTTGTGTGTTTGGAAGTTTGGGGTGGAAATGTTTGTGGACCCTTAGACAATGGCCATGGTAAGTTGGCCACTGTATGGGTTGGATGTGGTCTGTAGTCGTGCATTTGGACATGTGTCCGTGTGTTGTGTGCTACATTTGCATGCCTGCTGTCATTGTTTTGGTGTTGCACGTTGAACTCATCACCCGCTCCAGGTGTTCATGCACCAGCCTCTGCTGCTTCCACTCCCTCTATCCCTTCAAAGGTGCAGAACACTGCTGCATTTCCCCTCCCATGGCGTTAGTGTGATTGGTGAGGCCGTCCCACTGCCAGTGTCAAGGCATTCCTTCCAGTGGGCGACATCAGGTTGTGGATCTTGAGGCCGGGGGCATCCCACCGCTTATGGCACTCGCATTCTGTGGGGTCACATGTCCTACAGCTGACACCTTCTGTGCCAGTTCCTCCCAGATGGCATTTTTTGTGAACTGTGTACTGCGCTGGTGGTCCGTGGCAAACAGCGCTGCAGCAAGCTCTACAATGCTGTCTGTTAGGATGGTCAGTTCCTGCTCATAAAAGCGTGCCTTCCGCTGCTGTCTTTCTTGGATCCTAGATTCCATGCCTGCTAGTGCAATGCCGGTGTCTGCGTTTTTTGGATGGCTACAGGAACTGGGTGATTTTAAGTGGATTGTGTTTTCCAAAATGGCCACCGGCGAACTTCCAGTTCCAGCAGTGATGTTGCTTCTGGTGCCAGTATTTCCGTTGTCGCTGTGTCCGTGGGTGACATTCCATAAACAGTGCTAGCGGCATTGTTGCTGGCGGTGCCACCGATTATACCTGCCGGTGACAGTGTTTCCGTCATGCAGGTCGCACTGTTACCGGCATGTCGGGATGCATGCTCCCACACTGTTGTGATGTGCCTGTGATTCCGTGGTTATGGGTGCCGGAAACAGTGCCACCGGATCCAGTGAATAACTGGCGCAATACCGGCAAACTTGTAATGATGCCCATAATAGAGTTGATATTAGAAGTGAACTCTTTGCATCAACTGTTCAGTGAAATGTGCACAACAAGGACTTTGGACTGAGAGAGACCAGATGTTTCAACTATGCACATCGATGTATCTTATGTTTATCCCATGTAATTAGATGTTTTTATTTAAATATGTTTTATGAATTTGTCTAATTAAAGAGAATTTGTATCAGTGCATAGTTTGTGCAGACCTTGGATATTCTCATTTGAAACTTTACTTAAGCGTATCCCTTCTGAACAGAATGTTGATGAGTCTTGACATTGATATATTATTACATTAGTGTCCCCGGGTCAAGATGTCATACTTGAATCTGCAGGAGCTGCTGGATCCCACAAACCACCAGGGGTGTGCAGTGTACAACAATTGATGCACAGTTGCACTCTCAACACCTCTGAGGTAAAGGGGAATGGGACAAAATAACAAATGACACAGTATCTTTTCCTCACTTCGTATTGTTAGGAAACATGCAGATTGTGAGAGATGTGATCATAAGTAACAGGTGAGTAACTCTCTGGTCTTTAACCTGCAGACCCGTCTCAACTACTCGCTGATTAACTCTCCTTCCTCAATTACTGTGTACTCCTCTATAGCTCTGGAGGAGTGAGCAAGGGTCAATATCTACAGGAAATAACCCTCTGGATAATAGTCATAGTCTTAGTCATCAATATCTTTTCTTTCTTCTTCTCAGTAGAGTTCAAGTACTCAGCAAACTGTGTACAGGGTTTCACATTCATTGATGCTTGGCTTTTCTTAAGATGAATGTTATGTTAAATCAGTCATCTCGGAATTCTCTATTCTTTCCTTGAACTGTAATATCCCTCCATGGAAAGGCACATGCTCCCGAAACGAAACTGGTTGTCAGTGCATGCTTAATTAACATCTGACTTCAATCTGAAAGTCCCTGCTGCCACCTGCATCAGAGAATGAGGTGCGTGTGGAATCTAGCACTCTCAAGATGACGCACTGCGATGCTCATAAACTGAGTCTCCAGACTCTTTGTATCCTGAGGAAGTGCACACTGCTTTAAACGTACCACACCTCCATTAACTTGCTTAGCGTGCAATGTAGCGATTCACTGTGCCTGCTGACAATCCGCTCGCACTACTATGAAGGCACGAAAAACCCAACTGCAGGTATTAGCTTAACGAAACTAGTCTTCTAATCACAATCTCGGGATAATAAAACAGATACTACTGTAAATTGCACATACACTGTCCCACGCCAAATCTGATCTTCCATGAAGAAAGGTAAACAATCAAAACTTAAATCTTTAACAAAAATGTCTTCTTATATGTAAAATACTACTTCAGGAGCCTCTCAGACACACGACCTACTAGTTTAAGAGCTAAGATGAAAGGTAGTTTAGAATGCCTTCAATATTCCTTCCTTTCCTACCCCACTCTCTAGTGTTATGTCTCCATCTTGGATTGAACTCAGTGCGTTCCTCTGCATAAAGGTTAAGGAACTATATATACAAGGTTGCCAACCATATACAACAAGCATCCCCATCGATAGCACACCCTAAAGCATCCAGCCTCTTTCATTTGTTCTATTGCTCTCCAAGTGTGACTACAAGTGTGAACTTGATACATACCACAGATCTCATTCTTATATAATCTAAGCACATCTTCTACTTCTTCCCCCACTAAATTTGTCAACAGTTACCTGGCATATTTGTCAGAGTAGTCTTCACATTGGGCTTTGAGATAGATTTCAAATCTTCTGAACTGCTTTTCACCACTTAGGTCGCTTTATGCTCTTTTGAGCTTTTGATTCTAAAGTGTATACTTTTTATCAGCCTCTACAGTGTTTTCACTACTGTAAGATGGCTGCAGTGTGTACTTTCTGGTTTATTCTCAAGTTGTGCCCTTTCCAAGATGGCCACTACATCAGTGTTCTCTTTTGCCTGCTCAATGACCTCTGCCAGATGGTCACTGCTTTGTTAATTTGTTTCACATCTTCCATGATTTCTCTGTGTATTAAAGATTTAGTCTTTTTTTAATATCCCTCAGTATTCAGGCTATTCCATGATGGCCACTACTCTGTCTCGGTTCCATGCAATAATGTCCCTGCAAAAATGTCTCCTGACAAAAAAGTCAACGTTTTTACAAGGGGAGCCGGGACATCCCTGCAACCCATCCCTATATATAATGTCACCATATACAATGTCGCCAATGGCTTTTCCTGGTGACATTATGTGTGGGGACATTATTACCTGATACCAAAGTCTCATGTTGTTTTCTGTCTAAATCATTTTTCCCAGTTGGATGCTGCATTAGATCAAAGTCTTGTGAGATTTTGTGAACCATGTAAATAGGCCAGCTTCACGCTCTAGTCCTGCAGTGGTCACTGTTTGAAGATGGCCGCTGCACTTTAAGGACGCTGCCGCAAATTTGACACTTAATGCAGGGATGTTGGTTTTATTCTTGATGTTGATAATGGTAATCATTTTGATTCCGGAGTTGATTGACAATGCAGATGCTGATTTCAATGACAATAAGGAGTGCAGGTGATGATGGCTTTGCGCCTCTGCGGCTTTGTTGTCAGGTGTAGTGTACTCTATTATCTTCCTGAGGTATGGCTCAGAGGACTGTCTGTGACTATAGATAACACAATTGTTTGGTAATTGTCTTGTGCTTTATTCTCCTTTTCTACTAGTACATGTGCATACATACATGTGTGGAGCCGCTCCCCACATATCATACCTCATCTCCACTCGCAATGTGTATATCCAATTCCTCACACCACTTCCTGCCCAGCCTCGGTTACAGGAAGTGGCTGACCAGTAACAGAGTCAGCGCCTGTGTGGGCAGTGCCTTATTCCACACAATCTGAAAATACACTGTTAAAAACCAATGCATGGGAATTGTTTTGCAAGTTTTTCTGGCTCTGGGATATGGTGTTGGGAGCCACCAACCACCATACCGATGGTAGGGAATTCTCTTGTTCTCCTCTTTTGGGGCCCACAGCACCTCTTCATAATGATTCACTGCAACATTTGGCTCTACGAGCGTTTTGAACTAAAACGTCCATCAGCCCTAAGCATAACCAGTGGTAAGGAAACATGGGGGACATAGTCCATAACATCTGGAGAGCCGTGGGGTTCAGACCCCTGGCTTACAGCTAGGTGCCACTGCCCTAGGTGGCTTTGGTATAGGAAAACCACTGGAGAAATTGATTTCTAATTGGTTAATCCAGATGTGTCGCTCTCTCATGATATTCTGAGAAGCATTCTTTCCAGTGACCTGGCTATTAGCCCTGAATGCCTTGTTGTTTTAAACCTCATTTGACTGAAAAAAGGAGGATTTGTGGTTGGTTCAGGCAAAATGATGCACAAGTTATCATTTATAAGGGAAATAACAGAGAAGGAGGATTCTGCTTTAAGTCTAACATGCCTTTAGCTAAGCGGCTTGGCACAAATAATATCGAATTTGGAATAGTTACTACGTATATAGATCGACTTTATCACGCTTTCCACTGAGGCGATTGACTTTGGCCACTATTACAGGAAGCTGAGCCAATGGGGAGGAAGAGAATTGTGTTTGTGTGAGACTGCAATGCACATTCTCCTCTTTTTGTGTCCTCTTTATGAGAGTAGACCTACAGATTTGTTGAAACCATTAAGACCAGCGGCAGTCGTTAGTGTAGAGTTGCATTGTTTTGTATATTAAATTAAATGTGCCGGGCATTCTAACATTCGTCGCAACAGTGACATTACAGCGGACATACATATTAGCTACACAAACTTGGAAACATTAAAGGATAAACAATGTGTATTATAGCATTTCTATGCCAGATGACTTCATAATCTAAGTGATTTAATGGTGGAGTGGGGGTTGGCCTTTCTCAACAGATATATATATATATATATATATATATATATATATATATATATATATATATATATATATATATATTATGTTAGCCTGGTGGAAGGACACGTACGAAATGGAACTCAATGACTAACCGGACTTAACATAAGGGGCCAGATTCACAAAGTGTTTTTCAATGGGTGCATCCAATGAAAAAAACACTTTTTGAATCAGGCTCGATGTATTTTCTTCTACCTTTTTTGTATTTGCTATTCTTTTTAATTTTGCAGAGAAACGTGCTTTTTTGTAGAATGCTTACTTTTTTTACTAACATATGTTTTCATGGATTAAATAATATTCTGAAATAAAGAGTAAATGAAATGAATGATAAGCATGTCCCTCACATGACTCTATGTTAGGCTCTTGTTTCTGTTCAGCAAATTGTTTACTATGGCCTTATCCCCCTGAGATGCAGAAAGGAGATCATATCACACATGAATTCAATATCATATGTTATATATTATATATTATTCATTGATGTGCACTGTTATTAATACCAAATTTACATTATGACAAAAATGTATGGGTTGTCCTTGGGCTTGACCATCCACAGATATCACTGCTATTCTGTTTTCTTTTAATAACAGCCTAAGACAAACTTGACGAGGGCCGCTTCAAAAACAATGAGGCAGCTAGCCTTGTTTTGACTACAAAATACAACGCAGCCATTAACAAACCAGAACATAATTCGATCTGTTTTTTTAATGTGTTGTACAAAAAAATACTGTCATAGCGCAAACATAATTTTATGAAGCACACAGTTCTTCTATTGCATTGATTTAATTGATGTATAGCGATTTAAATACAAGCTAGATCCACCCTCTGTACATTCTATGCAAACCACGATTTCCTCCTGTTACATTCTTTGTAAACCACGATTTCCTCTCCAGACATTCTATGCATAACAGTGGTGGTCTGCCATTGCGGGCGGGGAGCACCATCCCCTTGCCTAATGATAGGCCGCCCCTCACACGAGGGCCATCTTGCCCCCCATAGTGTCATCGGAACTTATGGAATGTGCATGCAGGTAAGTAAGTGTTTTTTAACATGCATTGTGTATGTATGTATGCATGTTTGGATTGCATGCATGTTTGTATACATGTATGTTGGTGTTTGTTTTTATGAATGTGTGCATGCAGGGAGTTGTATGAATGATGTGTGAATGCGTGGGTGAAAGTGTTTGTGTATGTTTGTGCGTGTCTCAGCCCAACCCCTAAATTTGGGGGTGGGGGCTGCGGGGGGCACAACATTCTTTATTGCCTTCCCCTTGATGCACAGTACAGTGCATCAAGGGCAAGGCAAAAATGGCAAATTAAGTGTTACTACATGTCAAGACTGTTCTACATTGAAGGTAGTTTAGCTACATAATAACACTTATCTTTGCTTTTCTTTGATGCACTGCAACTGTACATCAAGGGTAAAGGAAACATAATAAGTGTTACTGCATTCAATGCAGGCCAGTCTAGACATGTAATAACAGTTAAGTTTACTCTTGATCCACTGTTATGGTGCATCAAGGCTAACGTGTTGTCACTAGGCCACATTCAATGTAGGACAGTCTAGCCAGGAAATAACACATATCATGTATGTTTTACCCTTGATTCACAGTTACTGCACCTCATGGGTAGATAAAACGTGCTTAGTATTGTCTCAGGCCTACATTCAGTGTAGGCTAGTGTAGCTAGGTAATGACACTTATCGTGTTTGCGTTACCATTGATGCACAGCACCAGTAGTGCCTGTCGACATATACTTTCTTAATGAAGCATGCCCTTTTTTACTTGTCATCCTGGGTAAAGCAAGCACAATAACTATTATCATGTGGCTAGCTTGGCCTATGGTGTCAGTGTGCATTTACTTTCTTACAGTAGCATGGCATTTGTGACTTTTTACTTGACATCAAAGGTAAAGCAAACATGATGAGTGTTATTTTATGGCTAGGCTGGCATACATAGGTGTCTCTGGTCTAGCCATATATTCTTAATGTGTCGCATGGCATATTTGTACTTTGCTTCAAGGGTAAAAGCAAACATAAATGTGTGTCCCTTGTACATTGGCCTATCTTGGTATAGCCAGTCTGGATAGACTTTCTTTCTGTGGCATGGAACTTTTTTCAATGGCTGAGAGTCCTTACAAGTTAATACTTGCAATATTCATAAAGCATGCATGGACAAGTATTGGCACAGTTAGCATAACAATGTTTTATATACTGGCATATGTTTTCTGCAAAGGCATAATGAAATTGCGCTGGAAAAAGGTCCTGTGCACTGTTGGTAACTTACATCTATTTCATTTTTTCAAGTGCTACCATATAAAATTGATTGCAAACTGTGCAGCGTTTTACCGAATTTTTCACAGAAAGTGCTGTCAAATGGCCCATTTTAACCCCTTACTAAAAATGATTACATGTGGGGAGGAGCCTCCCCAAAGTTGCCCTGTTTGGTTCGGGCTACCTCGCCGCACTCGGTCGTTCCCGCATATTAGGCATATACATTTACGCCACTCCACTTCAAAAATTCTGCAGCTGACACTATGCAAACCACGATTTCCCCTCTGTACATTCATTGCAAACCACAGTTTCTCCCATACGTTCTATGCAAACCACAATTTCCTCTGCATTCTTTGCAAACCACAATTTCACTTCCATATATCCTTTGCAAAACACACTTTCCTCTCCATATGTTCTATGCAAACCACACTTTCCCCGTTGATATCATTCACATTAATTCAGTAGAATCAAGTTTCATCTTATCTCCTCATGGTCATGTAAACATTTGCTTCAACCAAATGCCTTTTTTTGGGGAAACGAAGACACATTTTGATCTCGCTACAGACAAAACATTTAGTTAATCCTTATATGGGCCTCATTACAAGTACAGTGGTATGGGAAAAACGGTGGTAATGCAGGGGTAACTCTGTTAACACAGCATTACCACCGCCTTACGCCAGCGCCACACTACAACTTTGGTGGTGAGGCATAGGAAAAACCTCCCGCAAAATGATGCAGGTTATTCTGCTGCCTTACTGCCAAAAATCAACAAAATCGGAGGAATTACTTCTGGCGGAATTACCACCAGCGCTAATGCCACCAGAAATTCACATGTAGTCTTACAGACTCCATAAATGGGGACTAACACCACCATACCACCACTCGTAATACGGTGGTAATTCCGCCAGACCAAGTGGCGGTAAGTGTAATTACGGCTGGCAGATTTACTACAGGAAAACTGCCAAACTTGTAATGAGGCCATGACTGGGGAGACAACTTAAACCGTGACTTTTGGGCAATAATAATGATTGAAGGGTTTATGGACACTCCACTGTTTAAGGATTTGGTCGTAAGCCAGATAACCACATCATCAACAGGTATCAACAGATTGATTTGTGACGGACAAAGGTCCAAAGCACACAAGTGCTGCAACGTGTATCGTGAATCAAGGAGTGACTCTGTCAGCACCCCACACAAATGGAGCAACCCGAACATAATAGATATGATAAGACACAGCTGGAAGGGTAATTTAAAAAAACGCACAAACCAAGGTATAAGGTTGAACTTTTTGCAGGGATTAATGCATTCTGGGGAGAAAGGCTGGACAGATGCATGCTGTGCAACAATTGTCCCAGTAAAGATAATCGTGGTATTGCAAATGAGTGTTATGAAGCAGCTGCAGTCGTGTACTCCACTGTACGTACAGCAGCTGCTATACCGACTTGATCTCTACCGTTCTTAAAATTGTGTACCATGGGCAGCAGGTCCAACCAGATCGATATGAGGTTCTAGTGGAAAGCAGATGTAGTTCCTTCTGATGAAATGAAAGTGCAAAATGCAGCCATGCACAACTGCAAATGCGATCTGCCGTGACCAAGGTGACTGCAAAATGAGGCCACTCATGTCTGCAAATGAGGACCAGAAACAATGATGTGACACGGGCGTGGGGCAGAGTAAGGTTGGCATGGAAAGCAAATAAGGCCCCTCTAAATCAAGGGGAGGAAAATAGAGAGATCATGCTGGCACACAAATGATGTTCAGCCAGCCAGAAAATGAGACAATATAGAACCCTTCTGGAGGACCATCCAGATGGAGCCTCATACAAACTGAGGTCATGCAGGATTATACATGTGGTGCAGCCCACAGGGATTTCCAAACAAGGCCAAGCATGATGTCCGCCTACGTCTAGCCGGAGGCAGGCGTCTGCAACATGTTGCCTTGCAGAGCTTGAAATCAAATAAACCCTAGCCAAACTTATTCAATTCAGGGGTGAATTAAGAGCCAATTCGATCAAAGAAAGAAAAGAAGGGGGTACACATGAGAGGGCACATGGATTCTGACGAAAG
This sequence comes from Ambystoma mexicanum, assembly GCF_040938575.1. NCBI lineage: Eukaryota > Metazoa > Chordata > Amphibia > Caudata > Ambystomatidae > Ambystoma > Ambystoma mexicanum. The sequence continues at coordinate 1,327,931,393 of NC_090931.1, forward strand.
ACATAAGCAAATCACACTGGGGACGACGGAAGAAGGGGTGAGTAAAGTTGCTGGAGACAGGGCTGCCCCTATAGACTGTGAATAGAACTGGCAATGCATAGGGGTATCTGCCAGTACATCCTGGCAACATTGCAATGGTATTGTGAGAATGCGGTGTTGTGTGACTAGCGTTCTTGTAGTTTCCCAATTTGAAGATGCACATCAGTGCCACCAAGGTAGGTTTGGCTGACATTTTGAAATGCACAGTGTGATTATAGACTAAGGCCACAACATTGCAGACCAGTGATGTGGAGTTGGCTATTTATTTTTACAAAATACAAACAAGCAGGCAATAAGAACATACCTAAACGTGGGGTCATTTTGAAGTCACCTGTAGTCCAAACATTGGTGTTGAAATCAGGCGTAAAAGTGGGACGCTCGATTTAAAACCACCTTTTGTGATTTAGGGCGATGTTGGCGGTTTTGATAGGTTGATTGGGAGCATTGAATAGGATTAGTGTTTCTCCTTCCCTTTCCCACTCCGCCTGCGTAACCTGATTGGTTCTCGGCCAGCATGTCATTTGCATGTTGGCAGAAATTCTTTGGATTGCTTTGGAATCATCCTGTTTAAAACCTACTAAAGGGCCCCTGCCATGTGTACGGGCACGTAGAGCACACCAAGAAAATTGCCCGTAGAGAACTGCAGGGCATGTTAGTGTGCACATTGGCCGGTGTCTCCGTGCTATGACCACATTTTACAAAAAATGAGCCCCAGAGTTGGACATCCCCAATATAGGTTGTTGTGGCTACAACAAGCAAGTTCTTCAATGTCCATAAAGCAGATGTCAAATAAGCCAGCCTAATTGTTGGACAAGTGAGCCTCACAGCTGTGTTACTGGGAGTGCTGTGCAAGTTAGAAAAGAAAGAATAGCCACCCTTTACCATGGCGAGAACCAGCATCAGACGAGACGTTTGTACAGCATTGGTAGTCAGAAGGAAAAGGTGCTAAGGATGACCCTTCTACAGCAAGGAACAGTTATACAAACATCTTATGGATCCCCTGCCCCTCAAATAGGATTAGCCTTTTAGAGTTCTGTGGTCCTGTGGCTTGAGATATTTGAAAATCTCTGGTCTCTTTGCACTTACTATGCCAAGATCTCACCGCCTCTCCAGCCCACTCCCTGGAGGCAGAGGCCTGGCAATGACATTTCTCAAAACACCCAACCAAACAGGGCTGCATGGTGGCTGAGCTAGAACTAAGGCTGAGAATAAAGGTATTTGGATGATAGATTTGATATCTATTGGTAAAAACAGATTTAAAAACATTTTCCCGATATGTTCAGAAAGAACTTGATAGATGAGGATATTAATCTGGTATTTATTGATCCCCTATTAGTGCCAAAGCCTGCAACTTCCAGGTGCTCCTCAAGTAGAGAGACTCAGTTTCACTTCTCTGATGAGGCCAAACAAGGCTGAAACATACTTCTGGGGTTGCTGTTGGTACTCCTGTTCAAAGGAGAATTGCCCATGTGAGTGGGACCAAACTAATATGTAATTGTGTATTATTTCTCTGTGCGGGTACAGTGAGCAAAAACGTGTTTTCCGACCCTCCTGAGTGTGAAACACCCCACAGAACAGGTTTTTTGGGTGATGTTTCTTTTCAGTAGGGGTCTTCCATACTATTGTAAATGTTGTAAAATAATATGAACAACCTCCGCTCACCACAATTCATGGCTCTGAGGGCTAGGGCAATGCTTCAGAATACATGGCATAGGGTCCTCATTTTTTATGAACCAGCCAATTTTCTACGGATTAAAAAATCATTGCAAACAAATTACAAAGCAGCCACCATAGAAGCTGAGAAAAAGCAATGCACACATTGAATTGAATGAGCTGCAACCTCCTGTGAGAAGCTTTTCTGAGAGTCTTAAGATCTTATGATGGGCGGCATTGCTATGAATCCATATGAATAGCCATTGGAATGATGGTGTAGCACATCACAGTCATTGTTTGCCCAGTGGATTGGGTCATTCCAGGGCAACAGACTATCGAGGGTCTAAATAAGCAGTGCTGGATCAGTATCCTCTGTATGTCTTAGTATGGCAGAAATCTGCGGGCCCACACTGCATTTTGCAGGCACCCCTGGCATTTTGTATTGCTTCACTTCTTGTCTCGTCTCCTTTCTGACATGTATATACACCTACATGTAGTCAATGCATTAGTTATTGTGCAAGACGTGGGTGAAATACATGACCATGTGAATGACAGTAAGGCTGGCTTTAAACTCTCGGTGCAAATGGAAATTAACATCTCACCAATCAAATTCTGGCCTGCTCTTTTTGTGCAGTTATCCCACCTCATTCGACCTTTCAGGTCCCTCACTCTACCATGCCTAGACTATTGCAACTATCTACGGTAGACCACCCAAGGACCAGTGACCACAGTGGACTTTAACTTCAAGAGGCAGGACAATGCCTCTCTTGCACTCAAGACCCCCTCATGGCGATCAAAGGATCTTGAGTATCAGGGACAGGGCTTACTGGAGAACTGGCTGCAATCATCTATAGATACTTGAACCTCACTAATGTACCACAAAATATTTAAGGTCAAGATATTTTTTGCCATGATTTAGCATGGCTAAAGAAACAGATCAGGTAATTTTACTGTGGCATTCTTTCAGTGGTTTGGCCCTCTGCCCAGTTTTCGATCTGCTCCCTGCTCTCTCCCTCCCTGCTTGCTGTTGGGCTGTTCTTTTTAGGGATTTCTATTCACAGGGGGGCTATCATAACCCACACCTTTTTTTAAATGCAGTTCGGTAAACAGTGAAAAGAACGCCACGCTGGCACCAAACACGGAAGGAGAACACAAACGGCTGAAGAACCCCCAGACATCTGTTGGGATGCTCAGGAAAGGTCCCCACAATCAAGAGGGGTTATGTTGCAATGCCATATTTGTGACTTGTGCTGCGGAAACAGGGTGTGATTTCATATGTATCTAGTGTAGTTAATAATGAATGGGATATGATAGATTGGTGTTACTTTTTGGAGAAAGTTGATACATATTACATCACACGGGCGTAGAAAGATAAAATGCTGAACCCACAAAATGAAATATAAATACGATTCAGACGTAATGTGCTATGGAGTGGCCAGAAGCCGGCAATGAGGAGTTTTCATAATGTGCATGGGAGAAAGGGGGCCTGTCGTGAAGAACCCACTATAAAGGAAAGATAGTATTTATTAAACATGCATGCAAAATGAGAAAACATATAGAGGGGATTTATGCATCTACATGTAGTGTTTTTTTTTAGAAACAGATTAAAACACAGCAGTCATGGTTTGACTTAGAGAAAATGGTTCTGCAGAGTTTCAGAGGTCAGGGGATGGGTAAACAAGTAACTACGACTTTAGCAATGATCAGCTCAGCTAAAGGCGCAGGCTATGTTTTTTCTTTGGGACTGATAGTATCTCAGAAAGCAGATGTAATCTCTCGAAGGCATGGGAGCTTGACAGAGGGTTTTTCTTATTTGTTTTTGACCAGCAAGAAACAAGGTGAGAAGCAGTGCTCGAGTCTAAAGTAATCAAAAACTAGGCGTTTAAATTGTATTCTCAAGATGTGCTGTGTGTGATGTAATGGCAGTTATTTAGATTAGAATGTTCTAATGGAACCCGTGAGCTGGGGCAGATGAGATAGCTCTTGTTAGTTGAAAGAGAACCTGTTTATTCAGCTTTCCTCATATTGCCTACAGTATCTATGCAAACCATGTGCAAACACAATTAAGGTTAAAGGGCTCATGCCAGTTGTTTCTAGTAATGAGTTATGTTTGCACACAAATGTTTAACTGTTTGATGATGTTATGACTTACCACAGACGAATCCCAAGAAGGGGCAGGCTATGAATACAATCTGAAGATAGTATTTTTTTGAAAACTTCTTTTTATTAAGTTTTTTAACAAACAAAACAACTCCAACAGTCCCCCCTCATTCCCTCCCCCCCTTGATGCCACCTCCGGTTCTTTCTCATTCAGTTGTGACTTGTTCTGTCCCTAAGGGTTCATTGTAGGTCCAATAGTCTGAGGCGTTGCGGGTGCCACCTGATCCTGTAGACATCCCTGAGAAAGGTCAAGATTTCTCCCCACTCACCTGCAAAATTCTGCAGTGCATTGTTCATGGCATATGTAGCCCATTCCATTGCGACCATCTCCCATACTTTGCGCAACCACTCCTGGAACGTCGGTATGTTCGAGTCTTTCCACTTCTGTGTGATAATTGTCATTCCTGCTATTGTGAGCATCACCCATGCTATTGCTCTAGCTCTCTGGTCCCTTGCCGCTTTATCGCTCCTATGGCCCAGTAGGGTCCATTCCGAGGGCCTACTTTCCCCCGTTCCAAATGCCTGCTCCTGTGCTTGTCAAATTTCCTTCCAAAACGTCTCTATTTTTGGGCATCTCCACCATATATGTGCCGCTGTGCCCTCTGTTCCGCACCCTCTCCAGCAGACCCCTGGTGTCTCTGGGTATATTCTGTGTAGGAGGGCTGGAGTGTAGTGCCACCCGTAAAGACATTTGGACCATGCTTCTTGAGTTTGAGAGGCTCTTGCTAATTTGGGGAATTTCCTCCATAGTTTCTCCCATTCCCTCTTCTCTATGTCCCTTCCCAGTATTCGTTCATATCTTCCCATGTAAGCCCAGTTTTGACTAGGGGTGGCCTCGTCTAATATCTTGCATAGCTGTGAAATCAACCCTCAATCCTCAATTTCTCGAATGGGGTTGGCAATCTGGCTTCTTTGTTCATTGGATGTAGGAGCCAGTGGCGCAGTTGGGAATACCACAATCTCTCCCCCTCCCTGAGTACAAAGTCCCTTTTACAGTCTGTGAAGGCACTAATCTCTTTCCCTATAAACATGTCTTGCATCCTCTGACAACCCCTGTCCTGCCATTTCTTGAAAGCACCCCTCTCCAGTCCTGGCGTGAAGTCCCTGTTATTGAATATAGGTCTGAAGGGGGGTGGAAATGTGGTGATTTCTCTTAGTTCTACCAGCCTATCCAATTTTTCCAGGACTAATTTGGTAATAGAGCTCTCGTACATGTATTTTGGTCGGTGTTGTTTTGGAAGCCATAAGACCTCTCTTAAATCGTGCTTTGTTACTGCCCTGTCCATTTTGACCCAATGTTTCTCTTCCCCCTCATGGAGCCACTCCCTAATTACTCTTAGTTGGGTTGCCTCATAATATTGTCAGAAGTTGGGAAGGGCTAGTCCCCCATCTTTCCTCGGGGCTGTAAGTTGCTGCCTACTCACCCTTGCTCCTTTTCCCTCCCATATGAACTCATTTGTTAGGGCTCAAAGTTCCCTGAAGAAGCTCGCCGGGACTGCCTGGGGGATAGCTTGGAACAGATAGAGTAGCTGTGATAGTGTGATCATTTTATTCCCGCCAATCTCCCAAACCAGGAGATTCGAAGATTCCACCATCTATGGAGGTCCTTCTTCATAGCCCTCATGAGGGGAGGGTAGTTTGCTGCATACCACCCTGTGAGTGCCGGAGTTATCGTCACTCTCAAGTATGTGATCCCCCCAGGTCGTCAAGCAAATGGCCTTGTCCTTTTTAGTTCTTCTCTCTCCTCTTTCCCCAGTGTCAGGTCCATTAGCCCATGGTAATGCATAACCCCGATGCCTGCCCAAATTCCTCAAGTAATATTCTACTCACCCTGCTTGATTCGGAGGGGTTGGTAAGGGTGAGCAGCATGTCATCAGCAAAGGCCGCCACCTTATGCTGTCTGCCCTCAAATGGGATTCCATGGATTCCAACTACATCTCGTATAGCTTGGAGTAGTGGTTCTAGGTAAATTGCATATAGTAGTGGCGATAAGGGGCAGCCCTGTTTTGTACCACTTTGTAATTTGAACGGTCATTATGTCGTTCCGTTCACTACCACCCGTGCTTGGGGGCCCTCATAATTTGCCTTAACCATATGCAGATCAGCGCCTCCGAGCCCCATCCTTTCCATGGCCTTGAAAAGAAACGACCACTCCACCCGGTCGAACGCTTTTTCGGCATCTAATGATAGTAAGGCCGCTGGGGTATCTGTTTTTTTCACTTTTTCCAGCAGGTGCGCCACCCTCCTTATGTTATCTGCCATTTGCCTGCCTTTAATAAATCCTGCCTGTTCCTGATGTATCAGGTATGGAAAAAGCCCCTCTAATCTATTAGCTAAAATATTTGTGTAGATTTTAGCGTCCACATTAATGAGCACTATTGGTCTATAGGACAATCTTTCCATGGAGTCCTTACCTGGTTTCAGTATCAGGGTCATTTTGGCTTCTTTCATGGATGGGGCTATTTGTCCTCTATCTTTGAAGGAGTTGAAGAGGTGGATCAATTGTTGTACCATTAGCCTGGCAAAGGTTTTGTAAAATGATGCTGAATATCCTTCAGGGCCTGGGGCCTTGCCCAAGGGCAGTTTTCCAATGACCCTCCTCACCTCGTCCTTGGTTATCTTTTGGTGTAAATCATTCTGGGCTTCCGTACTTATTTTGTGTAGCCTTATCTTTTCCAGAAACTCCTCCTGTACTTGGACTTTGTGATTCTGTGACGTGTATAATATCTCGTAAAATTTGCCCATGGTTTCTTGGATATCTTCTATTCGTGTGACACTTTCGCCAGCTTCTGTTTTTAAAGCCATAATTGTATTTCTCAACGTCGCCCCCCAAAGGAGACGCACCAGTAGGGCATCAGCCTTGTTTGCTTTAGCATAGTATTTTTGTCTTACAAAGAGTAGTGCCCCCTCCACTTTTCTGGTCTGTAGAACCCCCAATTGGCCTACTGCCCTTCTATATTGGTTGTTTCTGTTGGGTGCCTCTGCCACTTTTTCCCTTGCCCCCTCTACTTCTGCCTCCAGCTGTGTCTCCAGGGCCAGCAGTTGCGTGCGTCTTTGTGCTTTGGCTGCTATGAATTCCCCCTGAGTGTGGCTTTGAATGCGTCCCACCTTGTGTCTTCCTCCGTATCCCCCCCTCTCATCTTTCCATCCATCTCTTCCCTAATTACGGGATCCCTCATCCAGTAATCCGGGTATTTCCATCCCCATACTCCCTCCTCCTGTTTCCCAGTTCCAGTTGCATTGATATTATTTTGTGGTCTGCTATTCCCATAGAGCCTACCTCTATTTCCTTAACCCCACCCACCAGGTTCGCTGAGACCCATATATAGTCTATTCTTGACTGCGTCCTGTGGACTTCTGAGAGGAAGGTATATCCCTCCGCATTCCCTTTTATTTCCCTCCATACGTCTCTTAGACCCATGCTGGACATTCTTTCCGTCAACTCTGTTGAGGCCACTGCTCCTTCTCCCGTGCTTTTATTTCCTGATCTGTCTCTGGCCCTATCCCATGCTATGTTCAGATCTCCCATTATGATTTTTTGGCCCCTTAAGTGCTCCTCTAGTTTCCCTAAGATGCCCCGCAGGAAAGCTTCCTGTCCTGAATTGGGTGCATAAATAACCACTATTGTATATGTCCCATCTCCTATTATGACTCTTACTATTATATATCTGCCTTCTTTGTCCTTTATTGTCTCGTCAACCCTGAAGTTAGCTGTATTTCTGATAGCCAAGGCCACCGCTCCCGATTTTGTTACCCCTGATGCCTGGAGTATTTGATCAAATCCCCTTAACTTGAGGCGGTCTGGTCTTTGTGGAGTAAGTGCATCTCTTGTAGCCCCAGGAAGTCTGGTCTTTCTCTTTTTGTGAATAACTCGAGCTTTTTCCTCTTCAGCAGGAAATTGAGACCCCTAACATTATGAGTTACCCATTTGAATGGTGATTTCAAGCTTTCTCTTGCTCTGTGTGTCCCCCCGACTACTTCCCTTCATCCGTTCTCTCAATTTCAAACCCCGGGTCTCACTGTCATTATCTGCTTTGTTCCCTGAATGGCACCTTTTTGACCCCCCCCACCCCTGTCCCCCTCCCTTTCTCTGAAGTCCTCGTCCCTAGGTCTTCATGCCCCCCCTTCTCAGGCTTCCTCGCCCTTACCAATCCCATGATGTTTTCTCCTCACTCCTTCTCCCCTCTTTGTAAACCTTTCTGTCCTCCACCCCTTATGACATATACTCACTCCGAGTTAATTCCCATCAGTCTCAGCCCTCTCTTCCGCAGCTGACTCTTTCCCCCTTCCTTTCCAGGTGGGGCCTGTGGTGCAGGTCTTCTCCTTCTCCCCTCTCCCTCAACTGTCCATTCCCACAGCCTGGGTCGCATTCCGTTTCCTGATTCTGGTGATTTGTCTGGTCTGGCCGCCCCTTGGTCTTGGTCCAGCTCGAAGTGTAGGAGGTCTGCCCCTTCTCGCAGCGTAGTTATCTGCTTCTGTGTGCCAGCCCACTCGAATAGTAGCCCGAATGGAAAGGTTCACTTGTACTTGATCCCTTGCTCCTTAAGTTTCGCGATTACTGGACCCGTCGGTCGCCGTTTAAGTAGGGTGCTGTTGGCAAGGTCTTGGTATAGCTCAATTCGTTGACCTTTGTATAGTATTGGTTCTTTCTGCCTAGCCGCCCTGAGTACAGCCTCTTTTTGAGCATATCTTGTGAATGCGGCTAGCATGTCTCTAGGTCTGGCGTTCTGGTTCTTGTTGAGGCGGCCCACTCTGTGAACCCTGTCCTGCTCTATCTTGTCTGGGGTGACCTCCGCTAGCAGATCTGCGTATATCTCCTGGATTGTCTCCTTCAGGTCTCTGTCCAGCACCGTTTCCGGCAGTAACTTCAGCCTAATGTTGATCCTTCGAGACTTGTTTTCCAAATCTTCCATTCTGTTTTCTAGATTTCGCGTTGCCGTGTCCAATCTCTCAAATGCTTCGCTGTTCTCCATTGTTTCTCTGCCCACCTCCTGTAGGCCTTTTTCTACGAGATCAGTTCTCTCTCCCAGCTGACCCACCTCCTGCTTAATTTCGGTCACTGCCTGGTTTATATCCGTTCTTATCAATTGAAATTAATCCTGAAATGTCCTTGCTAATGTGGTTTGCAGGGAGAGCATCTCCCCATGTAGGACTTGGCGGGAAATTTGTGTGTCCTGTGGCCCCTTCTTGTTGTCCCGTGCACTCTTCGCTGATTTCTTTATTCACCCACATCGTCATGAGAGGGCCTGAGGTGTCTGCCTGTGGCAACCCGCTTTTGTTCGATCTGCTCTTGTTTTTGGCGGCCATGGTTGTGAAGCCTTGATAGGGAAGTATTAGTTATTTGTCTTTGCTTCTGTGGCGAGGCCCGGTCTGTGTACCTCTCTGGCCATTTCTTCACTCCCCTCTGGGCAGTCCCCCAGGTCTTGGCTGGTAATCCAGTGCCCTTGATCCCTCCCGATGTCTCAGCTCTGTTCTACATTTAGCCTTTGCGCATAGTATTTATGTCCCTTTTGTTTGTGGATTCTTCTATTGGCTACATTATTTCTTCCAGTCGTTTTTTTCAGAATCCTTTTTGAGCCATCTGGTCTCCTGCCCCAGACTGTTATTAATGGGTTCGGGAGGAGAGCAGCTTTTGGTTGGGGATCCAGCTTCCCGTGCTCCGTGCCTATTCTTGGCTTCACCGGGTGTTGTCTTCCCTGCCTGGCCGTGTCTTCCCCTGTGTGGTGGAAGAGGGGGCTTCCCCTGTGTGGTCTCCTTTCGATTGCGGGTGACGGATAGTTGCCGTTACTTGGTGGCTACCGTTGGGGGGCCTGTGCTCCCCTGTGCACAGTTCAGCCTACATGGTCTACCTCAGCTGGGGGGTCCCACCCTTGTCCGGATCTTCGTGTGAGAGGGGCTCACCCTGCAAGCGATTGATCTTTGGGGTGTTAGTCCCGGGGTTTCCGTCTCACCATAGCTGCCCTGTCTCACCTTGTCCCCGTTGCCGCCGGACGCTCCTCAGTGTCTCTGTGTCTCCCAGGGCAGGATTCCTCTTCTCCGCCTTTGCTTCGGCCGGCGCAGCCCAGGGGCCAGCAGGGGTCGGAGATTGCGGTGGGTGCCCTCCTCTTCATTCCAGGTGGCGCGCATCCCTCCGGATCCTAGAGTTTCAGTGCCTGATGGTGTGCGCCCCATTGTGCCGGGGTGAGCCGAGTCTCGACTTGGTTCCGGGCTCTTCCCCTCTTCTTATCGTCTTCTTGGTGGCCTTTGGGCCAGTCCTCTGAGCAGCGCCCGCCGGTGTCTTCCGCCTGGTGCGCAATCTGCTGCTCAGTCGTTTCCCTCTCTTCCTCCAGGACCAGCCCGCGCCTCTCCCATCTTCCGCTCGCAGGCACCCGGGTCCTTGCACTGCACTGCACACAGAGGTGCCTTCTGGTGTACTCTCTGAGTGTGGCGTCTGCTCCTCTTTTTTTCTGCCTCACTTTGGCCTGGCAGGGGTGGTGGACCCGCGTTACCAGTCGGAGGGGCTTTGGAGCGCCGTCGACACACATCTATCTGGTGTCGGCAGCCATCTTGGAATCATATGAAGATGGTATTTAAGATAACGGCTACCAATGAGAATGTAGGATTTGGAGAAAGATGGGATTTCTTTGAGAGGTTTTGTCCAATCACATGTGGGGGTGGACTGTAATAAAATATATGGGAGTTTTTTAACTGCTGCAAAATTGTTTATAATGTGTCAACTTGTGTGGTTCAGTGAGACTTGGGCGTGTTTGACTCCACTGCACCATCTAGCTCTCCCCACGGATGATTTGTACGATAAACTTGCTTTCCATACAAAACGTGTACTCGTTCCTCAGGTGGTGGGCCCACTTTGGGTTAAGGTGATTAGGGGCCCACCCCTACACATCAATTGATGCTCTCTTTGAGATCTGGATAGGGACATGTAACATTGCACATGATAATATTGAGTCCTGAAGGAGTAGATGTTCTAGAAAACACATGTAGACTCTTTTGACTCATCTAAAAATGTGTCGCAAAGTACGGAAAAATATGGGAGATAGATAAAAGCTCCTTTGCACAAGAAAAGTTACATTTTTGTCTATAGGTGGAACCTAAGCTAGCAAAGACTTGAACCTGTAAAATGAAAGTGCAGGATTTGTTCTTCAATCAAACCTCAACCAGTTGATCATGGAGAAACAAACAACCAGAGAATCAGAAAAGAGCTGAAAATATTGCTCTTCCAAGAAGACTCTGACCTTGTCATATCCCCCCTGCGAGAGATTGCCGGCTACTGCTGGATACAACATCCTGCTACCGGAATTGATCGCATTCTCAGTGTACCTACCACAATCTCAACCGATCCCTGCCAGAGCAACGTCTTACTCGCGCCTTACCTGTCTTTCTGTTTGCCACTCCCATGGAACAAAAACTTTTGCCCACGACTGACAAAAAAGGAACACAAAGGTGACTGCCTAGTGTCGAGGCCATTCAGCACTCATATTCGAGAGAGGCGAGGTCCTCCGAAGTGATTCAAAGGCAACACGTTTAGTGCTTTACAAGATCCAAAAGAAATTAACCATAGTTAATACCTAAGCACGGTTTTATCATATATAATTGCTTTTTGAAAAAAACTCAAATCCACCCATTGAAATAAACTCTTTCGGATCCCAATATTGCAATACTGAGAGCCATTAACCCTAATTGCAATCTCTTGTAAGGTCAGGCCAGTACCAGCTGAGACAAGCCTTTCTCTGAGCCTGCAAGTGCATAGAGAGCTTCATGTGCCATCCATCTACAGTGCAAGCCAAGCTTTCAAGCCCCGCCTAGGATGTGTTGGCTGGGGAGTTGCTCAGGACAGAAGAAGGGTGTGTTGAAGTAAGGTTACTGGTAGACATCTTGTACTTTAGGATTAATTGGCACTCTTTCTCCACACTACACTACTGCTCTCTGTTTGAGCTTGAGCTAGCTTTCATTATTCCTTCAGTAAAATTCAGTAAAATTCAGTAACATTCCAGATTTCTTTACACATACCTTCCTCATCAGCAATAGCCAACAATAAAGATACTAGAATGGCATTTTATTTGGTGATGGCTGATTGAGTACTCAGAATTAATGATATATACACACGGGAATGAAGGCTGTAATCGATGGTAACAGCCTGGCAGCCCTTTGTAAAAAAGGGCTGCTGTCTCATTACCAACCGGCATGGCCCAATGTCATGCATATTATTGAAATTAGCACCCTGGCTCAAAAGTCTAATGTCAAAAATTGTGTTTCCTATTTAAAGCAGTAATGGAAGCACAGATATAGGCAGATGTAACTCACATTTTAGGATTCCAATTGAGTTTATCTTTCATTCATATAGCAATAACAACCACAGAGGTTGGTGGAATGGCCAGTAATGATCCGGGGCCAACGATGGGTCCTAGTGCCAATAGCAGGCCGATCCAGCCACCGCCATTGATATTACTGTTATTAGCATACCGATTTTAAAAGCTCGGGTGCTGATAGCAATATTTTTGTTTCAGCATACAGGTTGTATGCTCACCAAAACCGGTATTTCAAACAAATACTGACTCAATATGGCTGCAATAGAAATGAAAGGAGGGAATCTGCGTGGAGCACCTCCTCAATTTCCATGGTGGCCCGGCAGTGATGGAGGAGCACCGTGGTGGCCCGGAAAAAGAAAAGGTTAGTGGGCAAGGTTGGGAAGCTGAAGGGAGGTGGTGGGGATCTGTTCACAAGATAGCAGGGCAGATCCAAGCAGCTGTTCACTTGCTTGGAATGCAGGCTTGGTCATGAGATTCAACCCGCGATCTTAACAAGCTAGTGATCGAAAATTAAAAATAGTGCAGAGAGCACTTTTCACATGCCTTTTCTGCTGGGGACCCTTTCCATCACTTCCCACTGAGAAATGCATACTTTGCTGGTGTTTTAGGGGACAGACACGCGTTGTGGAAGCAACCTGGCTATTGAGCTAATGTGTTATTATCCCCACTCTAAAATGGCAGTCATCCTCTTGTAGAGGAGCTACATACAGGCCATCCAGCTGCCCCTCTTTGATTGGGCAGGCCCTTCAGTGATAAACCAAACCCTAATGCTGGCAGGCTACAGACGGCCCCTTATCCAAGGCCCCACTCCTAAGGACCTGACTGTGCCTGTCCGGGCCAAGGATGAGTAGCAGGGCCCCCACCTTCATTTCCCTCATGAACTATGGAGCAGTTTCCTGATGGCGGCTGGCACCTGTATGAACCTAAGTCAGTGTACCTCTATGCTCCCTTCTGATTAAAAAGTGAGTGATGGCTGAACTTTCCATTGCTTCCTCCAATAACATTCTTTGAACCTGAACCAATCTGTGCCCATCTCACTCTGCCTTCCTTGACTCACCTGTTCCACCTCTTGCTTTGCATTCTGTGCCTTTTTTGATTTTCAAATCTAGGTGTGTGTGTTTTTAACATCTTGCGCCCCACTTTTTGCATTGCATTCTGTGCCCTGTTTGATTTTCAAATCTAGGTGTGTGTGTTTTTAACTTCTTGCACCCCACTTTTTACATTGCATTCTGTGCCCTGGTTAATTTTCAATTCTAGGTGTGTGTGTGTTCAACATCTTGCACCCCACTTGTTGCATTGCATTTTTTGCCCTGTTTGATATTCAAATCTAGGTGTGTGTGTGTTTTTAACATATTGCCCCCCACTTTTGCATTGCATTCTGTGTCCTGTTCGATTTTTGCATCTAGATGTGTGTGTTTTTAACATCTTGCACACCACTTTTTGCATTGCTTTTTGTGTCCGTGTATCCCTTTTGTAACTACTAGGCCACATGGTGAGTGGGCTTGGATTGTGCTGCACAGCCACTCCTCTTTCCTTCAACTATCCTCTGCTACCCTGAAGGCAGTCACCATCTCTCCTATCTACTCCAACTGCTACACTATCACCTACACTCCCTCTCTCACGAAGTCTGAAAGAAAAAGCACAAAAAAGACATTCTGACAGCCAACGCTGGCCTACCCATCGCAGACACCTATGTCAGTGTTAATTCCAGACAGGTCTTCACCGATATCCTCTTCTCTGTCCCTTCCCCAGATCAATGGACTCATCATCTCATCTCTACTCTCTCCCCTTTCTCATCCTCCTCCATGGAGGGTGGCACAAAGTGGGTAGTCCTCTTGGCGTGCTTTGCATTATGCTGGTGTATCATTAATGTCTACCATACTAGCACTATCTTGGTTCAGGGTCCCTAACCTAACCTCATTCTTTTTGATTGGTACCTGTCATACCTCATTAACTTCCTTCCCACGTCTGCTTCTCCTCCTTCCACATTCTTTGTCCTCCCCTTCCGACTGGTATACGACGCCCCTGTACTCCTCATTGCAAAACCTTCAAAGGTGGAGACCTTGCTAGCAAAGACCTGAGTCTGCAAAATGAACAAGCAGGATTTGCTATTCAATTTAACCCCAACCAGTTGATCATGGAGATACAAACAACCAGAGATTCAGAAAAGACCTGGAAATCTTGCTCTTCAAACAAGACTCTGACCTTGTTCAGCATGGCCAAATCCCCAGTACGAGAGATTGCGGCTACTGCTGGATACAACATCCTGCTACCTGAATTGATCGCATTCTCAGTGTACCACAATCTCAACCCATCCCTGCCGGTGAATCGTCTTACTAGCGCCCTACCTGTCGTTTTGTTTCTCACTCCCTTGAAACCAAGACATTTGCCCACAACTGGCAAAAAAGGACCACCAATTTGACTGCCTAGTGGCATGGCCATTCAGCACTTATATTCGAGAGAGACAAGGTCCTCCGAAGTGATTCAAAGGCAACATGTTTAGTGTTTTACAAGATCCAAAAGAAAATAAACAGTTCATTGGTAGGCACAGGTTTATCACATATAATTGCTTTTTGAAGAAAGCTCAAATCCACCCATTGACATAAACTCTTTCGGATCCCAATATTGCAATACTGAGGCACGAGAGTCATTAACCCTAATTGCAATCTCTTGTAAGGTCAGGCCAGTACCAGCTGAGACAAGCCTTTCTCTGAGCCTGCAAGTGCATAGAGAGCTTCATGTGCCATCCATCTACAGTGCAAGCCAAGCTTTCAAGCCCTGCCTAGGATGTGTTGGCTGGGGAGTTGCTCAGGACAGAAGAAGGGTGTGTTGAAGTAAGGTTACTGGTAGACATCTTGTACTTTAGGATTAATTGCCACTCTTTCTTCACACTACACCACTGCTCTTTTTGAGCTTGATCTAGCTTTCATTATTCCTTCAGTAAAATTCCAGATTTCTTTACACATGTCTTCATCATCTGCAATCGCCAACAATAAAGATACTAGAATGGAATTTTATTTGGTTGATGTCTGATTGGGTACTCAGAATTAATTATATATACACCAGAATGAAGTCTGTACTCGATGGTAACAACCTGGCAGCCATGTTAACAAAGGGCTGCTGTCCTATTACCAACCGGCATGGTTAAAGCAGTAATGTAAGCATAGATATAGGGAGATGCAACTCACATTTGAGGATTCCAATTGAGTTTATTTTTTATTCATATAGCAATAACAACCACAGAGGTTGGCTGGAATAGCCAGTAGTGGTCCGGGGCCAACTATGGGTTCTAGTGCCGATTGAAGGCCGATACTGCCGCCGCCATTGGTGTTACTGTTATTGATTTGATATGATATGGCATTCGTAACGTGCCTATACACAAGTGTTTCAAGGCGTGACGAGGCAAGGAAGGGGGAACAGAGGGAGGGCAGAGACACTGATCTTACTAGGCCAAGTGAAAATGAGATCATGCAAGTTCAGGGGAGGGGGAGGAGAAAAGTGCCAGGGGAAAGGGGAGGGGGCAGTGCTGTACATGGGATGAAAACAATAACAAGATGTGCGGCCAGCAGGTGGCAGGTGCAAGGGAAAGTGCAGCCAGCAGGTGCCCAAAAGTGCAGGTAGGGGGACTGTAGGGTTACAGATACAGACTCAAGTGCAAGGGTTGCCGGGAGGCAGTGCGGGTGTGCAACTGGGCGGGCAGGGACCTGGGCCCGATATCAGAGGGTAGCGAGGTGACCAGTGCAGAAGGCGAGCGTCCCCAAATAGCACAACCCTCCCCACAATGAGAGGCAATAATGGACTCTCCCAAAATGGGAATAAGGCTAGGACCAAGTGCGGGTGAGCTTAATGGAAGTTTTATCTAAGTCAAATAGGGCATGCAAAGAACTCTGCAAACTCCGAGAGCGCTCTGTCTGACAATCGCAAAGACAGGCATTTATATTTGCAAAAAGTGTCATAGGCACCTACATACTATAGGGGGCACATGCACATGGGGATTGGGTGGCGTCAACTAACTATATATGCAGCTGTGATGCATCTCACCGTGGTTGGTGGACACCGCCGGGTGCCAACGTGGGGTGGGCAGGTCAGCTGGGCTCATCTGGGAGGCGCTGTCCGGTCAGGCGTGGTCAGTGTCATTGATGGACGTCTTTCTTGGCTTTCTGCCCTAATGGCCATGCACACCCCATTCATTCAATGCAGCAATGTCAGTTGTCCTGTAAATCCTACAATAGGTTATTCTACAGGTTAATACAACACAGGAGGAATGAACATTAGGTGGAATACTTTGACGATACATCAATACATGGTTACTGTTTTCCTGTTGACTAGGTATCATGGGCCATGGGGTCTGGTCTCAGGGCACAGGGTAAGCTGTCCGAGCTTTAGGTCTCGTTAGAAGTAATGACAGATGCTTTTACACAATGTTGGTGCAATATTAGGAGTCTTTTTTTACAAGCGTCATTAATCTGGGGTGACCTGGTGGGTCGTGGGACCTATGAGGGGGCACCTCTGGCCTTTGGTTATGGCCGGGTTTTACTGCTGGACTGTAAATAATTCAGGTGGCTGGTCGTGGCCATGTGAGCTGCGGGGGAACATGAATGCTTGAAGCGGCTCCAGCCGAATTGGGGGAGGTGAGGCGGTGTAGCTCGGGCCTTTGCTTTCTCTGGCAGGCTTCAATGGGAAGGGAGGGGAAGTGACCTTGGATATGCCCACGATGATACTCTTCTCGCATGTTGCAAATTTTATTGAACAAAAAAGGGATTCGTATAATGTATAATGCTTACTGATTTTCTAAAGGGTTACACGTCTATATTCTTTGCACCGTTACATAGTCATTTCAATACATGTTAACTATACCAACATTTCTATTAATCACTACAAGGTAAGTATATGCAAAAATAGCAGTTCTTGCATTATATAGTAAACACGATACGTGAGGTAGCATTAGGGTTGGTGGGGCACGCAGGAGCAACAGACCAATATGGTTGACAGCAGTAATACACGTTAAACCCGTACATTCACATTTGATGGCATTCTATGTATCTCTTTGAACAATTTACATGAGCTCACAATACTGTCGCGCTTGTGTTCTTTTGCACTCTAGCAGCGTCAGGGTAGTCATGGCATAAGGACTTGGTATCACTCTCTTTACATTACCCCTAGAGAAGCACATAGTAGGAGGCCATGGGCACTGAGGGTTTGCACATAACTGAGGCGGTTTGAGTATCGTGACTATGTTGTCACACAATAACACATTCTTCTATTCTTACAGTGTTTGTAGATTTTTGACAAGGGGGTCGTGCAGAAGGAATATCATTGTAATGCAATATATATATATATACATATGTATAAACAGTTTCTTGGTATAAGATTGAGGCTTTTGTTTCATCGAGGACAATTTACAGTTATTTTCCAAGCCAGCCCCGCTACCCGGGTCACGCTGAGGATAATGATGCACTGCAGAAGGTGAAAGATACAGTGTTTGCTCTAACACTAGCTCATGCCCGACTGTTCGTGGGAACGGGATTTCAGCGGGTCTGCCAGGGAGCGGAGGCAACAGGGGCAGGCGAGGACTCTCTGAAGGTGGGGGCCGTGCTGCAGTGCACGAGGAATCATGTCTTAAAATGGCGTTCTGGTTTTCAAAATGGTTTCCAGGATCTAGCCTAATACAGTACGTTTGGTCCATGTGTCGGCCAGTGGTCCACCCACCACCTGGGCCCTGGTGGCAGGGGGTCCCCAGACGAGTCATGGACATCACAAGGAGGGGACTGCAGGGGAGGGGGGTCTCTTGGACCTGTCCTCCCATACATTTCCCCCCTTTCGTTACTTAAGTAACAAATACTGCAACTCCCCCAACCTCTGACGTTCCTTTTCATCAGCCACCGCTTCGTCCCATGCCGGAGTGCCCTTTATGGGCATCCACGCCCTACACACCCCCTCAGGCTTTCCCCCCTTCTAGCATATTCGTCTGGTGTACAAGTCAGGTATATACAGTCCCTATCCCCTTCCAAATCCACCCACACCTCCTTATACCATTCAAGTTCCCGGGGCTCTCTAATTGTTGTGTGCCATAATCTGTCTATTATATCCCCATTGTGGTATACTGGCACCATCTGGTATTTGGGCCCACCCTCTTCAACTGTTTGCACTTGAGCTTCCTGCATAGCTTGCACTGTATCTCGAGCGTTGCCCATTGTCACCATCATCAATGTACCATTTGGTACTGCGTTTGTACAACATCGAAGGCCCATCTGGCACACACAAAAAATGAGAAGTAAAAAAACTACTGTGGGCATTAGTAGTTTAACAGTCATTCCCAGCCATGATGGGACCCAGGAGAAGAGGTTGTCGAACCACGTGCTTGCTTCTGCCCCACCGTCGGTTTTCATTCTTTCTCCTAGGTTGTGCACTGCTGCGATCACATGGGAAAATGTACCATTATCTGCATCTTCAGAAGGTACAAAAGTGCAACATGCACTTCCAATTTTTCGGCAAACACATCCGTCCATCGCTGTTAATAGGTCTAAGACATACCTATTTTGCATTGTCATTAGCCGCAGGGCTCTCAGCTCTACCTTGATCACGTTGAAACCTTCTTCAGTGTCGTTTGCTAACTGGATCAGCTCCCAGCGGGTTATTTGGAGCCACTTAGCATTTGCCCGTGCCTGGATGCTTGGAATGAGTGAGGCAAAGAAAGTCTCTGAAGAGATAAACAATCGATATCTGTCTGGGATCTGTGCCAGTAGTTCTGAAGATGCTTTGGATATGTAATTGGATGATCGTCTGTTTCGGGACAGCATATCTTCCTTGGTGCCAGAGGACAAAACATACATTTGCGGCTCTTCTGTCGGTTGGGCCTTGTTTTCGCGAGGGGCATCTTGCCCTTTCCTGCCCCCACCGATGTGGCTCTCTGGTATCACCATTAGTACAGAATGTAGTGTGGCCAGTGAGCAACTGCCGCTCCATGATTGTGGGAGATGCAAGTATGCCTGGCTGCCACACACCCAGTAAGTGTCCATGAGTGCTCCTGTCCCCTTCCTCATGTCTGGGTTGGTGAGAGTCCTGTTGCAGTTTTTGTTTACCCCCATTGCGGTTTTTCCTTCTCCCTGGAAACACAGTTCATATGTTATTTCTTTCTGCAGTTTGAACGGTTTTTCAATGGCAGTTACCCATGTTAGCTTTGCGATATGCTCCTTCCAGATGGGTGTACATGTTTTTTCGATCCACTGTAGCTTTTCAGGTGACACTCATCGCAGCGCCTCAGCTTTACATGTTACTTCTTCATCTTTCCATCTGTTGTCTGTGAATAATGTCCCCTTTATTATAAAAAATGGTTATTTCAGGCATATTACGCCTTCCACTTTCGGGTAGCATGTTTTCTCGTTCTGCAGCATGCTAAAAGTTATGTTGTGTGCCTGAAAGGTCTTCTTAATTCTGCACAGCGTAAGATGAAGGAGACATTAGGCATTTATAAGAGGCAATTCTTTTGGTAGCAACACCTTGGGTGTTCCTGAGGCATGGGGGATAAGGGAGCAGACATAGCAACTCTCATTTGTTGTTTGCTTGGCAGTTGCGCTCATGTCCGCATACCATTTATCAGTCTGGTGAGGGTGTCTTGGGTCTTCCATTTTATTTAAACCCAGACCATAATACTCGTCATACTTCCTACTCCCCACCTCCCTTTTCCTTCTATTATTTCTAAGGTATCTCGCAGCTTCATGGGCGAAGTGTAATCTAGACCCCCCTTTTCCCACACCCCCCTCTTTCCATTCATCATACAGAGATGCAAACTTTTCTGCCATCTTTTTGTTCTCTTCTTTTATTCTATGATGTGATGTACTGTCTGCTGTAGGGATGGTTACTTGCGTGGGCGGGGTAGTGGGGGTATTGTAAAGCCACAATATGACAGAAGGGTTGTGGTCATTTAGGCTGTGGGCATTGTAGTCAGAGACGTTTGACAGGGGAGTTGTGCTAACATTCATTTCAACACTGCTTTTCTTGGAGTGGTTGATTGTTTTGGGTGGTTTCGTGTTATAACCCCATACAAGCTGGTATCCGTTCCATACCAAAAAATCACCTTCTTTTGCCCTTTCAGTTGTTTTACTTTCATTTGTCATATTGCTTCCGTTCCCCCTCCCCCCTCATTCATCTCAACAGAGATGAATGCTATGAACCAATAAGTGCTTATACCAAACAGTATCACAAAGAATAATACGATGCACACAGACAGTCCACATTCATACGAATATCTACAACCTTTTACTATAGCATCTCTACATCTAGATATTATATTGCTATCCATTGCGGGCTGCCCGTTTGTTGCCATGGTTGTTCCTATTTAAAACATAAAAGTGTATTAAGTATATACATGTAAACATTTTCTTTTTGTACTGTATCTACCAGAGAATTATAGCGTGAGAGGGAGAGAGAGGGGGTGGGGTCGGGTGCAGAGAGAAAGAGAGAGAGAGAGAGACATTTTCTCATTCATATTTGATCACTTTTTTTCATATTTAATTTCAATCATTAATGTTATTCAGTTATCTTTTTCTTGTACCTGTAATTCAATTTGTTCGTTAGCATATTAATATACCTGTTACATATACTTTTACCTGCACCTTTTCATCCAACATTTTCATTTATTATTGTTTGCTGTTGTTTGTGCCTCCTCATTCACTTCCTCCTGAACATTATTGTACGCCCTCCGTACATCTGTTAAATGTATCCAGTACCGGAGTCCTTTGACCTTGACAGCGGTAGGAGTACAAAAAACTACCTTCTATGGGCCATGGAACCTTGGGGCATTCCACCTGCACACAAAACTTCTAACATAAATTAAATCCCCTGGCATTAGTTGTCCTTGGGGGCCCTGTTCTACAAATGACACAGCTGCGTTCCCTTCTTCTCTTGTAAATGGCGGTGAGAGTTGTCTTGAGATTGCACGCGCTGCCCTAGTCAGTTTTTTCAGATAATCAGTAAATCTCCTAAAATCGTGGCGCTTCTGTGTGCATCTGAGTGTCTACGCAGCGGAGAATGTGCTGTGTGCATTCGTCTTCCCGTCACAATCTCGTGCGGGGACAAGTGGTGGTCCTTACTTGGCTGATTTCTCAGCTCGAACAGTGCAAGGGGTAAAGAATACACCCAGTTCTTTTTGAGTGAGAAACATAGTTTAGACAATCTTCCTTTTAACAGGCCGTTGATCTTCTCAACAACGCCATTACTTTGAGGGTGATAAATCTAGCAAAGCTTATGTTTAATCCCCAACAATGCAGTAACTTCCTTGAACAGCTCGTTCACAAAATGAGTGCCGTTGTCTGAGCGAATCACGTCACAAATTCCCCAGCGCAGGAACACCTCTCTCACTAGGAATTTTGCAGCGCACTTAGTATCAGGGCGTGCACATGGACCGGCCTCGACCCACCTAGAGAATGGACATACAACTACTATCATGTAGCGTGCCCCATTACACCTTTCCCCCATGTCTGCGTAATCAATATGCAGTTCCCGGAAGGGCCCTGTAGGTTTTGGAATTGTCCCTCTGAGTGTCCGTAAGGTCATCCCAGAATTGTATATCTGACAGGTTGTGCACTCCATTGCTAATCTTGATATATGTTCCTGGAGCCCAGGCACAAACCAATCTTCCTGTATCTCTGCTGCTATGTGTTGTTTGGCATTGTGTGCTGGAAAGTGTAATTGCTGGAACGCTATCTCCATCAGCTTAATGGGCATCAACACTTTACCTGTGTTATTTTGGCACCATAATAAGTCTGTTGCCGACTGGCTGCAACCCCTTTTTTCCCACAATGCTTTTTCCTCATTACTTGCTCCTTCCTGCAACTCTAGTATTTGCGATATGGGCATGGAATTGTACCCTTCTGGTAGTTCCTCACTTGCTTGTTGCTGCAATAGGTACTCACCTGCAGTTTCCTTTTGAAAATATGACGCCTCCTTGGCAGCAGCGTCTGCTGCCACGTTTCCCAAAGATACAATGTGCCTCATTACGACCCAGGCGGTAAGTTACCGCCTGGGTCGTACCCTTACCACCATGGTGTAAACTATGTTTACACCATGGTGGATGGCGGATTTACCGCCCCATTCCAAGGTGAGTGGGGCGGTAAATCCCCATTTCCCATTTTACCCTTCCCCATTCCCATTTTTGCCCCATAGGGCATAATGGGAGTGGGGAAGGTGCTAATTACGCCACCGTAAATTACGGTGGCGTAATTAGCACCATGGTCCCTTAGCGCCATGGATTTTAACGCCTGCAAAAAGCAGGCGTTAAACTCACCATGGCGCAAAGGGACCTCGGAATCAGGCGGTAAGGGTCGGCGCCGTTTACGGCGCCGTTAACCCCTTAACGCCTGATTCGTAATGAGGCCCAAATATCTGTATTAGACGCATGGGCTTGGCACTTGATGATTGCCACCATTGTAGGTTCTTTCAGTGCCTCAATTAATTCCTCTAACAGTTCGGTATGTTATACCGGAGTCCCATCCGCCCTGCAAAACCCTCTCCGCCCCCACCGGGCCAGACCACTATGTACGGTGGTAGTCATGTATGCTGAATCTGTGTATATTGTGACTGTGCATCCCTTGGCTGCACGTAATGCTTCAATTAGTGCGATAAGTTCTGCTGCTTGGGCTGAAACGTGCAATGGCAGGCGATATTGTACTAGCACCTCATACTCACCTTCTTCTAATCTCACTACCGCCATTCCCACATGTTTTTCACCTGTATCCATGTCAATTGATGCTGATCCATCTACAAAGTACACTTCTCCTCCCATTAGGGCATTTTCACTTACCACCGGGCCCTCTCCCTGTTCTCCTGTGTATGTTGCACAATCATGCTCTTGCATGTCTTCTAATGTACATGGTTCTGTGATGAATGTCGCTGGGTTTACTGTTCTGCACCTTACTATGTGGATGTTAGCGCTGGATAATATTATCTTGTATGCTGTTGCCCGCTGTGTTGTTGGTGTGCTTTTTGATCTTTCCAGTATTGCGAAAAGGGAGTGTTCCACAAATAATGTAACGGAGCACCCCATTACTATAGTGGCACTTTTCTCAATGGCGAACGCGGCGGCAGCGAGAGACTGCTCGCACGCGAAGTGACCTTGCATTACTGCGTCTAGCGTGCCACTGTAGTAAGCCAATGGCTTGTGTCCCATGGATGTCTTTTGGGTCAACACAGCTGTCATAAGAGTTCCTTTGCAGTGGGAAAACAGGTAAAATTCACGCTCTGGGTTGGTGAGTACGGGAGCGCTTGAAATTAACTGTTTCAGGGACGCAAATGAGTCACTCATCTCTTTTGACCATTTTATTTCTTTGTTCTCCCGCTGGGCCTCTTTGAGTGCTTGTAGTAAGGGCCTTGTGTATTCTGCGTAATCTAGTATCCATACTCTGTAATAGTTGCACATTCTTAGGAATTTGTGCATTTCTTTTACCGTTTTTGGCTCTCTTACTGCTGTGATTGCTTCTACTCTGTCAGGTATTATCTTTTTGCCATCCTTTGATATCAGCTGTCCCAGGTATAATACTTCTGGTTGACAGTATTGTAGTTTCCCTCTGTCCACTTTGTATCCTTTGTGGGCCAGCAGTGTTAGGAGGGTAACTGAGTCCTTCCTGCACTCTTCCTCATTCTGTGCGCAAATAAGCAAGTCATCTACGTACTGAATGATGGTGCTCTCAGCTGTCAGGTTTCCCAAGTCTTCGTGAAGGATACGATTGAATATGCTGGGACTCTCACAGTAACCCTGTGGCAACCTGCAATGTTCATATCTTTTCCCCCCTAGTGTGAATGCTGTCAAGTATCTGCTTTCTTCTACCAAAGGAATGGAGAAAAATGCATTTTTCAAGTCAACTACTGTGAAATGTGATGCATTTTTTGGGATACTGCAAAGTATCGATGCAGGATTCGGGAGGAGAGGAAACTCTTTTTGTATGACGTCATTTAGTGGGCGTAGATCCTGGATCATCCTCCATGCCCCTTCTTTTGCTTTCTTGATCGGGTAAATGCAAGTATTACATGGGGAATTTGAGGGTATTATTATTCCCAGGGCCAATAAGGCACTTATCGTTTCCTTTATCCCTTCCTCAGCTTCACAGGACAATGGGTATTGTTTGACTCGGGGCAGGATTGCTCCTGGTTTAAGCTTTATTGTGACTGGGGTGATTCCGTGCAACAACCCTACATCATGGGGACCCGTAGTCCACAAGTTGCTTGGCACTAATTTCATGTCATCATCAAAAAAGGAAGGTGATGCTCCTACCACTGCCATCAACTGTACGGGCACTTGTCTCACTTGTATCAAGATATCAGATGGTATTGCTATTTCCATTATTATCTCTCTGTCACTTTCTAAGTCAGAAAAGAGATCCTCATCTGATAGATCACGTAAGGAAATGTCAGCATTGATGCACAACACAGTGTGCCATTTACATCCATCTATGTCCATACAAATTACTGCAATTCTTTTGGCTGATATCTGTACCGCATGCAAATCTAAAGACATCACTGAACCAGGTGTAATGTCTGTGTGTACTATTGGGCGGAAGATGAATTCTGCTGGCACCCGCCACTCTAACCTTTTTAGCTCAGGTACTACTTGGGCTAGCGTTTTCAATCCTTCAATGAACACATTTGGGTCTACCGGCATGCCATGTATCTCTGGTGCTGCTGCTCGCGCATGGACCACCAGCATTACACGCAGCGGACATATTCCTGGGGTGGAGCAAACTATCCCTCTTTCTGTGAAGGATATAGTCATATTGAGCGTGCTGAGAAGGCCCCTTCCGAGCAAGTTTATTGGTGACTGTTCATAATAAAGTAGGGGTGTTCTCACTGTTTTACCCTCCACTGTCACATCCAAATCTTCTGTGTAAGGAACTTCAACGACAGCCCCAGAGAACCCCTGCGTCTCCAACCTACGGTTAGATAGCGGAAACCGACCTTCACGTATGCATGATTTTTCAGCTCCCGAATCCACCATAAATATGAATTGCTTATCTCCTATCTGCGCCCCTACTAATGGTTCCTCTGCTGCATTGTAGGTGGTAGATAGAACGGGACACGCAAGTGTTCCCTGTGGGCTGTCCTATACTGGCTGCCTCATGGCTCCCCCTTGACTAAAGACATTTCCTGACACTACTGCTACACCGCTGTAGGGGGCTGGGGCAGGTGCCCCGTTCGCAAATGTTGCGAAAGGGTTTCCTGGTGTGTATTGCATAGGTTTGTCGTTCTGTGGGTGGCCCTGTGCTCTATTGCGTTGGACTGGTCTTTGGTCTACATACCCTTGCTCTTGTTGCCTCTGCTGTCTTCCCATTGGAAGGCCGTATGGGCTCCCTGGGTGGGGGTTAACGTATTGCTCCATATCCTCAAACCCGTTGTTTGGTCTGTTCCTACATTCTCGTGAGAAGTGCCCCCACCTCCCGCAATTCCAGCAGCTCCTTTGTGCACCTCGGGGACCTTGCCCCCCATATACTCCATTACCACCGTACCCCTGCCCACCTCCTCTACGGCCCCTGTACCCACCTCGTCCCCCTCGAGGGGCCCAATCTTGCCACTGCGGACATCCGTACGGCTCCTGTCCATTCCACTGTGGTTGTCCCGCTCCTGCCCAATTCGCTGCCATCCTCCCCTTTATTGCTACCAGCCCCTCCTCCTCCTCTTCTCCCTCCCTGTTATGTGGGAGCGCCGCTACTGCTGCAGCGACCTTCACCAGTTTCGTTTGTACTAACTTGGCCTCATTTGCCAATCTTTTTTGTGCTATTTCTTTTTCTCGCTCCTTTATTCTTTTGCAGTGGTGGACTATTATACTCTGTATTTCGGGCCACCCCTTCGCCTCGACCCCTGCAATTTTGTCAAGTGGTTTCTGTACCTCTTTAGGCAGGCCTCTCTTTATTATGAAATAAAATAATGATGTTGACTGGTACCAGGGCGTGCCCGTTTCCGCTCTCCACATCTCCTGTACCCGGAAAATGTAATCCATAGCATCTTCCCCCTCATTCATTGTACATTGCATAACTGACTGTCAGTCTGGTGTGTCTGGAAATGTTTCTCTTAATGCGTCCCACACTCGTGCTCGCACTGTGTTGAATGAGGCACCATCATGGCGGTCACAGTCTAGTGTTATCCCCAGGAAACCAGCTTTTACCCACACTCTATCTGCCTGGTCCCTAACTGCTGATACTAACAGGCTTTTCACATCACCTACCGCCAAGGGTACTCTAGCTGTGTGCTTCTCGAATGCATATATCCACTTACTTGCCCCTCCTGACAGCGGTGGTAACAGCTTTAACAAATTGGCCTTATCCATCTGAGCCCAGGGTATGTAATTTGGTCTCCCTCCTCCCCTGTGTATCAATGGGAGTTGTAACTTGCCCTTTGTCACTTTGCTTGTACTCACCTTTGTTCCCTTCTTTCTTAGTGGAGCCATTCTCCCCAATGTATTCCTTAATCGTCCTGTCCATTCCTCATCCATTGTTCTCCCTAAAGATGCACCATCCATCCTCCCACTCTCTCCTCCCATTGCCGCACTTAATCTCCCACCTTCTTCCTCATCGTCCTCCACATCACACCACAAGTCCTCTCTTCCCCCTGTGACCATTATTTCATCATCCGCATGTTCACTCGCCTCATCTAGTTTTATTATT
Organism: Ambystoma mexicanum; assembly: GCF_040938575.1. Taxonomy (NCBI): domain Eukaryota; kingdom Metazoa; phylum Chordata; class Amphibia; order Caudata; family Ambystomatidae; genus Ambystoma; species Ambystoma mexicanum. Next base: position 1,327,958,202 of record NC_090931.1, read on the forward strand.
CGCGTGGGCTCTTCTTGTATTCTGAACAATATTTCCCCCTTCTTCCACCCCTCCTCAATTGTCCTGTCATGGCTCTGTGCCCTTGGTGTTTGCTCTGACCGGGCAACATTAGTCTCACTTTGCTCACAAATGTTTTTGATTCTTGATAATTCTTCTCTTGCTAATGAGACCCTCGAATCTAAATCCTCTGTTAGTTTTTCTATGTCTACTGTGTGTGTACTTATCTGTCCATGCTGTCTATGGCTTTCATACGGCGGGGGTGCAGCCGGGCCATGTGTTGTTGTAGCTGGAGTTGGGGGCACATATGTGGGGTCACTATACCCTTCTGCGGGCACTGGTTTGTTGAGTATAGGGTACAACCGTGTCACTTCACCTGGCTTTCCTTCCTCTATCATCTCTTTATCGTCTTTGGGTATCAGTAATGGGTTATCGGTGGTGGATGGCAAGTTGGTCCCTGACTCCATCTTTTTGAGAGGGGGCACTTCTTCAAACAATCGCCAGAGATCTAATATCTCCTTCCTATTGTGGAACTGCTTCCCCTTATATTTCATAAAAATGCAGGTAGCCACCATGTCTAGAACATTTTTGTCCAACGATCCTCCTTCGGGCCATATTTGGGGCAGACCTTCTCCCTTTAACTCTGTGACCCACTGATCGTGGTATTTTCTAATGCGTTCAGCATACCCAGGTAAACTCTTACAAATATGGGCCAGGGGTGTTTCTGTCCCCATTGTATGCACTTGGCTTGCGTATCACTATATATATATATATATATATATATATATATATATATATATATATGTATCTTTTTAAAACCTTGTGCGTTTTCAACACCTGGGCAATAAGGGAGTGCGTGTGTGTAGCTTATACTGAAAATAGTTTAGGGGGCACATACAAGAGCAAACCACCTTTTGCACACTACCAATATTTTCAGCATAAATATTCAAAAGAAACAGCTTAATTCATTGGGTTTACCGCCTTATAATGTCTCCTGGTCACACTTACCATGACCACACCATAATCATGCACATTTTACCATTCACTAAAATCATCATAACATTGCTACGTTTTAACACATATAATGCCCTATTGATAGTTAACCTTTAATCTTTTTCCTCTCTCCCTAGTTAACCTCTTCTTTCTTTATTTGATATGAGGTCCCCATTTTGCTTGAATCCCCTTTTTTTTGTGCTCAGAATTACCCTATTATTATTCATAGACCCAGAAAGAATGAAAGAATAGCAGTTTCAAATAAATTCACTGTGTCTCCCTTTTCTACCAGACACCTTTATCTTATTCTCCACTTGTTCATATATTCCCAGTACTAGTCAAGATAGCACTATGTGGCGCCGCCTTCTACCCCCTTGCAGAGCTAGGTTCCTGTCTCTTTATCTCTTTTCGCCTTTTGATCCTAATGGCCATATGCAAAGAAAAAGTAAAGAAAGTGTAGGATTGCTTTTAGTGGTCCCAAACGTGTCCCCTTTTAAATGACCTCGTCTTTTATCCTGCTCCCTTCCCCTACTCCCCTTATGATCACTCGCACTTAATACTCACATGCCCGTCTTGAACCGAGAGTCTCCGAACTGGGTTCGCACAGGCGGCGCTGCCACACGCTCAACGGCCAGCCCCAGCTCCGGCAAGCGGTACTCAAAGGGGATTTTTCGAAACGGGATCCCGCACTCTTTCTCTAGTGAGTGCGCACTTCTAAGCGTACCAGTTGCCGTAGAAGGGTAGCTTTCCGGAGCAGGCGTACCGTGCGTCTCCCCTTTCGACCAGAGATTTTCGTGCCAGAGGGGACGGAAGGGATATACTGGGATATGTAATCACGCAATCGGGGTCACCACTGAAGGCGAGCGTCCCCAAATAGCATGACCCTCCCCGCAATGAGAGGCAATAATGGACTCTCCCAAAATGGGAATAAGGCTAGGACCAAGTGCGGGTGAGCTTAATGGAAGTTTTATCTAAGTCAAATAGGGCATGCAAAGAACTCTGTAAACTCCGAGAGCGCTCTGTCTGACAATCGCAATGGCAGGCGTTTATATTTACAAAAAGTGTCATAGGCACCTACATACTATAGGGGGCACATGCACATGGGGATTGGGTGGCGTCGACTAACTATATGTGCAGCTGTGATGCGTCGCTTCGTGGTTGGTGGACATCACCGGGTGCCAACGTGGGGTGGGCAGGTCAGCTGGGCTCATCCGGAGGTGCTGTCAGGCCAGACGTGGTCAGTGTCATTGATGGACGTCTTTCTTGGCTTTCTGCCCTAATGGCCATGCACACCCCATTCATTCAATGCTGCAATGTCAGTTGTCCTGTAAATCCTACAATAGGTTATTCTACAGGTTAACACAACACAGGAGTAATGCACATTAGGTGGAATACTTTGATGATACATCAATACATGGTTACTGTTTTCCTGTTGACTAGGTATCATGGACCATGGGGTCGGGTCTCAGGGAACGGGGTAAGCTGTCCGAGCTTTAGGTCTCGTTAGAAGTAATGACAGATGCTTTTACACAATGTTGGTGCAATATTAGGTGTCTTATTTTACAAGCGTCATTAATCTGGGGTGACCTGGTGGGTCGTGGGACCTATGAGGGGGCACCTCTGGCCTTTGGTTATGGCCGGGTTTTACTGCTGGGCTGTAAATAATTCAGGTGGCTGGTTGTGGCCATGTGAGCTGCGGGGGAACATGAATGCTTGAAGCGGCTCCAGCCGAATTGGGGGAGGTGAGGCGGTGTAGCTCGGGCCTTTGCTTTCTCTGGCAGGCTTCAATGGGAAGGGAGGGGAAGTGACCTTGGATATGCTCACGATGATACTCTTATCGTATGCTGCAAATTGTATTGAAAACAAAGGGATTCGTATAATGTATAATGCTTACTGATTTTCTAAAGGGTTACATGTCTATATTCTTTGCACCGTTACATAGTCATTTCAAAACATGTTAACTATACCAACATTTCTATTAATCACTACAAGGTAAGTATATGCAAAAATAGCAGCTCTTGCATTATATGGTAAACACGATACGTGAGGTAGCATTAGGGTTGGTGGAGCACGCAGGAGCAACAGACCAATATGGTTGACAGCAGTAATACACGTTAAACTCGTACATTCACATTTGATGGCATTCTATGTATCTCTTTGAACAATTTACATGAGCTCTCAATACTGTCGCGCTTGTGTTCCTTTGCACTCTAGCAGCGTCAGGGTAGTCATGGCATAAGGACTTGTTATCACTGTCTTTACATTACCCCTAGAGAAGCACATAGTAGGAGGCCAAGGGCACTGAATGTTTGCACATAACTGAGGGGGTTTGAGTATCGTGACCATGTTGTCACACAAGAACACATTCTTCTATTCTTACAGTGTTTGTAGATTTTTGACAAGGGGGTCGTGCAGAAGGAATATCATTGTAATGCAATATATATATATACATATGTATAAACAGTTTCTTGGTATAAGTAGGAGGCTTTTGTTTCATCGAGGACAATTTACAGTTATTTTCCAAGCCAGCCCCGCTACCCGGGTCACGCTGAGGATAATGATGCACTGCGGAAGGTGAAAGATACAGTGTTTGCTCTAACACTAGCTCATGTTCGACTGTTCGTGGGAACGGGCTTTCAGCGGATCCGCCAGGGAGCGGAGGCAACAGGGGCAGGCGAGGACTCTCTGAAGGTGGGGGCCGTGCTGCAGTGCACGAGGAATCATGTCTTAAGATGGCGTTCTGGTTTTCAAAATGGTTTCCAGGATCTAGCCTAATACAGTACGTTTGGTTCATGTGTCGGCCAGTGGTCCACCCACCACCTGGGCCCTGGTGGCAGGGGGTCCCCAGACGAGTCATGGACGTCACAAGGAGGGGACTGCAGGGGAGGGGGGTCTCTTGGACCTGTCCTCCCATACAAGTATCAGACAGGAAATCAGCAGGGGAGAGGAAGAGAGAAGGCAGAAGCAAAGAGGAAGGTCTTGAGTTGCCTCCGGAACCAGAGATGGTTCTCCTCAAGTTTCAGAGAGGCAGGGAGGCTGTTCCAGAGGGAGGCCCCAGCCGAAGAAAGATATGTACCACCAACTCGTTGTTTGGAGAAGCGACTGACCCTGAGGGAGTTGGCGGTGGAGTAGCGAAGAGCTAGAGTAGGAAGGTATTTACGAAGAGAGAGCTGGATGTATTAAGGCCCCAGAAGGCCTTGTGGACAATGCAGAGGGTCTTGAACTTAATCCTTGAAGCCTCTTCTATGAGCCAATGCAGAGATTTCAGTGCTGGAGAGATACGATCCCTGGGCTTGAGGCCAAGCACAAGTCTCGCAGTCCTGTTCTGGATGAGTTGCAGGGGGTGGAGAGTAGAAGCAGGTAGATTTAGCAAGAGACTGTTGCAGTAGTCCGGCCTAGAGAGAACCAGACCTGTAGAGAACGGGACTGTTAGCATACCGGGTTTAAAAGCTGGGGTGCAGATAGAAACGTTTTTGCTTCAGCATACAGGTTTTATGCTAACTGCAACCTGTATTTCAAACAAATAATGACTCAATATGGTTGCAATAGAAATGGAAGGAGGGAATCTCCTCAACTTCCAGGGTGGAAGAAACTAACATGACTGTCAATATAGCAGTGGGCCAAACTCCCCCTGACAGTCGATTAACAGATCACAGCACTACTGAAAAGTACACCCACCTTTGTCCAGTTATTTCTCAAAGAATTCCCATCAAGGTGACTTCAATGTCTAATCTTTCCTCCAGAAAATGAGAAAACCAAATCAATGGTAAAGCCAAAGGGACACCCTTCCAACCGGCTTTACCAATTATTGCTACACATTGGCAGTAAGCCATATATAGTGACAAACTAAATTGCATGGAAGATGGAAACACATGCAAAAGCATTACTGCTTTAACTTCAGACATTTAGGGTTTCTAGATTACCCAGGAGGCATTAACCCAAAGTGATTTTAGCAGAAGGTTGCCTGCAACAGTGTCTTCCCATTTAGTTTAGTTGTCACTGGTTCGCGCTGTCAGTAGATAATGAAAGTACAGAGTTTGTTCTTAATCAAAGAGTGCTCGTTTACATTTGGTCATTTTTCAATATGCATGTTTAAGCAAATTTTTAAATTGATCTCAACAAGGGTGCAATATCTAGCTCAAATCATAAATTACTTAAGGTAATCATTCAATGTACATATGCTGTGCACACGCAACCAGGGTTGTTGCTAGGTCTGGGAAGACCTGGGGCTACGCTGATGGAACTGTTGGGACTCAGGGCTAGCTAGCCTTTTGGTTGTAGCTCCTGAGATTCTATCCGGGGCTACAACCAAAAGACCAGGGGCTATAGCCCCCTTATCCCCCCCTAGCAACGCCTCTGCACGCAACATATGCAATTCATCAAGGATTTTAATGAATCCCATGACAATAGCCAATACTTTTCAGCTTTTATTCTTTAAATAGTTACACAAAGCAATTAGGGTTGTCAATCAAGGGGTGGTCGCTGTTCCTTTTCCCTCAACCTGTAAGGGGGCCTCCCACCTCCCTAGTCCAGGCTTCGTATTCCACCACTGCCTCGTTCCAAGATCAGTTGACTACAGCCAGAGTAACCCTACTTTAAAATTGTCTCCTTTGACCTAGAAATTCCTATGGTCTTAGGTAAAAACATAGTTTTCTCAAACCGCACCAAAAAACGACTGATTTAAAAGACCGAAAAAAATCGATAATTCGGTCTTTCTAAATCAATCCTAAAACCCCTCTCTCTCATCTCAAACTCGATCATCACCCACCCCCCGCCAGCTCTTACCTTGCTCCCAGTGTGCGGCCATTTTGGGAATGACAGCTGCTCCCTGAGACGTACACGGGTGCGCACAGGGGCTGACAGCTGCAGGATGTCGTGGAAGTAAGTTAAGAGTTTGGGTGTGTGCATGTGTGTGTGTATGTGAGGGAGAGGTGTGTGAATGTATGTAATGGGAATGGGAGAGGGGCCGCAAGTTAAAATGTAATGAATGGTATGCGTGTGTGATGGGAAAGTGTGGTGCGGGAAAGGAGGGATGTGTGCATGGGGCAATCGTGGGGTAAAACCCCCAAAATATCTTAAAAACTGAGGGCAGAGTGAGGGTAGGGGCCCAACGTGATATTGCGCCATTTTGAAAGCGACACCAAAACGACCAAAATAAATAGGTCTTTTTGGTGTTCGACCTTCAAAATGCGGTAATATCACATAGAACCATTCCTACATGTTATAGCCGTATCTATATGATTCATGGGAGGCAGATAGATAAGGACCTACAGGGTAGTATTGTGATCCTGATGACTATCTCTGAACCTTCTTGTCACTCATAAGTCTCCACTCCTCTCCGCCCTCATTCTCTCTCTGTCTCTAGACTCCATACCGTGACCTTACCACTCTCTACCCTTCTCCTACCTACACCTTTCAGCTGATCTCTCCCCTCTCCCTATACTCCATTTCCAGACCATATCTCTCTTTCACTCCACACACCGTCACCTGGTTTTACCACCTCCCTTCATCCCTCCCTCTCTTGTCTCCTGTTTCCTCCTGTCAACTTCCTTCTGGTCTCTCTCTCTTCTCCAAAATGTCCCCTCTCAATGCCACATTGACCGCTACTGTCCACTCTGCACCTACCTTTCACTTCCCATTTTCTCTCCCTCACAGAGCTTTTCTCACACCTACTCTTAGTACCCCCTTTTACTATCCCTCCACATCTCCCTTCAGACAGACCTCCACTCACTTACTCATTCACATACATCCACATTGGTACCACCCTCACAGTCCCAACACCTCACCTTCACTCTCTCAAAGCACTCCAGCAGTCGTCTCCAACTCTTCCTCCACCTGCTATCTACTCCTCGCTAGTATCTTTGTGCAAATCCTCCCTTTCCAACCTCACTGTACACCTTTCACTCTCAACTGAATTCTCTGGCTTTTTATAGTCATCCTCTTCCTGTTTAGGAGCTCCCTTCAACTCCCATTGGTTCCCTGAATTAGCTGCTTTCTTTGGCCAATTTTCAAGTTATGTATTTCAGGGCCAGCACTTCCACTGGAAGTCTTCAAAAGGCCTTCTAGCCTGCCCTCTTTTCATTCTCCAGTTTCCACCAGCCAGCCATGAGGTCGAAGGGAGCATTTGCTCTCTGATTTTCTCTTGTCCTTGGTGAGTCTCTGTTAAAGCAGTATTTGGGGAATGTTCCCGGGTCTCCCCTGTTCCATGTCAGTTACATATTTTCTGCTGCTGTTCCAGTGCTCCCCAGTAGCCTATCTGAGGTTGGTGGTGTGGGTGCTTGGGGTCCAGTGCAGCTTCTGAAGGGAAATCCTAGTCCATTCCTATTTGCGTAATTAATGTGTTTCTCCTACTCTAGGCCAGGTCTTGTCCTTGGGGTCCAGGTGCATTGTGGTTCTGGCAGTTCCAGTTTTCCTTATCTTTGGAGTGCATCCTGGGATCCATGCCGGTCTGGTGCATGCTGCTCATCATCTTCACTGACAGAATCGAAAAAGACCTGGCCAGGACAGAGGCTGATAGATATTTGGGCAGAGAAAAGAGCACACAATGAGTTTCAAAGATCCAGGCATATCAGGGATCCATGGACATGGGCCTCCTTCAACTCCCCCCTCTCCCTAGACAGGGTCAAACACATGATCCTGTAACATACCTTCACCCTTTCTAATAAGTTCCCTCCCTATCTCAGTACTCTGTTTAGGACTCAGGGTCTGTTCTGCCTGCATTGGGGTGACTCTCTTTTGCCTCTTTTTGACCATGATTAACTGACTCTATGCACTGATTAACTGAGGGAAAATCTGTGCCAATCAATACCTCCACTGGTAGACCTTGCATCACTATGGTGGGTGCCTTTATGTGTCTCTCCACAACTCCTACCTACACCTGGGTATAAAGATCAGCATCTCTGTGCACACAAAGATTTCTTGAGAATCCCTTAAGAGCTAGTTCTTCCCTTGTGAAGATCGACGTGAATGGCAGTGTGTCAGCTTTGGGAATCAGCCAAGACCAGGGCAGCTCTGCCTGGTATGGTAACAGGAGTGTGACATTTCTTGTTGCCCTCTCCCATCGAGTTGACTGCCCATGTTGCTACTTCTGTTTTTTCATTCTCTTCATAGAACAGATGGGGCGAGAGTTACAGCTGCTTCTCTCTCCGGATCCGAGTCTACCTCTGGAAGTTAATCTTCCGGTTCCATGACATTTCATTTCGGGATGTTTTTTTGCAGGGTTTTTTATTGCAATTCATTTTACGGAAAAACCCATCACATTTTTTTTTAATTATTTTTGAGGGGTTTCCCCCACCAAACCCCCCATTTTCTTTAATTTGTATTTATTCCCAAACAGCCACACCCCATATATATAATCTACTAACCCCGCTAAAAATTTCAATGGGTTTTTCTGAAAAAGAATTTGCGGCAAAAAACCCAGCGAAAAAACATCCCGCGATGAAAGGATGTCGTACCAATCTTCCTTGGGTTCTGTTTCATCCCTATCTCCATTTGCTCCTTCCTTGGTTATTCTGGGCATACTCCTACGTCCTGTCCCCTTTCCTCCATACTTGTCGAACATTTCCGTCCTTCTGGACGGGACCAGAGCATTTAGTAGAATCATACAAAAATGATCTGTCTTATGTTTATGTCGTGGGCCCTAGTGCATGCGTGGCCACAGGCCCCACCTCCCCAAGCCCTGCCTCCTCAGTCCTTTTCTCCATGAGGTCGGGGCCAGACACTTTAGCACCAGTTGGTACTTTTTTTCCTGCCCTTTTTTCCTCCTGTCAGAATTTATTTTCCCCCTCAACTCCGGTTTTGTCTTTTTCTTCTGCGGATACCAGGACTAAAGGGATTTTGAAGTAACGTGGGCCGCCTGACTCACACACCGCCAAGACTGGAAGGTAAGTTTACAGGTACGTTTATTAGAAGATAGTTACTTCGTAGAGAAAGCCCTGGGACATCCACCCAGCCCAGCTTAGGAAGTCCAACTGACTACTGTGGAAACCAGCACTACTAACATCCACCAACACTCCACATTCCCTAGCAGTGACATCATTGACCCAGGACCCAACCCTGTAACACGCACTATCTCCGAGGCCACTACACATAAACAACAACATAACCGGCCTCCCCCATCACATACCATGCATAGTCCTCTGTCCAGGAGAGCACCATCAAACACAAGTAGGCGCCCCATAAATCAGGATCCAGCTGCCGCAATCTCCTCTTCACATCGTTGCACCTGTTGCACAAATCCTCCATGTCAGTTCCACGATGCTCCGGGCCCACAGCCACACACCCCTCTTGTGCGGAATGTTTCTCCTTACCGGACAACTTGTTATAACTGGAAACAGCCGTTCCATGCTGCTTCACTGGGACACTCTTGCCCCGCAACGAATGGTCCTCTTGCACCTTCACACACTTTGCAGACTCCACACAACAGCTCCCTATGCTTACGCCGTGTTCCAAAGGAACATCGCGTTCCAGCTGAGCTTGCTGGAATGGCAGTCCTTTGTGGAGTGACGTCATCATTCTTCTAATCGGCACCAAAGAGTCAACACGGCTATCCAGCTGAAGTCCAACAGCCACAACGATGGCTTTGACCATATGTGGCTGTGCCGCCCAGCCCCCAACTAACACATCACTGCCCAGAACCCTGCATGTAACTACAGCGGGGTCACCACGATTGCTGGCACGGACCCGCACCTTAACTGCAGCACCTCACGGCCCTCCTGTCCGGGCCTCTGACGACTGCTGTTGCTGTCTCCCGGTACACCGAGACGCAAGCCTCTCCTAGCCTGCCGGGGCCGCTGCCTACCAGCACTCAGACAGCACCTCCTACAACAGATGGTCACAACACCGGATGATGGCCACCTTAACCCCAGGTAAACAACCGCTCGACACAAACAGAGCCTGACAGCGCCACAGCTGTTCCTTCTTCCCTGGACCCGTGTCCTGAGCTCCACCAAATTCCTCTGGGTCACCGTCCTGGACCCTTACACAGACCTCCACCGTTCTTGCACCGACCGGCCTGCAGGATCCCCCAAAGTCACAGCCTCTGGCCATTAGGGGAACTGGAATAGCTGGATGGACGTCACCTAAGGAAGGCAGTACTTCTCACACTGCCCCTTCCCAGCAGGATCCCATCCTCCTTACCAGTGAAGTAACGTGGGTCGCCTGACTCACACAACCCCAAGACTGGAAGGTAAGTTTACAGGTAAGTTTATTAGAAGATAGTTACTTCGTAGAGAAAGCACTGTGACATCCACCCAGCCCAGTTTAGGAAGTCCAACTGACTACCGTGGAACCCAGCTTCTCAAACATCCACCAACACCCGAAATTGCCTAGCATTGACATCACAGCCTCAGTGACATCACACACAGCACATCTCACTCTCCAGTGAACACCCACACCAAATTATAACAGATTTACTTCCTACGCATCATGTAGTTGAACCTACTCAGCGTTGGATCCTCACACACTCTGCTTGCAGTGGCTCAGCCAGATCTCAGGTGGGGTGCATGCATCACCTGTGACGAACCTAGAGCACATGCCCTCACTCGACATCTTCAACACTGGGAAGAAGTCTTCTGTGAGGTAGCACCAGAGGACATTCAGGAGTTTCTCTCGGTGAAGAAATGTCGACCGGTAAGTGATGTCCTTTTCAGTGTACTCCGTGCTGGTTGTTCCTCTATGGAGATCTCTGGTCATGGGAGGGGTCAGCTGCACTCTAGCACTACTGGGAGTTGTCGCGAGGCCCACAGGGCTAAATTGGATACCGGATTACGCTCTGAGGTTCCCCAACTCAGGGCTAAAGCGCATAACGTCAAAGCTGAGATTCCCCCTTTGGGGGCAAAAGTTACTGGGGGTCTTCCCTGAGGTTCCCTCTAAACACCAGCAAGACCAAGGCTCCCAGTCAGTGGCTAAATCTACCGAAGACCCCTCAGAGGTTCCCTCAAGAAGGGCTAAAACCAGTACCGTCAAGGCCGAGGTCCCCCGTCAGGAGCTAAAGTTACCGGAGTCTACCACAAAGTTCCCTCTAGAAGGGCTAAAGTTTACATCAGCAATGCCAAAGTTCCACCGCTGGGAGCTAAATCTACTGGAGACCCCTCTGAGGTTCCCTCAAGAAGGGCTAAAACCAGTACCGGCAAGGCTGAGGGTCCCCACCTTTGGGGGCTACAGCTACCAGGGTTCCCCCCAAGGTTCTCACAAGCAGGGTTAAACTTCTTCCTGCGCCACTGAGGTTCCCTAGGCCAGTGCTAAATACACCGAGGCTACCGGCACTGCCGAGGTTCCCTGTATGAGGACTAAACACGACAGGGGTCAACCAACGAGGGCCTCTTTGTCATGTCATAGACCAAAAGGGAGCCAGCTCCTTCAGGTGTTCCACACTCTGTGACTTCTACAGGTTTTTCAGTACCAAAGTATCATCGCAGATCCACTCCTAGTGTGTCACTGGGACTGGATTAATCTGGATCTTTTCCCACGGCTTCTTTAGATGGTGAACCTTTCACTGCTAAAGTGGAGTGGTTGGCACCTACTAGGATGTACTTACTGTCAACTCTGTCTCTGCCCATCACCTCCTCCCTGCTGTATAACGCGGATCCATGGATGTCTAGACAACCTCCATGGATTCATGGTCTAGGCCTTCCCCGCATCAGAGGCCTGGTCCTCAACAGCAGAGAGCGAACCAGTCTGAAGATGCTTTCTTTTATAGGTTCCCCGCATAGATGTATTCGGATCCTATGAGGGAGCACTTCAAGGGAAATCCCTAATCCTCCTCCCCTTCAACTCCTGGGGGAGCCACAAGCTCCTCCAGCATTGTTGCAGGCTTCACAACCTCCCATGGTTCCTCCTGTCCAGGATCCTGTTCCCCATCCGACACCAGATGTTAAAGACTGTTAGATCCTGATATAACTTTGGAGGGAGAGGAGATCATGTCATCTGCAACAGTCTTTCATGATATGCCTATAGTCTGATGGGATTCCTTGAAACCCCTCTCCCTGACCGTCCACCTTCAGAGGGAGATGTTCTGTCAGGGGTCCAATCTATTAAGAGAGTGGGAAAAAACGGGGATAAGCATTCAAAAAGATGTTGTCTTCCTCAGCTGCATCACAAGTGCTGAGCAAAGAGGAGCACGCCCTGGAACTCTTCCCTCCAGATTAGGTAAGCGAGTGCCACAGCACTACTAACAGAAACCTAAGATTGTGGAAGGATCAAGTGGAATTTGAGAAGTTCATTCCACTTGAACGACTCAATGAGTTTAAAGGGGGCCTTGCAGATGCAAGGATGGTCGTGCAAAATGTGCTCTATGCAGCGGCACACCATGTTCACACTTCGGCTAGCGGGTTTACAGTTGGCACAGAGGTGTCCAGAGCAGCATAACTTCATGCCACAAAACTTACAAAGGAGGTACAGGATAATTTTCTTGACCTCCTGTTCAATGGACTAAATTTATTCCACAGTTCAATGGGTGAGGAGATAGTGAAAATGTAACGCTCACCTTGTATTCACAGAGACGCCACCCAACTGGACTGGATCATTTCCGATTCGGGTTCAACTCCCCTGTGGACTCGTTCTGCTGTGGGTCTATTCTGGAAGACAGGAGTTCTGTTTTAGCCACAATCTCCTTCTCCCGGGGCCCACCTCCCAAGTGCCCCCCTACAACCCCTTAGAGTCTTCCTCACCTTGATTTTGATAAGATGCGCTCTCCGTCCTGCTGTTCTGTGCAGGGGCGCGTCGTGGCTGGGCACCTTACTGGCAAGTAACTTCACTGGCGTGGGCCCGGGAGCCCAGTCCTGCTGCGACTCCGCTCTTGAGGTAAGTCTATAATTCTTAAAGAGTGTGTGTCCGTAATAGTAGTTGCCCTGTTAATCTCCTCCTTTTCTCTTAGGTGCAGAAGGGATGATGGGGACGTCGAGCTGATGGAGAGGGCGATGCTCGAGAAGGTGAGTGAAAGCACAAAGCGTGGCACTATGAGCGTCTTTGGAATTTGGCTAACCTGTGCTCTTCTTCCCTTGCAGGTCGCCGAGAAGTTCCTGGAAGAAGTGCGATCAGATGGAAGTGGAACGCAGAGTGGAAAATGTCCGGACCGCTGTCGAATACCAGGAGAGTTTCGGTAGGTAAGCACGAGTCTGAAAGGTGTTGGAATCGGTAGACGAACGCTTACTAAATTGTCCTCTTCTCTCTCTCTCCCTAGGATGTTGCTTGCTGGTGAGGACAGGTTCCAGAGAAGACTCCGGAGTGATCGAGGAGCTGGATTGCTGAACAGGTAAGGAGGAATAACAGTGTTCTTCTTCTGTCCCCAGATGCAGGCCTAGAATGGGGCATGATTGGGCGCTTGGGGCCTTGCAGGAACACTGTGGCGAGGCCCAGAGACCTCCAATCCCCAGGCCAGGAGCTATGGCTGTGACAGAAATAGAAGGCTAGCACACTAATGGTGAAGTCACTGTCTGTGCTACAAAAATCTGGCATCCACCGAGCAGTCACAAGTGTTTAGGGGGGATGTATGCTCCAGACCCTTCTCTGGTTTCAGGGGTTTTCAGGAGCGTAGAGCGAGACTACAATACAGGTTGCCCTGCACCCAAAAAAAAGAAGCAACAGAACACCTCTCCTGGAATCTGTTTCTCCCACCAGGCCACCTCAACTCGTTTTTCAGCCTCTTCTGCCGATAAAACACCTAAATGATGTTCTGGCTCGGTCCCACATGACTCCAGTAGAAGGGAGAATTTCCCTACCTATGTATGCCTGGAGGGCCATAACTTGGGACTCCTGGGTTTTGTCAGTGACCAGCAGGGGGTTCAGACTCCCTCTATCGCCTCTTCCCCTTTCAGGCCCCCTCCCCATCTGATCCAGATTGGGTCTCCCTCTCTCAGGATAGAAATCTACAAACCACTGGAAATTAAAGCCATAGAGGAGGTGCCAAGTGCAGAAGCTGGACAGGGTTTCTTCTCTCGTATGTTCACGGTGCCAAGGTCCAACCAGGCAGACATGTGCACCATTCTGGATCTTGCAGATTTCAAGAGGATTACCCCAGCACAATTCCACTCAGTCTTGCATCAGGGTGATTGGATCTGCGCAGTGGATCTTAACAATGCTTACCTGCGTATCCTTACATGACCCTGCATCAGACGTTTCTGAGATTTGTGATGAGGTGGTCCCACTTCCAGTTTGGGGTTCATGAATGCTTGGTTTTCAGAGGCTTCCTTTGAAACACCCGACCTATCCCTTTTCTCTGACAACACCAGTGTGTGATGGTTCCAGAGACTCCTGGGATCAATGACATCCTGCGTTCAATCAGTTCCTCTGGCCAGGTTAAAAAGGCGAAGGACCTAGCTAAGGCTGAGACTCTCCTGGTCACAGGGATCAGCTCTTCAGTTGTAACTGACTCAAATCCTCCAAGTTTTGACCCGGGACTTACCTTGGTGGGCCAACCCTCAGCATCTCATACAGGGGGTTCCTTTCTGTGACCCTTCCTACCAGGTGGTGATCAAAATGGCACAATGGATTCTTCTCTCCTGGGCTGGGGGGCAACATTAAACAACCTTCAAGTGTTCGACCTGTGGGTGTGGGAGGACCGAGCCTAGCATATTAACTACCTGGAACTGAAAGCCATTGCTTGGTGTTGAAGGCTTTTCTCCCCAATATTCAGGGCAAGATGGTATCAATAAGGAAAGACAATTCCGTCTCAATGTTCTGCATTAATTAACAAGTGGACTTTGTTCCCCCTTCTTCATTAATGCAGAATCCGGAAGTGGAGCAAGCGATTCGGAGGGCTGGACCGATCAGCTGCCCAGGAAATGCTGCTATGCCCATGGAGAGAAGGCTGGCAAGTGTACACAGAGACGTGTAACAGGTGGGAGAGGCAGCAGGATCTCCCAAGTGAACAAGCAGCAGAAGCCACATTAAGAAGAGGGTTGTGTACCAATAAAGGAACGCTGAAAAGACAGGTGACCCTGCCAGACACCAGTGGGGGAAACGGGTGTCTAGAAGGGGCAGAGCTCTATGCTAAGCATCTAATACATGAAGGGAACATAAACAAAGACTGTTGATATGTCTTGAGAGACCTGAAATAGAATAGAATAGGCTTGCAAACTGCTCACTCTGGTGGGCAATAACTTGGATGCTGAAAAGATTTCTCGTGGGCTCAGTTATAAACAACTAAATGAAACGCTATTCTTAGATATTGATTGGCCTTTTAATAAAAAGAGAATGATGCCATTTGTACACTTGAAAAAATCTTTTGTACAGAAAATAAACAGATGGACTGGGGTGAAAATTATACTCACATAGCTATTATGAAAAGGTATGAGGCAGTTACCCATGTTATTCAGAGATATAGGAAGATACAACCATATCTGATGCCCTGTCCGGACCCGGAGGTAAGACCATTTTTTCTAAGGTTGTGCACCAAGCAACTTCAGGTTCTCACTGTAGTTGGCCCACGTATGGATGTCTTGCTTAAAGATAGGTTCTGTCGTATCTGTAGGATAGTGGGTAATCTGGAGACAGCCAGACATGTTCTAACACAATGCCCTAGACTGGGCCCGCTGTATGTGAGCATGTTGGGTAGGTTGGTGCACAGTTATGAATCCATTATTAGAGAGTCCTTTTGGGATTATCGTCTTAATTCAGAAACTATTCGAACCCAGTTGGCACTATTCAGGGTATGGTCTCATGTCAGAAACTTATTACCGAAGTAGTCACCTTTTTAGAGCTGAGCTTTGCTCGGATTAGGGGTGGTTAGCTCGGTGTTTTGGGACTGGCATTCGGGGCCTGGGTTGGCCCTTTTGGCATCATGAATTTAGAGGAAGGACATAGGTGATTCCCATCTGTCCCTTGTTTATATTGCATGTGGATGGCTGGAATATTATTTTCCGTTTATGGCTTTTTTACTCTTCTACTGAGTAACTAGAGAATTTGTATTACTGACATAGAGGTCATATGTAAAGGAGTTTGGAGGGATTAAGACTACTACACCTTGTCATTGGGCCTCATTATGAGTAGGCCGTTAAGGGATACCGGGCACTGGTAAGGAGACCGGTGCCGGTAATCCCTTACCGCCCTACTACGAGGTCCCTTAGCGGGCCCCTCCAGTAACGCCTGGTCTGACCAGGCGTTATGGACGGGACCCGTTAAGGGACCTTGAAGCTAATAACGGTACCGCAATTTGCAGTACTGTTATTAGCGCCTTCCCCATTCCCATTGAACCCTATGTGGGCTCAAATGGGAATGGGGAATAGCTTTTTCAATGGGGACTTAGCGGTCCCGCAAAGGTCGGACTACACCGGTAAGTCCCCAATGAACGAGACCGGTGCCAGACACGTTATTGGTGGCAGTCATGGCGTAAATAGTGCCATGACTACCAGCAATCTCGTAATGAGGCCCATTGTCTTTATATATACAGCGCATTTTTAGTATTTCAAGTATTATCTGTATTTATCCGTATGATTTTCTTCTTTTAGGTAATGTGTTAATTTTATTCATTTTATGTTGTGAATGTATGTATTAAGTTGGTTGACTGATAGATATGATTTAACTGTGTAAAGTTCAGATTATGGACTAATTCACAATACTATTATTATTATTATTATAAATAGAATGAAGTATAAGTGCAAGAGAGAACACTGAGTTACATAAGGGAGAATAATTGGAAGCCTAAATATCAATGTGAGCGAGTAACAAGTGTGAGTTCCAGATGCATCCTTTTGAATACTGAACGAACTGAAAGCATTATAGAATACAGTACAGAGTTGAAGCAATATGAAAGTATGATTGAACAAGTATTTCTGAATCCGCACAGAGATAAAGCAAGCAAAGAGAATGTTTTGAATGGAACAAAAGCAATGTGGTGCAGGTGGAAAATACCACAAAGCAAGTTGAACGAAATACAAGTGTTGGCAAAGCAAGTAAAATCCCAAGAAGGGAGTGAGAAGTGAAATAAGTATCCACAGCATAACCAAGTGAATGGTGAGCAAGCTAACCATGGAAATGGATTGAAAGAGGATATTTCTGAGATTAAAAGTACTTTTCACTGTCAGGGGAAAGCAGTGGACAATTGTTGCAAAAGCTGATGAAAAGGGGTGTCAGTGGCTTCACCTGTGATGGGTGGACCGTCTGTTCTGTTAACTGCGCCTAGACCAAGGGAACCCCTGCATGGGAGCAATATTAAAGAACAACAGCCAGGAAAGGGTTATCGGTTGCGTGACCTGTGATGGGTGGACCGTGTGGCCCATCAAATGCACCTGGACCGAGATCCCTGTAGGGAAAAAAATGAAAGGAGGAATCAAGGGTGTAAATCTTGAATTGGTGAACCAGAGAAACTACTCTTGGCAACAAGGGTTGGGGATGATCCCAACCCTTTGAGAATTGTCTTGTTTGAACTTTGAACCTTCGATCTTGAACTTGGGATAGAGAACCCCAAGACTTTGTGGAACTGTCTTGAATTTGGGGTAGGGAAGCCCAAGACCTTGTGGAACTGTATTGGACTTGAGGAAGGGAACCCCAAGAGTTTTGTGGAACTGTTTTGAACTTGGAAAAGGGGAGCTGAAAAGTAAGTCAGGAGCTGGAAGAAGCTCAGCACTTTGCTTGGAACACTATTTCTTTTGTTGCTGGCATTGTTTAGCTTTAGTTGTGATGGCAAGTATAGGCTTTGGACACAGACAGACATTTAAGTTGAACTCTTTGACTCAGACTGTCCTTAGTTTCTTTAGGTAGGGAAATCCCACCTTAGCTTAGGGCAAGTTAGGCCTTCATCCATCCTGACATTTAAGTTAAATAAAGTGAGTTTGTTTGAACTTTGAATCTGCTGCCTGTGTCTTGCTTCATGATGCCTTCACAACCTATCCAAACAGACCCAATGCCTCTACCATGCCAGGACTTGCCGACGATGGAGGAGGCAAAGATTCATTACCCCTACCCACAATCGCTGAACTTGACAGCCTGGTATCTGAGATCAGGTCTCTAGGCCATCTAGGGCACTCTAATGAGAACATATGAATTCTACAAGCAGCTGAAAGGGATTCTACCAGATCACAGGGTAAAACTAAATGGCTAAGATTCTGTCATCTGGCCAGAAACCTGCAGAACTAAATACAGATGAACAATGTTTCTCGATGGCAAACCTGGTGGTAAAGCGGCATTTTGTTCGTCTTCCCTGCCTGTTTCCAACAGTCAAACCCCCTCATGCCAAATGGGATTTAAATGCAGTCCTAACCACTTTGTGCCACAAACCATTTGAGCAGATGCTCTCCACTGACATCAGGCTAGTATCCTGGAAGACTGCATTCCTGTTATCAATTACCTGAGCCAGGAGAATAAGTGAGATACAGGCTTTAGCAGCTGACAAGCCTTTTAAAACGTTTCATCCATTGGCAGATGGAGCATGATTGCAATACTAGAAACTATATTCAACAGAAATGTCCACATTCAAAGGGGCTTCACGCCTACCTCGTCAAAGCACTAGCAGCATCCGTTGCATTTAAAGGACATGTCCCCGGGACACTACCGCAAAATCGGTGACTTGGACCTCTCCTTTTGCAGACACCACTTCCTGGATACAAGTTAGAGAGCAGATGCTCAATTCGGTCAGGCGGTACTGAAGGATCAGTTCAGCTTAAGTTCCAAATAGAACCTTCCACCCCCTGGGAGACAAGTGCTATTGTATATCCCACAAGTATTGCCATTCGTAAATGACGAGGCAATCGAAATCTAGGACTTGCTTCCTCAAATTGTAGCAGGGATTTCACCTCAATTGGTTTCCTGAAACCCATAAAATGGAGCTGGGACACTTTCTGTAGATACACAGGCAAACAGACAGTGAATTGCTCCAACATCAACATCTCTTTGGCTTTGTTGTATGTCTTCAACTCCAGCCATTTATTCATCATGCTATTCATCTTTCGCAATTCAGCTTCAGACCCAGGAGAGGAAAGGAATCAGCACTGCTATCCAAATGGAACAACCTAAAAATAAATGCAGACAACAGTACATGATATGTACATGATCTGCTCTCACACTATTGGACATATCAGCCACATTTGACACAATCAGGCACATAACACTAATCGAGAGACTGGAGAAATGCAGTGTAAACGACTCTGCTTTACAATGGTTGAAATCTTTCCCCATTAATCGAACTGAAATAACCTACCTACCACAATTTCCCTCTAACATCAGAAACATCTCATGTGGTGTACCACAAGGCTCTAGCCTCTCCCGACATCTCTTCAACATCTACAGGGCCCCCTTAATAAAAATCTATGGAAACTACAGACTGACCACCTACAACTATGCAGAGGATACCCAACTCATTGTCAAGATAGCCGCAACCCAAGATCCAGACAACACCCTCAACAAGTGCCTCACTGACATATACAGCTGGATGTGAACCAACAACCTCAAGCTAAACCTAACCAAAACAGAAATAATGATCTCACCCCCCGAGGATAACGCAACAGACACACAACTGAGCTGGCCACCTGGCATGGGAACTGAACTGGAAGCATCCACCGTGATAAAATATCTGGGAATACTCATGGACAATGGACTCTCACTAGAACCACAAGTCAACGTTATAACAAAGGAATGCTTCTACCACCTGCGACTAATTAGAGGGATCCTCACCTACCTCTTCATCCCACACAGAACCCTCACAATCATCTCCCTAATAATATCAAGACTCGATTACGAGAACAGTCTCTACCTTGGAATGCCAGAAGGGCTCAATAACATGCATGCAAAACACTGCAGCAAGGATACTCCTGAGACTAAACAGTAGAGACCACATCACACCAGCCCTGAGAAGCCTACACTGGCTCCAAGTAAAACCAAAAATGTACTTAAAATCCCTCTGCATCACTCACAAGTCACTACACGGCCAGGATCAACTGTTACCAACCAGGAAGAAACCTAAGATCAAGCAACGACCTCCAAATGGAAACGAAACATTACGAAAAAAGAAAATTCGGAGGAACCGCATTCTTGCATCTAATTGCCAATCCTTGGAACTCAATCCCAAAGGAGTTGAGAACAACAGAAGACCGCCTCACCTTCAGAAAATTACAGAAAATCTGGCTATTCAAATCAGAATGGCTAGCATAAAACAGGCACTCCACGTAATATCACTGGGGACTTTAGAAACTCTAATGACAGTACAGATTCTGGAACGAAATATAACACACTGTACCAACCACTAACCATCCCTGCTCCTCAGTCCTCTCCAGCATACCCCACACATACCTCAAACAAACTAATCAGCAGTCTCATATCACACAAACACACAACTCACACATCCACCATATGAACCAACTGATGCAAACAAACAACTGGACATTGCCTTTCTGGACACAATAACATAATAAACCCAGTACACACAATCAAAACACACTTAGAAAGCCGACTCGTTTGGGCGCCAGTTTCTTCTGGTTCTACAAGCACCAACCGAAAAGCACAACCTCTATCCTGTTCTCTCTTCCCTCACTAACCTATGCAACCCACTTTCTTACAGAGCCACATGAGCACCTGGAGATCATGCAAATGGTAACTGTGCACAGCATAAGTCAACCTATAATAACATAACATAACATAACATAACATAACATAACATAACATAACATAACATAACATATCCCAGACTCGGTCGGAGAGCTGTCTAGGTGTCTCCACTGGGCGTACTTTCAGAATCCTTAGTCTCCTTTGTTAAAGTTCCTGGTCATACACCATTCTTTCTAGACTACCCCTTTTTATTTAATCATTTGGGTTATTCTCTTAGGGGTTCTAGGCCTGGAAAGCCTGTTGAGCATTGACAGTAAGAGGTGGTGCTACGTAGCAAGGGCAACTGTCTCTGTGCCATCCAGCTGTCTTAGCAACACTCTTGAAGTTGACAACGAAGACTTCCGAGGCTTCTCCATCCCCCAGTTTTTGGAGCACCATTGGTGGTACCAAAGGATGCCCTACTCTCTTCGCAAGAGCATCACAAAGGTTTTCTCTACATCGCATGGTGTTGGTGGCTCATTGTCAGTTGTCCCTCAATTACTGCCCCCAGCAGGTCTTCCTGGGCTGCTTGGACAGGATCAGCCCTTCTTGGGCTCTGGTTCCTCTCCTGTTCCTTAGGCTGCTTGTATGGGACCTCTGACTCTTTCTCCTCCTCTTCATTGAGGGTGTGCTAGGAATTGCTTGGAGCCCACTCCCACTAACTCAGGCCTTCTCTAGCGCTCTTGAGCATTATCAGGCCACCATAATCTGTTCCCACTAGCTTGTGTTTTGGATCCAATGACTGGGCTGCTTGCTCCTCTGGGTTAGGGTTCCCTCCGACCCACCTAACTCCCAGGAGTCCTCTGACACATCAGATGGAGGCCCTAATCTGAGAAACTACCCCCACGTCCAATTCCCAGACTTCTCCGTAATGGGTTTCAGTAGCAGCTGTGACCCAGGACTCCCCTGCTTCTCAATGGCTGTCTGCCTATTTCTAGATAAGGTGTGTACGCCTGGTCTTCTCTTGTGGGTGGCCTCTGTGTCAGGGCCTAAACGTTCCTATGATTACACCACTTGTGACAAGGTGCTCAATGAATCTCATGACAGCCACCAATAAGTTTCCCTTGCAATCTGGCTTCCATCCGGCTCACTCCATTGTTTGTGCTTAAGTACACGTTTCTAACTCTCTATTTTCTGCTGGGCAAAATAAGCAATCTTCTATCCTATTCTTCTTGATATTCTGCTACTTTTTATTCTTAAAATACGTCCACAAAGCAATTGGGATGCCCAGTCTAGGGGTGGTCGCTGTACGTTTTCCCTCATCCTTGAAGTGAGCTCCCACCTTCCTACCCCAGGCTCCCTATTTCACCACTGCTTTTAACAAGACTGGTTGACTACAACCAATGTATCCCTACTGTGCAATTCACTATCTTCCCCTATGGAGACTTAAAGGCAGTAGCCTTATCTAGCTGACTCCCTCAGGGACTTCCTTCAAGACCTAGCAGGGTAGTCTGGAGGTCCAGGCACCTTTCTCACCATGGACGTCTCTGAATCTTCCCCTCGCTCAACCTCTCTTCATCACTCTACCTCTCATGCTTTCTCTTTCTCTCTCTCTGTTTACACTATAGCCCCTGATCTTACCATTCCCTCGCCCTCTTCTTTATCCACTCTACAACTGATCTCTCCCCTCACCCTATACTCTATTTCCTGGTCTTACCTCTTTCTCTCTCTCTCTTTCTTCTCTCTCCACACAGCATCCCCTCGTTTAACTGCTCTCCCTCTCATTTCCTTCTTGTTACCTTTCTCCACATGCCAGGTCCCTTCTGGTCTTCCCCTTCTCCAAAACTCCCCCTCCTAACACTACTTCTACTCTACCCTCTCCTTCTCACTTTGTACTCTCTCTCACGCACTCACCCAATTTCTCTCAGACCTCTTCTGAGCCTCCCATTTCCACTCTCCTTCCAAAACTCCCTTCAGTCAGCCACTAATTCACTGACTGACTGACTGACTGACTGACTGACTGACTGACTGACTCACTCACTCACTCACTCACTCACTCACTCACTCACTCACTCACTCACTCACTCACTCACTCACTCACTCACTCACTCACTCACTCACTCGCATAAGACCAAATTGCTACCATCCTCTCAGTCCCAACACCTTTGCATCACTCTCTCAAAGCACTCCAACAATCTCCCCCAACTCCTCCTCATTTGCTACACCCTTCTAACTGGCCTCTTGGTCCCCCTTCTCCTCTTCTACCCTCACCATACACGTTTCACTCTCGACTGAATCTGCTGGCTTTTCAGGGCACTACCCTTCCTGCTTAGAAGCTCCCCTTTCTTCCCATTAGTTCTCTGGATCAGCTGCTTTCCTGGGCCAATCTCTATCTAAGCTATGCCCTTGAGGGCTGGGATGTCCCCTGTAAGTCTACAAAAAGCTGTCTAGCCCATCCCCCTTTCCGTCTCCATTTTCCTCAAGCCAGTCAAGTGGTCATAGGGGTTGTTTGCTTTCTGATTTTCTCCTGTCCTTTGTGAGTCTCTGTTCAAACAAGATTTTGGGGAGTGTCCCTGGGGCTCCCCTGTTCCCATGTAGACCCTTGACTTTCAGGTGTTTGCACTTCTGTCTCGGTGCTCCCCTTTTGCCAGGCTGGAGTTTGTAGGGTGGGTGTTTGGTGTTCTTTTCAGCTGATGACGGGGAAAACCTAGTCCCTTCCTATTTGGATAAGTAATTAGTTTCTCCTGCTCCATACCTGATCTTGTCTGTGGAGCCCCGGTGAACTGAATCCTAGGATCTAGGCTACTTTTCTGAGGAGTCTGGTGCATGCTGGTCATCATATTCTATGAAAGAATAGAAAAAGGGACTTAGCCAGAACAGAGGTTAAAAGGCATTGGGTCGGAGAATAGGGCACCAATTTACATACATTGCTCCAGGCATACCAGTGATCCAGGAACTAGGGTCCCTAGCAACTCCACCCTCTCTGTCTTGACAGAGTCATACCCACGATCCTGTCACATTTTCTATCCATCTGTCTTATTGTGATAAAAGGAAAAATGTACATTTAGTCATTAAGTGTGCACCTACATTTTCTGAATGCTTTATAATATTTGCATCTGTATTTATTTAATGTTTTGAGCACTTTCGCAAAAGTACTTTACAAAATTAGTGAAATCTGTACAATAAAAAGGATAATGATGACAAGATCAACAATCAAGGACTAAGTAGAGGAAAGAGAAAGAAGACAGTAGGTTTTTAATTGAGAACAAAAAATATGATAAGTGGAAGAAGCACAGATAGATATCAGAAGAGCTTTCCAATGCAATCGAGAAGAAGCACAAGGTGGCTTGGGAACGGAAAGAAGGGAAAGAGATTGAGACCAAAGAGAACAAGGGGGGTTAGTAACTAGAGACAATAAAACAAACATAAGAAGGAGCAAGGCCAGAAAGGGCTTTATAGAGGTAGCACAAAAAGTAAATGATAAGATAAAGAGCAAAATAAAGTAAAGAAGCAGAGTGAAGAGAAGGAGTAACAGAAGAGTGAAAAGGCAGCTGAAAGAAAAGATAAATAGTAGAACTAAAAACAGAACATAGAGGGGTAAAATGAGACTTGGGAAGACCTAATAAAAGTGAATAGATCAGAAGTTCAGTCGCCTGAAACGAAAGAAAGGGGCAAGCATGCCTTGACTATAACAATGGAAATGAGCAGAGCAAGCAGTTTTACAGATATGTAGAAAAAAAGACAGATAGGGGTCAAAGACGACACCACGGTTTCGAGGAGAGGAAGAAAAGGAGAGAAGAGATGGAGGAAAAAGAAGACCATGTGTAGAAGAAACAAGAGAAGATGAAGAAGAAGGAAAGAAAAGAACCTCAGTTTTAGAGGGATTAAGATGAAGAAATCAAGAGGCCATTCAAGACTTGACAGCAAGCAAACAAGAATAATACCGTGACATGAAGTGAAGAGGAAAATGTAGGAATAACAAGAAAGATTAAATGAGGAGATAGGATCAATGAGGGGATGGCATACAAAGTAAAAAGAAGAGGACCTAGAACAGATCCTTGTGGTACACCATAAAGGAGTGGATAAGATGAGGAAAACTGACAAGCCCAAGAAACAGAATATGTGCGGTCAGAGAGAAAGGAATTACACCATCTGAGCACAGACCCAGATAAGCCAAGAGTTCAAAGAAAAGAAAGTTAAATCGTGTGATCAGCAGTTTCAAACACAGCTGAATATCAAGAAGAATAGGATAGAAGAGTGCTTATTTTGCCCAGCAGAAAATAGAGAGTTAGAAACGTGTACTTAAGCAGAAACAATGGAGTGAGCCGGATGGAAGCCAGATTGCAAGGGAGGAAGAAGAGAATGAAGATGAAGAAAGGAAGGGGCTTGAGTATATGCAACTCGCTCAAGAAGTTTAGACAGAAAAGGAAGCAAGGAAATAGGATGGAAGTTTGATGGAAGAGAAGCATCCAATGAAGGTTTCTTGACAATAGGCATGATAACAGCATGTTTAAAGGAAGATGGAAAAGACGCAGAGTCAAGGGAACAATTAATTAAAAAGTAAGATAAGGGCTCAAAGCAGGATAGCTATATGGAATCAAAGCAGTGGGAGTGTGATCTAATGGCGATGCTGTAGGGTGTGCCCTAGTCAAGAATAGAGAAGTAACAGAATCAACAAGAAGATAAATAGAAGAAATGGATGGATAATTAACAGAGAGAGGAGAAGGGATAGAAAAAGGAGAAAAAGAAGAAGAAGGAAAGTATGAACGGAGAGAGGTCACTTCAGAAGTGAAGAAGTTGGTAAAATTTGTAGCCGACAGAGAAGAATAGAGAGAAGGTTCTGTAGGACAAAGGGAAAGAATAGAGCTTAGTAATTGGAGGTGAAGGTCTGAAATAAATACAACAGTTTTGGTAGGATGTTCATCTTTATTGCTGCTGCTCTGCCCAATAAAGACAGTTCCTGCACAATCCACTTCAAGAGATCTGCTCTAATCACACGGAGAACCTCGGGTTACTTAGCATTATATAGGTCTCTCAGCCTGGCCGTAATCCAAATACCGAGATATTTGATGCTCTTCGCTGTCCAGCTAAAGGGGGAGAGATGCTGCAGGCCCAGTAGCCTGTCCTGCAACGGGGACAAATTCAAAGCTTCATATTTGTCCAAGTTTTTCTTAAACCCAGATACTGTTCTATACTCTTCGAGGAGTTCTAGCAGGGGCTGGAGAGAACATTCTGGTTCAGAAAGAGCCAAGCGAATTTCATCAGCCTAAAACATAATCTTGTGTTAAATCCCACCATAGCTGATGCCCTGTATGTCTCTCGTGGCCCTCACACATCCGGCCAGTGGCTCCACTGAACAGGAGGGTTGAGAGAGGACATCCCTAATGTGTACCTCTGCTCAGACAAAAGTCCTGTGATAACTGACCATTTGCAGCCACCTTGACCGACAGGCTCTATACAGGGCAAACACACCCCTTATGAATTATTCTCCCAGTTCTAACTTGCTCAACACTTTCCTTAAATATTCCCACTCCACGCTGTCAAATCACGCATTGATTTGGCGTTGTGTCGCTTGCAGCTGTCTATAGGCTTAGCATGATTTGGAGACCTGATACCGCCCCTCCAGATCCTTCAGCGGAACCAGCAGGTTCTCTAGTTCCACCTTACGCACTCTCTGAAACCCCACCCCTTTTGAAATGATCACCCCTCTTATGTAGGATTTAAATGCATCCCAGCGTGTCCCTTCACTCGTCACCCCCTGAGTATTGTCCATAAAATAATGATCGATACTCTCACCAATCTCCCAACTAACCAACAGGGTCCTGCAAAAGAGGTGAGTTCAGCTTCTAGTAGTTGGGCCTATGTTCTCTGGAATGTAGGTTGCATGTTATATACTCTGGGGCATGATCCAAGTGCATGATTGTGCCTATCATTGCTGCGTGTACTCTCGAGAGAATCCCGATTCCCAACAGGATGTAGTCCATTCTGAAATATGTTTGGTGTATGTGGAAGTAGAGGAAAAGTCCCTCATCCCCAGACTCATATGCCTCCAGGCATCTGCCAGCCCCGCTTCCTCAAGCCCCTGTATCAAATGTTTTGATGGTGGAGTGGTGCCCATGTGTGTGCAGCTGGAAACATCCAGTTTGGGTCAAAAGTCATATGAGGCCTCCTGCTAAGAGCAGGTCCCCT
This sequence comes from Ambystoma mexicanum, assembly GCF_040938575.1. NCBI lineage: Eukaryota > Metazoa > Chordata > Amphibia > Caudata > Ambystomatidae > Ambystoma > Ambystoma mexicanum. Next base: position 1,327,984,836 of record NC_090931.1, read on the forward strand.
CCAACGAAGTCCACAAACTCCCTCAATACTGCACTGCAGAATTCGTTTTGCCCACAGTTCGGCGAATATACTGGTGTAATTGTTAATAGTGCCCCATTAAACCATCCCTCTACAAAGATGTACCTATCCGCGATGTCTGCCCTACTCTCCGCCAATGTAAATTGCCGCCTCCTATTCACCAGATTGCCTTCTCCTTTCCTCTTGTTCTTTGCGTTGGCAAGAAATTGATGCAGAAAATATTTCGACCTCAGTCTATGTATATCTTTCTTCATGAGATGTGCCTCTTCGATGCAGTCGCGTGAGCTCAGTCGTCAACCTACCCATCTTCTGCAGGACATTAAGAACCCTGACATTATGTCCGGACCATGAATAATACTGTGGGACGACCAAATCACTGCCACGAGAGCATGCCACTGTCAGAAAGCACAAGGTACTGGCGGGTGCTGTTGGTGGTCATAAGCCTGGAAGTGTTTTTGTGCTGGGGAGTGGCATGCGGGTGACACGGATGGATGACAAGTGTGACAAGACAGGCAATACAGTAATGACAGTTGTAGGAATGAGGAGACTGACGACCAGGATGTGAGGTGGAAAAAACTTTGGCCACAAGCTTTATTTTAGTACCAGCCATGGTGCAAAAGAAAAACCAGCCATAACATCACATAAGGATAAAAATACTATATTTTGGGGACAGAGGGAACAGGTGAGCAGGGGGCCCTAATCCCAATTAGGGGCCCGCTCGAGGCTGATCCCCGCCGCCATTCAAATGAAAGCTTGTGACAATTGTTTGGCCCCAGCGTGTGAGCTGTGACATGTTCATAATTGCTTGTCTTTGGAGCAGGTTCATCCTGCTTTCTCTTGTCCTTTCCAAGTGAGGTGGGGAGGTGTGCGCTTGTGTGCCTTTCATTGCTGTCCAATCTGACCAGGTTTAGCACTTGCGCCCTCTCATGCTCACAGGGTGATTTTCGCTGAAGTTATGGCTCTTGATCCGTATTTTTTGATAAAACAAAACCCCGCGTTGTGAAGCCTTTCACTTGATCCTCCGCGGGATGTGTTCTTGGAGCCATTTTGATTTATTTGGTCTTGTGTTTTGCACTTTTCCATGGATGGAGGCGTTTTAGCTTCTTGGTCCACTCTTTGGCGATGAATTTGGCACTTTCTCCACACATGATCCACTTGTTTTTGAGGCCCCCACGTTCCGTTTGCGGGCTAGTTGTTTCCTCGGGGGTGGGTTCTAGGAACCTTACTAGGGTCTTCCCTGCTCCTGATCCACTTGTGCTACGAGACCCCTTCTGCGCATTAGGCTGCTTGTTTTTACAGCCGGGGAAGGTTCAAAGAGCCTTACTGGGTTGTTACCTTGCTCCAGATCATCTTGCATTATGAGACCCCCTCAGCGCTTAGAGCTGCTTGTTTTTACAGCCGGGGTGGGTTCAACGAGCCTTACTGGTTTTTTACCCTGCTCCCGATCCACTTGCATTGTGAGACCCCTCAGCGCTTAAAGCTGCTTGTTTTTACAGCCGGGGTGGGTTCAAAGAGCCTTACTGGGTTTTTACCCAGCTCCCGATCCACTTGCATTGTGAAACCCCCTCAGCGCTTAAAGCTGCTTGTTTTTACAGCCGGGGTGGGTTCAAAGAGCCTTACTAGGTTTTTACCCTGCTCCCAATCCACTTGCGTTGTGAGACCCCCTCAGCGCTTAAGGCTGCCTGTTTTTACAGCTGGAATGGGCTCAAAAAGAGAGCCTTACTAGAATTTTCCCTGCTCCCGATCCACTTGTGTTGTGAAACCCCTTCATTGCTTGTGTTGTACTATTTCGCTGCTGGGGTGGGTTCTAAGGGCTTAGCTGGGAACTTCCCCTGCCCACGATCCACTTGCGTACCCCAGTGCACTTATCTTGCATAAAAAATGCGAGGGGGTGTGTTCCGGAGCCTTACTAGGAACTTACCCTGCTCCTGATCCACTTGTGGTGAGACCCCCCCTTCTGCATGCATGGAGGTGGATACTTGAGGCTTACTAGTACATGTTTCTGCTCAAGTTCCTCTCTCCTTTTCAGTTTTGTAATACCCCTAGAGCTCCCACCTGTATTGATGTTCTCTGGTGGATTCTGAGCGCCTGGGTCTTCTATAACTGTATTTTCCTAGAAGATTAACTAATAGACAAAAGACCCCCCGGTATTTTAAAAAAGGCCCTTCTTGGAGTTGAATTTTTATGTTTTTTTTTAAATGAGGCATTTTAGCCTCCCCTAATGATATGCTTGTGTTCCATCTTCTACCTGGCCCTCGCTATAGCTTTTCCTTACAGTTATTTGCAGGGTGGGAGGGATGGTTTTTTTAGACCTGCAGCCGTCCTGCTGCTGTTTGTGGCTGACGGGGAGGAAGCATGAGAAGGGCCACCTTGCCCCCGCCAGATAAAGGCAAAATTCGGCCTGGGGGCAAGGCGGCCCTTTCTTTGAACTTCAAAAAGGCCCCCGCTCAGCATCCGCAGGATGGGAAGGGGGGCCTTTGAAGTATGGAGGGCAAGGTGACAGGGGGCAGCGACTACCGGTTGTCACCTGCCCCTCTCACCTCACCCTCCTGTCTTGGAGACGCGCTGTCTGAGTTCCCATTGTTAAGGGACTCAGCAGCCCGACCCCACCATGTGCATGCTAAGTGGGGCAGCGCCAAACAGGCGCTGCCCCACCAGACTTCGCACAAATCCCCCACCTCCCAGCTTACGGCCCCGGGCCTCCCATCTGGGTGGGCCCGGGTGTATAAGCCTGGAAGTGTTTTTGTGCTGGGGAGTGGCATGCGGGTGACACGGATGGATGACAAGTGTGACAAGATAGGCAATACAGTAATGACAGTTGTAGGAATGAGGAGACTGACGACCAGGATGTGAGGTGGAAAAAACTTTGGCCACAAGCTTTATTTTAGTACCAGCCATGGTGCAAAAGAAAAACCAGCCATAACATCACATAAGGATAAAAATACTATATTTTGGGGACAGAGGGAACAGGTGAGCGGGGGGCCCTAATCCCAATTAAGGGCCCGCTCGAGGCTGATCCCGCCCGCCACCCTGAGGGGATGCTGACCGGCATCTCCCAGGTCCCCCCAAAATAAGAGATTGTGAATTAAGTACAGCCTCTGGCTGCTAGGGTCCAGAAAATATTCCTGGTGAAGATGTCCATACCTTCAATGGACAGGTGAACCCCTTCACTGCAGAACATGGCCTGGTTGTGTACAGAGATCCCATGTTTAATAAATTTGAGGCCTGAGAAAAGGCAGAAATTGGCCACAGCTTTGTTCAGTTTGCGCCTAGAAATCTCCATGGCTTTGTTGCACTCTGCCCCATGCCAATGTTGGCGAGGGATGATTTCTGACATCATCACTTCTGTGCGAAGTCTTAGCATGTGTGCCAGGGATCTGAGGGAGGTGCAGATTTCAGCCAGGAGAAGCTTCCTGCCCAGCTGAGGCAAGTCATTGCCCCCGAGGTGTATGATGAGAAAATCGGGGGGAGGTGAGCAGGCCCCCAGTAGGCCAGCCAATTTGTCGTGTAGGTCTCCCCAGCGCATGCCCGGCTTGCCCCACCAGTAGGTGATGGTGTCCTTGAAATGCATGCCGTCCTGGGTTTCCTCCAGCCATCTGCTGGCCCTGGTAATGAAAGAGTGGCCCACGATCCACGCCGTCTGGGACGGGGGGTAGCCTGTGGTTAGAGGAAAATGGGGGGGGGGAGACGGAGGATACTATTAGATCAAGTCTTTTCTGATGTATCTTTTGTAAGCCCCCGATTTCCAACCCCCAATCCCTTTTATGGCTTTCTCTTGCAGCCCCCCCATCCAGGCTGAAGTGGCTGCTCCTATCCTGAAGGAGTGGGATCCAAACTCAGTAGGATTCCATCCTATAGCTATTATAGTCTTCTTGAGGACAGACCTCACCTGGAATCTACTGAGGGCAGACCCATTTTTGTGTGTGAATAATTGCCCCCCCCCCGACTGGGCGCTTGTTCATGAATGCCCTGGTGGTGCAAATGGGGCAATATTCTGTTTCCTCAATGCAGTACAGGTTGATGATCCTCCCTTTTCCTAACTGGTCAGTTTTGGACCTACACAGTTTCACAGCCATGGAATCCTTCCCCAGGTGGATGTCGCCTATATCCAGCCCTTCCTCTGATCCTGTGTTTTTGGAGGCTATCTCGCTGATCCTGAACGCCCCAAAGTAGTTTAGTGTGAAGGAAGCTCTAAATAGTGAGGTCTCGTAGGCATTGTTGCATACTGCAGGGAGGGTGTCTAGCAGAATTTTTAATTTAGCAAAATTGAGGGGGCGCCTGGTGTCTGTCTTGACCCCTTCCATTTTGGACCAACCCTTGAGTGCATATCTGGTTAGTGCGCCGTGGGTGGGGTCGGGTGCCCCCGCTAATCTAGTGTAATATGAAACTGCTGCCAGATGGGATGAAGCCCATGCCTTCTTTTTGCTTTGTTTGAAAGCCCACTCCATAAAGTCATTGACATGGCACTCCTGTATATCCCTGATGTTGGTGACTTTTGTGATCCTTCCAAAATCAGTCAAGCACTTATTGTACATTTTGGCAGTTTTCCGTGCCAGCGCCTTTTTGGCCAGTTCCCCTAAGACACCTTTAGGCTCACCTGTAGGAGTGTGGTGCTGGGAAAGGCAACCCCTTTTGTCCGGGCCCGGGGGTGAGGGTAGAGCTGGGCGCGGGCATCTCAGGGAAGAGCTGTGACCGGCTGGCTGGCGGGGGCTGCCTTGGGTGTGTCCATGATGGCCCAAACCTCTTCTCGAACTGCTGTCCTCCTGGCTTCTGCCTGTGGGTTTAGTGCCTTGAAAGTGGAGAACTGAAAACGGTACAGAGCGTCAGCGGCCTTATTATCTTTGCCTGCAATGTGTCCCGCCCAATTATTACAATGTTATTTTCCAGGGTGACTTTCGTCATTTCTCTCAACACTTTTAGCACCAGAGGGCAGGAGGCAGCACCCTTGTTTAAAATGTGCACAACCGCCATGTTGTCTGACCATGTGACCAGTTCTGTGTTGGCCAACAGGTCCCCCCATAGGTAGAGTGCCAGCCATATGGGGAATATCTCTAGCAATGTGATGTTCCTGGTCCAGCCCCTCTGCTGCCAGCAGGGCGGCCAGTGGCCGGCGCACCACTTGTTACCAAAACATACCCCAAAGCCTCTGCTGCCAGCCGCATCCGTGAACAGGGACCTTTTGTCTGCCCCATTCATGGGTTTGCACCATATCACTTGGCCATTGAAGTTGTTAAGAAATGCTTCCCACATGGCCAGGTCTTGTGTTATCTCCTTGCCGAATCTGATGTGGTGGTGTGGCTCTGTAACCCCCCTCATTTTTAGTTCCAGGCTCCTGTGAAAAACCCGGCCTTGGGGCATGATTCTGGTGGCAAAGTTCAGCTTCCCAGCAAGGGACTGTATTTCACGCAGCGTTGCCTTGGCCCTGCCTGTCATCTGCCTTATTGTCTGAAGAAGGTCCTCCATTTTGTCCCTGGGCAGGCGGCACTCCCCCATGGAAGAGTCAATCTCTATTCCTAGAAATGACAGGGTGGTGGTGGGTCCTACAGTTTTCTCGGGTGCCAGAGGAACCCCTAATTCCTGCATGGTTTCACTGAATGTTTTTAGGGATGAGCTGCATAGGAGAGACCCTGCTGGGCCAGTGAAGAAGAAATCATCCAAATAGTGTACCGTTCTGGCTCTGGGCATGGCCTGTTGGAACGCCCACTGTAAGAAAGAACTGAACTGTTCAAAATAGGCACACGCGATGGCGCAGCCCATGGGAAGGCATTTGTCAAAATAGAATTTATTGTCAAAATGGAAACACAGCCACTGGTAGGTGCTCTTGTGCACGGGCAGCAGCCTGAAAGCTGACTTAATGTCCGCTTTTGCCATGAGAGCGTGTCTACCTGACAGTTTTACTAGGTCAACAGCATCTTGCACGCAGCTGTAAGAGACAGCGGCCTATGTGGCAGGGATGCCGTCATTGAAAGAGCTACCGGGTGGGTGTGATAAATGATGGATCATCCTAAACTCCCCCGGCTCTTTTTTGGGCACAATGCCCAGGGGGGAGCATAACAACTCAGTGAAGGGGGGGTGCTGGAAGGGGCCCTCAATCCTCCCTAGTTGTAGCTCTTTATCAATTTTTTCGCTTATTATGGTAGCTAGTGATGAGGCAGATTGTAGGTTCTTGGGCATGGTGGGAGATCCCTGGCCCTTGAATGGGATCCGGAAGCCATCTTTGAAACCCTGAGCCAGGGATGCTCTAGCTGCTGGGTCAGGGTAGTTCTCTAACATTTTTAGCAATTGGTCAATTTTTATTGGTGAGGCCCCTAATCTATAGCTAGTGCATGTTTTTGCCCTCAGTGACTTTTGGGCTGGGCCTGGAAGGAGAGGCTTTTGTGCAATTGTTGCTGCTGTGGCCACCACTGCATGTGCTGCATTGGTGCTTGTATCTGCACTCGGTGCTCTTGTTACATGACCCTCTGTTGAAGTACCAGCAGGACCCCGGAGTGCTTCCTTTGGCCCCCCGTTGCTGCGGTTGCCAAACTGCCCCTGATTATGCCCTGTTTTTTGCCCCCTTGGGGGCGTTCTTCGAAAGGGGGGTTTGTTTTTGTTAGTATTTATACTGTCTTGTTGAGGCCTGCGCTGGTTATGTTGCCTGTTTCTACCCCTTCTATTATACTGATGCTCATAGTCCTTGCTGCTTTGGGCGCTCTTAGCTGAGTTTTCTTTTAATACATGAAAAAGATCAAATTTAGGGTCTTCCTCCTCCCAGCCCAGGTCAGGGAATCTCTGCATCTCCTTCCTGAACTCTTTATCATAGTTCAGCCAAGACTCTCCCCCAAAGGTATTGTGAATCTCCAAAATTCTGTGGTGGTAGGCAATCAGTGCAGTGCCATCTTCTGGGAACTTTTCTAGAATTATTGTGGATAGGATTTGAAAAGAGGCCTCCCAGTTCTGAATATTCTTCTCCAGTGTGGGCCTCTTTGCTCTCTCTTTTTCTTCCTCTTTCTTATCCCTTTTTGAAATGCCAAAACCTAATTCTTCATATTCCAATAGGCAGAAAATGTCAATAAATTGCTTTTTCCAGATCTTTCTCTTAATTTTCCGCTCAATGTGCCATGCAATGGTCTTTTTTAGGCTTCTATTTACACTTTTGCCGGCAGTGCGCCTCCCATATTTAGTCATATGAGGGGTTGGAGACGGTACATCATTGCTAGGCCCAACCCATGCTTTAAGCAGGCCCTGGTCATCCTCGCCCCCAGATTCCGACTCTGTGTCTGTGCTGTCACTCTCGCTGCTGGAGCTGCTCGAGTCATCCCTGTGCCTCCTCTTTTTCCCAGCACCCGCACCCTTATGCCATTTTAAAAATTGTTCAAGCATAGGCCCCAAATCATTGCTTTTCACAGTACTTGATTTTGCTTTCCTTTTGGTGCCTGGGTGGGTGTCTGAAGAGGCGGGCATGCTGCGGACGTCAAGGCGCTGCTTCTTCCTAGCTGGTTGCTCCCTTTCTGCTGGCTCCTCATCGCCGTCGACCTCCTCTTCCAGGGCGCCTGCGTCATCCTCGTTGAGGCCGGTGGATGCGTGCTCTGCCATTCATTCCAGCACCACGTCTATGCCATGGACGGCTTCCGCTGCTTTGGCCCATTCCAGGAGTAATGTTTCTTTCAGGGCTAAGGCGATGGCCATATCTTGCCTGTTTGGGTCTCTGCGTGCTGCTTCGTAATGGGTTGTCTTTGTGCTTCCCAACTTGCTGTGTGGGTCAGGGTCCTCTCCCCCCTCTTGTAGTTCCCAGGTAAAGTAAAATGCTGGGGCTCTGTGTCTGCCTCCTTCCAATGCAGGTCTGCCGAAATGTGTGCCTGGGAATTCCGGCTGTCCCCTGTGCAGCTGTTAAAGCCGGTGCTCTGTGTAGTCCTGCTTCCCAAGCTGAAGACACAGAAAAGCACGGCCGCCGCAAATTCTGCTCTGCTCCTTAGCTGCACGTTGCTTGTGACCTTTGACTCGGTCAGGTTTGGAATGCTGTGGCCTGTCAGTGTCAGCCCACAGCCCCCCCCGCTGTATCCCCCAGAAGGTATTTTTAATTTATCTCCGCCGTCGTGACACAATGTCAGATTAGGACAGGTCTCATACAGCAATTGTCCAGCTGTACCTTGTCCTATGTATGAGCAGCGTTGATTCCTCGCAAAACACTGGCAGCAGCCCCCCCAGTTGAAACAATCACCTGGCTGTAGCTGGGCTCTTTCCTTGAAGCAATTCGCATGAGTGCAACAGTGTAGCGCAGCGTTGGTTTCTTTACAAAATTCCACTTCGATGGGAGGTGCAGGAGGGGCTGGGGAGCTTGCAGCCTTCTCTCCTAGGAAAGCACAGCAGCAGTGTGCCTCTCTGTCTTGTTGAAGCCTGCGCGGCTGGGGAGGCCCACTCACCGACGGGTCTTCACTGCTGGAAATATGTCAATGTCCGCTTTTTCTGCGCAGCCAGGAAAAAATTGTCAGCTGGACCCAGCAAACGGTGCTCCTTCTTGTCCTGGTGCTCTGTGCAGACCTGCAGCCGTCCTGCTGCTGTTCGTGGCTGACGGGGAGGAAGCATGAGAAGGGCCACCTTGCCCCCGCCAGATAAAGGCAAAATTCGGCCTGGGGGCAAGGCGGCCCTTTCTTTGAACTTCAAAAAGGCCCCCGCTCAGCATCCGCAGGATGGGAAGGGGGGCCTTTGAAGTATGGAGGGCAAGGTGACAGGGGGCAGCGACTACCGGTTGTCACCTGCCCCTCTCACCTCACCCTCCTGTCTTGGAGACGCGCTGTCTGAGTTCCCATTGTTAAGGGACCCAGCAGCCCGACCCCACCATGTGCGTGCTAAGTGGGGCAGCGCCAAACAGGCGCTGCCCCACCAGACTTCGCACAAATCCCCCACCTCCCAGCTTACGGCCCCGGGCCTCCCATCCGGGTGGGCCCGGGTGTATAAGTGGGCCCATGACAAAAAGCCTATATGCACTCCAAGAACACCCCAAAAACAGATGCATGGCAGGTGCCCTATATGTCCTTCTTGTAGGTGTGATTTACTGAGACTAAGGCCCATGCACGGACAACACATGACATTGAGGAGCTGGAGCCAGCAAGCAAAAGACACACCCAAAGCAGGAGAACCAAGGAAGGGAGTACACTCCCCTACAATGATCCCAAACTGCCCTAGTGCTGACCGCACGTGCTCAAGAGCTTCACCAGAGCGGAGGCCTCACGGAGGCTCTCCCCTGAGCAGTCGCGTAGTGGGGCCGCGCCCGGCCTGCACTTCAACCAGGCCCCACTCTGCGTAAGATAAGTGTCGCAGCATGCAAAACTAACACCCGACAGACATACGGGTCTCTTCATTACTCGGCTAAACAAACCCCGTGAAACAACCCGCATGCGACGGTCGCATTTGCCCTGGTGCCATCTTTACGATCGATGTGCTTGTTGTTGGCAATATTCTTATTGAATGTTTCTGACAGACCGGCAAATGCGGGATGCGGAATTCCGAAATCCGCAGTGATCCGTGAAACAGCACAGGACATAGCGCCTCGCATAAAGCAGAACAGGAGGTCACGATGCAGCGAAGCTAAGTGTTCTTTATTTCTACACACCAATACTAGCACAATCCAGGGCTAACTTGAATAGTGTGGCTATTTATGTTTGTTCTCTGACATGACAGAGCAGTGTGTGTACCGAAAAACATCAGGGTGTTTACTGAAAAACATGTGCTGTGCTTACCAAAACATGTGAACCCCTTCTCTTGAGCAACATAACTCAGTGAGGCAACCGGGTGGCGTTGCTGCACAACCTTGGGAAGACCAACTCAGAGCAGTTTATGGGTTCTAACCTCTTCTTGTGTTATCAGAAGGGGTGAATGTCAGTGGGTGAACGTATAAGTGTGGTTGGCTACTCTAAGAACAATACAAAAAGAACCAAGGAGCATACCTTCCCTAATTTCCCCCATACCTATCCAAAGCCGCTCCCTAACCCTCTATCTGGTTACCCTGTACTCCCTTCCCTATCCAATCTGTGGACCCTAAACCTCTTTCCCCGTGGGGGTTGCGGCTTACCTGTGTCACTATCAGTGCTGGTACCAAGACTCCAAAGGGGAGGATGGAGTGTGTGCTAGCTCTGCGTGAGAACCTGGGACCTGACAGCCAGCCATCAGTGTCACTTTCCACCAAAATGCCTCTGCACGAGTGAGTGTTGAGGATGTGATTCCCCTCCCCCGAACCCTTCCCCCCTTGCATACCCTTTGCATACCCCATCCCCTCACATGAATCTGAGGCGATATGTTGAGGATGCTTATGGTCCTTATCTCCTCCTTAGTTACCATCTATAGTAAGGACCCTCACCCTCAACTCAATTCGCCGAGTAGATCCCAAGTTTTCAGCAGCCATGTGCCTGCTGCCGCGATTCTTCTCTCAGGCTTCCTGCTGTCTGATGTCCTGCTCTCTATCCGCACTCATGGGGCCTTGCAGCCTCCTGCGTACCAGCACTCTCAACCATAGCCGGTTGTTCTGGTCCCCTTGCTCACCAGCAATCTGCATACCCAGTATCTGTGCCACTTCCTCTGGTGTGGTGCACCAGGTTTCCGCACTTGCCACGCAAACACCAGTCCAAAGGGGAAAGTACACTTATACCGGACACCTTCCTTCTGGAGCTTCTCCGTGACTTGACGAAAAGCCTGTCTCTTCTGTAACGTGAGAGCTGCAATATCTTGAAAGATCAGCAGTGAATGTCCTTAGAAGGAAATTGATCCCCTTTTCCTCGAGGCCCGCAGAATCTCCTCCTTAGTCTGGTACGAGTGGAACTTCATAATGATGTCTATAGGTTGGGCTCTCGGGGTTCTCCTGAGTGGACCTACTCTGTGAATGGTATCTCAGGGGCCACCTCTTTAAAGACTTGTTGAACCCAGCCTCACAGATCTGCTCCCTCCACTCCTTCCCCTGCCCCACGTATGCAGAGGTTGTCTGGATGGTGCCTGTTTTCTAAGCCTTCTGTGGTAGTGATCAGTAGGGAAATGTCCTGCTTGGTGCTGGCTAGCTCTCATTGCAGATGAAGCACACTCTCTTGCAAGGTCTGTACAGCTGTTTCAGTGTCTGCCACCCTCACTTTCCGCTGTTTTGTTTCTTGGACCAGTTCTGCCATCGATTTCTTAAGCTCCTCAGTATTATTTTTCATCTCAGCACTGGGTCAGTTCATCCTCTAGTTCTTCCTTCAGGGTCTTCAGACAATCTATCAAGTCTGTTTTGGAGAGCCCTTTTGACCCGTCCTGTCCTACTTCCTCCATATCGTCCGTCCTCTGTGTGGGTGAACCTCTGGCCAAATGGGACCACCTGGCACTCACAGCTCGTTGGGTGGACGGCTAGAAATTGCTCAAGGATGGGCCATGAGTACCATGGGGCACCAACTTGCAACTCGAGATCCGGGACCAGTTGCCCTAGATCTGCACCTCCTCTCCTCATTGTGCTTATTCCGACCTTGTCACTCCATTCATGCACAGCCACGTGAGCCCAGACTTTTTTTAAACACTGTCTCTTGACTGCACTTCTGTGAGATGCCTTGATCTGCCTGAATTGTCCTTTTGCTATCTCCGTATGGTACACTGTGCGGTCTATCACCTCCAGCTGAGGCACCAGCTTTATAGGCCCTGCCCTCTTCCTCCTTTACAAATGTATTTCTTTTATCTTTAGCCCAGTTGCATTTGTTTTGAGGCTGTTTTCCTCGTCTTTTTCAGCAAGACCAGTGCAGCAAGAGCAGTAGGGACCACTGCATTGCAAAGGCGCAGTGTGAAGGACCCGCGAGGACCGTCAGAGGCGAGCTGCCCGCTTCTGGAGCAGAAGTTGCTGTTTGGGCATGGCTGTGCGGCTTGGCGCCAGAGCTTGGCGGTGCATTGAGGCGTGACTCCAGGGCAGGCAAGTCTCTGGCCAAGGCACTTCTACCAACTGAGTGAAGAAGGCATGGTGAACTAAGTGGAGTGGCAGTGCACCTGATACTCAGGAAAGGGCTCAGCCTTAAGTCCAACGCAACGTTGATGGAGCGCAGCAGGACCACTTGGGGCTGAAAAAGAAAGAGGAAAACAGCCTCAAAATAATTGCAACTGGGCTATCCTCCCGTTCTACTACTACTCAACATTCCCACCATCCATCCTCCACACTGCATCCTGCTACTACTCTACCCCACTTTCTCCTCAGATACCCTTCTTGATGTCTTGTCTTGAAGATGAAGTCAAATTGATGTGTTTTTATGAACTTGCTTCATATAAAGTGATTTTAGACTGTAAGTATTCTAATAATTAAAATAATACCCATCTGTCACTCACACACTCACTTCACATGTACTCTCTACACTGCCTCTCCTAAACATGCTTGCCCCTCTTTCACAAATATTCACACCACAATACCACTTTCACTCACTAAGCATTGCGTCACCTGCTCCGAAAATCGGCTCCACAGTCTTTCCTCCTGCTGGTCTCTTGGTCTGCCACCTCCACCTCCTCTAACCTCACCCAAACAACCCAAACCTTCCTGTCTCCTGTAGCTTCTTTCAATCTCCTCCCTACGTTCTGATTGGTCCTCTGGCCGTGGGCAATCTGACTCGGTCTTCCCTGCCTGTGAGGAATCAGCATGACAGAATGTTTTAAATGGTGGGCCACTCTGCTGCTGATATGATGGCCTGTGCTGCACAATGCTCATGTCCGTATTGGGGAACAGAGCAGATATTCCCAGTGGGGTACGTACAGTGTGGGTGAGCAGCCACCACTATATTCAAAGTCCCTGGTGGTCTAGGGTGCCCAACCTGGACTCCTTCAGGGGCATCCTGGGGCTGGAATGTGGCGAGCGGCTTATGGGACTGGCGTGTAGGAGCCCCAGCTCCTGTCTCTGTTCTTCTCCTTTCTGCAATGCTGAGTGCATAGCACTTCCATCATTTGGCATCTGAAAATCGGGCTTTTCTCTCTGGAGGGTTTCTTTCTTTGCCGGAGCGTTCTCAAGTCTCTGTGTGGAGCGCTGATAGTTCTCCTCTTCATCGGTGTTCACCTCCAACTTGATTATGTTTCTGAAACGAGAAGAGAAAACTCTGCCTGCAGTTTTTGTCAAAGAAGACATGGGGTGATGCAATTTGGTACTGCACATATACATATGCAAGTTACCTCTCTGGGGTAGGACTGGCATTAAATGTCTCCCTGGTATGCCTCCCACCCAGGCTGAGAGGGTTCCCACCACTTGTTGACAAGGTCAGATTACTGACCTTGTCACACCATAATAGAACAGACTCAAACATACAATTTAAAAAAAAGGACTAACCAAAACACATTTAGATATGGGAAATTATGGTAACACAACTGGGTGTTATTGGGGACCATGTGTTTCAATATGATTGAAATCTTTTGTGTCATGACCGAAATTCTTTCCATAACAATAAACTCCCATATACTTAATCATGACGCTGCTTTGTTTGTTTGGACCTTGTGGGGTTTTCCACGCCTCTGTCAAATTCAATTGGCTGACACACAGTAGATGCATTTAGCCCGCCATGAGTATTGTCTGTGCCTCCATCGCCCAGGACCAGCAGCACCAGATCCGTGGGAATATTCATGCCTAGGATCCCTATAATGTGTCCTACAATCTTACTACATTAAATCTGAATTAAGTGCCAGTTCCACCACATATGGCTCTTATCTCCCATTACGCCATAACTCCTCCAGCAATTGAAAGATACATTTCGGAAGAACCCATACATCTGCAACAATGTCACGTACCTTCTAAAAAAGTATTTTAAATGCACCTTCTTGAACTGAAGTCCACTGCAATGAGCTTTCTCCCAAATCCTCATCCATGGCTCCTTGGAAATCAAGACTGCCAGTTCTCTTTTCCATTTTTGCATGTATGGTTGATGGTTGAAAGGGCGAAAAGTCAAACAATTTATAAATATGGAAAATATATGTTGTGTAGCTCCTTCCCAAGGTAACGAATCTAACCCTTTTGGCATTCTAGTTGCAGCACAAATCATATCCTGTGGGATAACCTGTGCCGTAACTGGTTGTATCAGGGTGGACTGGGCCATTGACCATTGGGCCACTGGCCGGGCCGATCTGGGGGCCGGTGACTAAGTGGGCCGTTGTTGAGCCAGGCAGCCAGGTTACAATATTTTACCTTGGCTTGGCTGGTGGCTTGCTGCGAGCTGCAGGCTGCAGCCAGCTCAGCAGCCAGCTTGTGAGCTTGCGCCTCATCATGCATTCAGCATTCATCAAAGAAAGGGAACAGTTACTTTTCTTTGATGAATGCATAGAGAGTAGGCAGGCTCACTGCTGGCCTGCCAGTACCCCTGAGCCGATCTGCAGGCGACGGTGTGGTGCCAGGAGCCGCTTCTTTTGTTACTATTGTATTTGCAGCAAATTGTTGGGGGTGGGGGTTGGGTGGTGGGCCAGTAGTGTGAGCTGAGACAAGGCTGAGCGCCAGAGAGGCTGAGCTTGTGCCACTCTCTCTCCCACAGCTCGTGACTGTGCATGTCACAGGCAGTGTCGGCGACCTGCCGTGCAGGGAAGAGAACCTCTGCCAGGCAGGGACAGGTGCGAGGAGCTCTGTGCAAAGGAGCAGCTGTGGAGTTCGCATTCTCAATCAAACGGACTGGCCGTGTTTGATTCAGGGTTTGGAAACCCTGCTACTTATCAAGGTGTGCGTGTACACCCTTTGATCATCTCTTTGGGACTTGCAGCTCACCTCAGACAGATGGCCGGTGTTATGTCCCCGATTCCCGGCCGAGGCATCGGTGGGAAGTCAGGGAGATAGGCCCTGGGGCTGCAAGGCCCCGCTGCGCAGCTCCAGCGGGAGCAAGAAGGACACGGATGCTTGTGCCTTACTGTCCTGCCCCAGAACTGCCCACACGGAGCCGGGGCGAAGCTTTTATTGTGAATGCCTTGATTCACCGTGTAGCGGGACGCAAGGCGGATGTAACATTCCTCCTTTATTTTAAACAAAACATTAACAAATAAACATTGCTTGGGCAAACTGTTCCAACCATAAAATTAGGTAGTCTCTCGAGAGGGTCTTCTACCACTCATAGTCTCTGAGTCTGGCCGGAGGCTGGGGCGCAGTTCTTAGACTATATCGTCCACGCCTGGGCTCAAACCCCTGGCTCCCATCGAGTTGCTCACCTTCATCATTCGGCTCACCCAGTCCTGGTTCACTCAGCGATTCCTCCATTCTGTCGTCCATGGTCGCTTCGTCTTCCGGGTGGTCATGTCCCTCCCTCATGGGCGGGTCTTCTTCTTCCTCCGGTTGCAGCTCTCCGTCCGTCCAAAGATCCTTTGGTACTGCCCTGAACCAAGACGCATTTCTCGTCACTTGTCTTTGCCCCCTCCTGGCTGTTATCATGGTGCCGTGCCTCTGGCTCACAGTCCATGGGACAGCATCATATTCGGTGTCTAATTTCGATTTTGATGGGTTTCTCACCATGACCACTTGATCACCAACTCGGTGGTGGGACCTCTTGGCATTCCTTTTATTACTCATGTGTGCGTTTGCCACAGTCCTCCTTAGTTTGGTGCGTTCACGGTCATACGGGTCTGGGCTCCTGCTCGGATGGTGCGGGATGGATGAGTTGATGATTGTTACATACATCATGTCCGCCGGTGCTATACCCGTTGTGCTGTGGGGTATTACCCTGTAATTCCTCAGGAATCTGTATAAGTCCACTCTCCAGGGGCTAGCGTTGACGAGCGACAGGCGCAAGACTTTGTTCGCCGTTCGCATGAAACTTTCAACGTCGCCATTGGCCTGCTGCCATCTCGGCATTATGTGGTGGTAGAGGATGTTGAGTTCCGCGAGGTATTTCTTGAATTCCTCTCCTTGGAACGATGGGCCGTTGTCACTCCTAATCCTCCTTGGAAGGCCATGCGTTGCGAACATTTTCTCGATTGCCGGTATGACCACCTCTGCTGCCGTGGAGTTGACGATTTCGACCTCAGGGTACCTGGAGTTGTCGTCGATGCCCACCAATAGGTATGTGCCTTCCTGTATTTGGCAGAAGTCTATGCTGATGGCGTCCCATCTAGCGGACCCTCGCTCCGCTGATAAAATGGGTTCGGGACTGGACGGCGCCCCTGTTATTTGGCATGGGAGGCAGGTGTTCACTAGCTGCTCGACTTTTTCACGATATGGGGGAACCAGACGCGGTGCCTTATCCGTGCCTTGGTTCTTACCATCCCCTGGTGGCCTTCGTGCGCCAACGCCACTACTCTGTCCTCTAGGCTTGTAGGGATGACGATCCGGGCCCCTCGTAGGATGAGCCCCTCTTCTGTGATGAATAGGTCTTGTCTGACTGTGAAAATTCCTGTGAGGAATTCTTTGGCCTCTGCTGTTCTGTTGTGGATGTTCCGTAGGAACGACTTCCATTCCCCGAGATGATCGTGTCTTTCACCAGACCTCAGCATGGGTCGCTTTGTGTGGCCTCTACGATGTCTTCTATTCCAATGGCTCTTGGATTCATGGTGTGTATCACCTGACAAATGTGTTCCTCCTTTTCTTCCGCCACGTGTATTTCCCCCAGTGTGGCCGCTCTTTGGTGTCTTGACAGGAAATCTGCCGGGTTGCCACTGCCTGGCCGATACGCTAGCTTGAAGTCATATTGTTGAAGATCGGGAGTGGTGGTTTGTGATCCGTACAGGTCTTGAATTTTCAGCCGTATAGATATAGATGAAAATGGCGGCAGCCCCACAGTACTGCGATCGCTTCTTTTTCGATATGTGAGTACCGTTGCTCCGTCGGTGTCTGTTCGCGGGATGCATAGGCCATCGGTATTGATTCTCCTGTGTTGGCTACCTTTATGAGGATGGCTCCCAGACCTACGGGGCTGGCATGAGCATACAGTTTGGTCGACAGGGCAGGGTCGTAATATGCCATGGTGGTGGTCTGCCGAGAGTGAAGGCTTGATGTGTTTGAACGCTTCTTGGCAGGTTGGCCCTCAAGCCCACTTTGTGCTGGCTTTCGTGAGTTCTCGAAGGGTTTCTGATAGTGTGGCCAGGTTCGGGATGAACCTTCCGCAGTAGGTAGCCATTTCTAGGAAACTGCAAACCTCCGTCGGTGTGTTGGGGGGTGAGGCAGCCAGGATGTCCGCTACTTTTTGGGGGTCTGCGGAAATGCCTGCACTGTTAAAGGTGTACCCGAAAAAAGAGATCTCTTCCTTTAGGAACTCGCATTTCTTTTTGTGGATTGTCAACCCAGCACTCTCTAGCCTGCTAAGTAGCATGTGGAGCCTTCGTCCATGTTCTTCCTTATTTTCTGCATGAATGAGAATGTCATCACTGACTTTTAGGACCCCCGGAATGTCACGTATCACCTCCTGGATGGTTTGCTGAAAAACCTTGGCCGCCGAGGAGATCCCAAAGCTGAGCCGATTGTACCTGCGTGGGACGATAATAGTGGAAAATGTGATATAACAGGTATCACGGTGTAGTTTCAGTTGGTGATATCCGGCGTTCAGGTCAACCTTCGAGAATATCTTGGATCCTGTGAGGTCTGCTACTATTTCATCGGGTTTCACTATGTAGATTTTGGATTGCAGTGATTTTTCACCCTTGCTGAGTGTGGTTCGAAATCTGCCTACTATGGGCAGTGGAGTTTTGCACCCATATGCAAACAGTAACGTGTCCGTCGATTTCAGGGCTGGTTGGGGCCGTAGTTTTCTGAATGCGGTCAGTGGCATGACATTGACGGACGCCCCCGTGTCTATGGTCATTTGCGTGTCTTGCCCTTGGATCGCTACTTGGCATTTTCGCCTTCGCAGTCTCTTTTTGGGTGTTGTGCTTCTGTAGTTTAGTGCTGAAACTAGGTGCACTTTCTTTCCTTTCTTCCATTTGTCGTTTGCAGCTTCTTGCTGGGTGTGTGTGACATCGTCCCCTTCCTCCTCAGTCGACGAATCAGCTGTTTCGACGTGGCGGGCACTGGCCTGTTTCTTTTTAGTTCCCGCATTTTCATCCTGGGGTGTTTGTGGTTATTGTTGTGGCACCCCCGACGATCTGCACACTCTTGCGTAGTGGTCTTTTCTGCTGCATGCCCCGCATGTGGTACCCTGGGCTGGGCAGTTATGTCTTCCGTGGCGAGGCCCTCCGCACCACCCACATTCCGTGGGTCCTGAGGTTCTGTGTTGCATCTGGGCTGCGTGCTGTTTCCACTGGCCTCCTCTCTCGTATATTGGCGATTCGTGATTTGTGCTACGGTCGCCATGGTAAGAGCCGGCTGGAGTTTCTGTAGGGTCGTGCCAATGTGTGCCACCCTTGCATGTGCCAACTCCCTCTGGCGGCCAAGTTCCAGGATTCTGGTCAGGGATATTTCTTTGTCACTTAGCACCATCCTCCTTAGCTTCTCTGAGTGTATTCCATTTATGAGTTGGCGTCGGATCTCCTTTTCAATGTCCGTGAATTCACATGATATCGCGAGTTTCCGGAGCCTGGTGTGGTAGGCATCCAGTGTCTCATCTTCCATCTGGATGGTGGTACAGAATATAAATGTTTCATAGTCCGGATTGAGCTGGGGCATGAAGTGGACTGTCAGGGCATCCTTCGTTTGTTGGTAAATGTCAATGCCGTCCGTGATTGCCAGCGAATTGAAAATGCGTAGGACCTCATCCCCAACATTAAGTAGGAGGTGCAACCTCATTTTCCTTGATATGGTAATGTCTTTACACTCCATGGCCATTTTGAATGTTTGTATCCACAACTGCCATCGTGGGCCAACCAATGATGGGTCGGTGTATGGGTCAAAAGGGTTGGGTGCAATGGTAGACCCTCCTTGCGGTGTGGACGGTGACCGGTTGACGGCTATTCTGGAGGGCATGCCGGGCCTAGGAGTGGACGTGCCTGTCGCCATGTTTTATGAATAAGGTGCCCGTCAGTGGGCACCTATGGCAATTGTCCTCTCACCTTGGGCTGCTGTTGGTGCGTCCACTTGGCTTCTCCATTGTGTGTCCACATGTTTGGCCATAGGCTTCTTCTCCTCCCTTTTTCCGCCTCCTGTTCAATTTGGAGAGGTCTGCCCAATGGTGTTTGGCCACTCGGTGCCAGCTTCTCAGCCACAGTTGTGGGCAAAGTCAATAGCAACCCCAGCGTGTGTTTCATGGATTGCTTCAGCTGATTCATGAACATGTGAGAAAAGAGAGAAAAAAATATGTTTTTTTTTCAGGTGGGGGTTTGGGTGCCCCCACCGTGGTTCCCAAAAATGTCGCCCTTGCTAGGGGCTTTGTGTGCTGGGCGGCAGCGTCGCGCGTGCCGTTCTAGTTGCTTCCTCGTCGCCAGTGTTATGTCCCCAATTGCCGGCCGAGGCATCGGCGGGAAGTCAGGGAGGTAGGCCCTGGGGCTGCAGGGCCCCGCTGTGCAGCTCCACGCGGAGCAAGAAGGACACGGACACTCATGATTTACTGTCCTGCCCCGGAACTGCCCACGCGGAGCGGGGGCCCGGCTTTTATTGTGAACGCCTTGCGTCACCGCATAGCGGGACGCAAGGCGGATGTAACAGCCGGGAGGGCGGGCCATTGAGAAAGATGTTACAACAAAAAGAAAACTGCTGGGGGCCTCTTGATTCACAAAGTGTTTTTAAATGGGACTTGCCCTTCGAAAAACTCTTTGCGAATCAGGCCCATGGTGTGTAGTGCCTTCATAAGGCAAAAGATGGGACTGATTGAATAAAGCTGAATAAACGAGATATTGCCTTTAAATGGCATTTCAGATTGTGTACTGCATACAGCATGTGTTAAAGTTGTGTACACATAGCTAAACATGTTATAGAAAATGAAGTTACAGGCCATAAACGGCAACACTGTGTAGGATACGCCGGTTGGGGGGCTTGTTTATGTTATAAATGGAGGGCGGAATGTGCTGTGGGACGATAAGATCCATGGCGTGGTGGGAATTTCTAATTCAATTGCGCACTTTCCAGCGTGCTATTACAGCCTTAAATGGGTTACAAAACTGAGATGCTCTAATCTGAGCATTAAATCAACATGGTCAATTTCCACGTAAATAGCAGTTTAATTTACCCTCACCTTCCAAGCACACTGGCAATGGCACCGGACCTTGTGTTCCGGAGAATTCCTCTTCCTGATGGGCATGCAGTGCTGACCGGGCACGAGCTTCACAGATTTAAACACTAGGTGCAGGAATAACAGTTATCGTATTATGTCGCATTGCAAGATTCGCATGGCGTATTAAAGCACGAAGGGCGAGGTTGGACAAAAAGTTAATGCAGGGTGCAGAGTTGGTTCCGTTTGGTGCTTGGGTGGTGGGGGGTGGTCACTTGGCAGTGTTGTTTCAAGGGTCTCTATGGTGGCGCCATGAGGATGGTGGGTGCGTTTGCTCCCGGGGTTTTTGGAATATGCCCCCTTTTTCTTCCTGCACTTATCAGACCTACCCTGTCTGCTGCCTTAAACGTAGCACTTGCAAATTGCTGGCTGCACTACCACTGTCTGTTGCCTTTATTATTTATTTATTGATATTTATCTGTTTCCCCTCTTCTTCGCACTTTCCACTTCTCCCCCTTCCATACACTTTTCCCCTCCCCTTTCCCATGCACTTGCGCCTTCTCAATGTCACTGGGCCTAGTAAAATCGCTGTTTTGTTCTCCCCTGTTCCCCTTCCTTGTCTGGTCGCGCTCCGAAACACTTGTGTACGAGCGCGATAGAAATAAAATATCAATATCAATATCAATACGGGCAGACAAGGGGCAACCGTTTTCAAGGTGAGCTCCATGAGAGACTTGGGCCAGCTTGGGGGGTAGGTCATTCCTTGATTTTGCACAATGCAAAATCCAATGCAAAATACCAGAAACGTCTGGTAGACGAGCTACTTGGGCCCCGTCCTTGCTCCATTGGTTTCCCCGCAGTTATAGCCCCTGCAGAAGTAATTAATTAGTTATAAGTTAGCATGGTCTGCAGGTCCTGCCAGTACTGCTGTGCTGCGCTTTCACTCACATGGGTTGGCAGTGGTCTTCATAGCGTGGGGATGTTAGGCAGAAACCTGTTCAGTTCCCTCTGGGACCACTGCAAAAGATTTAAGACTACAGGTGTTTGGCAGTAAACCCACTTGGTAGCAGTCTGTACCACACAGATTCACTTGGTAGCTGTGGCTGAGCAGTCGGACTTCCCTCAAGAAGAGTTAGGTAGTATACAGAGTATTCACAATAGGTCAAAAGAACACAGTAGAACAAGCAAACACTGACCAGAGCTTGGTGTAAAAGAGATATAATTATTTATTTAAAACCACATCTAATAAAACACACAGGCACTAATATTAAGCAGTTCAAAAACACGGTCACTAAAAGATATACACTGCCTTAAAAGAATTTTAGACAAGTCTTAAGTAAAGCCCCACTTATTTTTAGACAGCGGTGAGCGCTTAACGCAGATGGCACTCTAATAATTCGTTTTAAAAGGGAGAGAAAGGCAGAGTATAAATTGAAACAGATCCCAACACTTTCATAAGAACACAGCAAGAGAGGAAGGCAGAGTCAAACCGTGAAGTTAGAGTTCAGAAAGCCAGATCCACTTTAAGAGGATCAGAACGAAATGTGTCCAAGGTCACACGGTTGAAAAGTGCACAAAAGTCTCGAAAAGGTTCAGAAAGAGTTGGACCAAAAGAAAGGGACCAGTTAGATGGTCAAGGTGGCCAGCCCAGTCCAGAAGGTTAAGGGATTATTATTACCTTGTAGCAATCTTTAGAAAGGGAGGCCTGGCGGACCCGGTACCTTAAAGTGGTGAGAATACTCCAGCGGGGGCAGTTGTTCCTGGCAGCGGATGCAAGTTGGTGCTTCGTCTGGGGGAAGAGCGGATCTTGTCGGGGAGGAAGACAGGAGTCCGTTGCACTGCCAGGGAAGAAACCAGCCGCAGAGTTCTCAGTTAAAAGGAGCGGTCCTTTTATTCGCGGTCCAGTGGTAAGTGGCTATCCGGTTGCCGGGGTGCTTGGCACGGGAAATTCGACCACAAGACGTCCTGGGATGCGAGGAAAAGAAGGTAAACTGGTTGTGCCCACCAGTCAGGGGAAGAAGACTCTCCAGCAGGGAGATCTTCTCTGTCGTCGGGAAGTGGTGAGTCGGTTCCGCAGGGCTCCACCGGTGGTGTCGTCGTAGCAGGTCGGCTCAGCTTCTCCCTCGTTGGATTCTCAGGTCCTGTGGCGACTTCTCAAGTTCCAGTCCCCAAAGCCTTGCATTTATGCAGCACACCCCCATTCACTCAGCCTAGCTGTCAATCAAACATTTGCCGGCCGGCTCACCACTTGGGCCAATCACACAAGAGTGCGACTTGAGTTACCAAGGTAACTCAGTCCTGGGTGCCTAAACCCCCTCCCACACCCCATGTGGTACCCAGACAGAGTGGCACCACATTTGGAGGCTTCTGTGGAGAAGCCCGCCAAAAGGGGAACAAAGGGCTCGACTTGGGTTGGAGTCACAGAAGAGAACACAAACGCCATTTTAAAATCGAGTCCTGGCAAAAAAGGCTATGAGAATTAAATAATTAAAGTTGGTAGTCTCGAACAATGGGAAAATCCCATAGGGATATATTCGCGGTCGAATATAAAAAGTAGTATCCACTGTCACCAGTTAAAAATCGATCAGGGGGGACGGAGACGTGCCCCTCGACTAACAGACCCCGGGGCAATTGAGTTGCCCCAACCAGTACGTCCATAATATGATGGTTTGTACTGGTTTCTGTTCATAATTTGGGACTAGTAAAACCAATGGTGACTTTAAATGCCTTGAGAGACAGTAGTCAGTCCAAGGGTATGGAGTCTATGGTGGGGTGTCACTATGACACCCCTGTGTCACTGCACGGAGGGTGCTGTGTAACACACATAGTAAAAACACGAGACCCTATGGAGTAACGGACCCCATAGCCATAAAACACATTACCAGTCAAAGGAACACCATAAATCATGTCCAAGAGTGGGAGAAAAAGAGTCTCACTCTTGGCAGGAGAAAAAAACAAACTCCAGAAATCCAGCAACGCTGCTGGGGGACTCACTAGGTTAGGAAATCCAGCCTAAACAGAGAATTCTCCCTAACACTCGCCCCCCCCAGACTAAGGGACAGGAGGATTTAATCCACTCCTGGATGAATCTCATACCTCTAGTCGATGACATACATCCTAGAGAGACCATCAGCATTTTGGTGGTGACACCCTGACCTATGTTCTATGGTCAAATCAAAGGTTTTCCTTTGTAAGCTATATGACCTACAAACCCTTTGAGGAACATCAGTCTTTTTAAAGTTATAGGGGATCTGGTTGACCAGTCCCTAAGAAGTTGTTACAACTTCTGAACCTGTGTTAGGATTTTTAAAGGGGTCCTTATAAAGGATTCCCTAAGATCTAGAGGGGCCTCCAGAGGTCCTGACCACCTCTCTGTTGTGAGAAGGTTGGGTTTTAGGCCTCTTGGTTGGAGGGGATGGAGATAAGCAAGATACATGCTTCTCCTTCCTCTTAGATCTACCTTTACCTACTTTAAGAGTTTCCCCCTTAAGTCTAGGAATTGGGTTGGAGTCTTCTGTGGAAGGTCCAACAGTCTGAAGGTTTTTGCCTTAGACTTTTCTTTTCTGGTTTTCCACCAGAACTGAGAATTACCAGTTCTCTTAGGCCTAGTTAGGGTTCCAGTAGGTCTATCCACCTCTTCCTCAGAAGCAGGGGGAGTCACAGGCTCTATAACTGGGGGAACAATGATGGAGCTTGGTTGGGGCTCTCATTTCCCTAACATGTTAGCCTGAAATTTGCCTGGGTCAGAGGTCAATTTATCAACACCAGGGCTTGCAGTGGGGTTCTCAGTAGAGGTTCCCACAGGCTTAGAGTGGCTCCTTAGGGTGGCCTCTCTAGTCAATTTGGTTTGGTTCTGGGTCTCCATACTGGGAGGCCTGGGGGTACTGGATACTACTCCTAGAGTTCTTAGATCATTCCCCAACAGGACTCTCCCAGGCACCTCAGTCTGAACACTGACAGGAATCAGCACTGTCATGTCATTACACTGAATGAGGGCTGGCAGAATTGGAACCATTTGGACAGGGCCTCCAGACATCTTAGTGGGACCTTTGGGTGCCTTAGCAACATCCTCAGGACTGAAAAAGCTTTCATCCACTACTGTTCTTCTGGCCCCAGAGTCTCGCCTGGCAGGGGTATCCTGGCCATTGACAAGAACACTGTCCATATAATAAACTTTTGAGTTTTCTGGTATGGAGTTGTACACACTCCTATTCTGATCACTAACCAGACCCATGGACTCTACTGTTATACTTGCTTGAAGACCCAAAGGTTCTTCAGCAAAGGCTTCAAAGTGAGCACTAGCCATTTGGACTTCCTCCTCAGGAGTGAAGGCCAAGGGGACTGTGATGATCCCTGTAGGTTTACCATTACATCTGGGATCTCCTTTGATGTGGTCAGTTGCTCCACAGAGATAGCATGTTCCAAATGCTCTCTGGAAGGGTGGCTTGGCCTGACCTCCTTCTGGTGTGTGACCAAAAGGTACACTAGCCTGTTGTGGTTTACCCTGGGGCTTACCCTGGTTATTTTGTTGTTTGGGGCCCTCTTTGGTTTGGGAGGTATTAGAAATCTCTTGGTTCCCTTTTGGTGGCTGCTTTCCCTCACCCTTTTTCTGAGTGACCCCTGAATCCTTGTGAGTGGCCCTGTTGGCAACCCACAAGTCAGCAGCCTTAGCTAGCTTCATGGAATCGAATTCCTTTGAATCAGCCAAGTGCTGTCTGAGCTCAGGAGAGCAGGCATCATAAATTGACTCCAACATAACAAGATTTCTCATTCCTTCATAAGTGTTCACCTTGTAACCCTTAATCCATCCCTCTAAGTTTTTCAAACACTCACTCACCCAGGTAGCCCATCATTCTTTTTGAGGGTCCTAAACCTCTTAAGGTACTGGGAAGGGGTCTTCCCAAATCTAGCTATCAAAGCTACCTTCACACATTCATAATCCTTCTTATCCACCTCCCCCAACTCCATTACCACATCAGTTGCAACAGGGGGAAGCCTACAGAACAACCAGGGAAGTAACTCGTTCCCTGTGATATCCTGGAGCCCATGATTATACTCAAACATTTTTAACCAATCCAACACATCCAACTTAGGTTCATACATACCCACTAATTCTTTAGGCATCCAGGGTCTTTTGGGACTGGAACTCCTAGAGGAACCAGAGGAGAGAGAAGCATTTTCCACAGACAACTTCTTCATTTCTAGTTCATGATTAAGCTCTATGTATCTGAGTCTTAACTAAGCCTGCTTCTGCTCAGCCTTGGCATTCATCCTTCTGAACTCTAGCTCTTGGTTTCTTTCAGATTGAGAGATTGAGCAATAAAACCTTTGTACTCTAATTCAAGCTTCATTTTTTCAAGTTCAAAATAAGCAGGGTTACATGTAGGACCTGGTATAGGCCCAGTAGGTACAGTAGGTAAGGCAGATAGAGGCTCAGAGTGGCTAACTTCATTAGGTTCACTTTCCTCTTCTGACTCATTATCAAGACTTTGATTCAGATCAATACCATTACTGTTTTCTACATTTGCTGGGGGGGGGGGGGTAGATTCCTCTGTACCACCCAGACTTTGGTTTTCTAACAATCTTTCTATAAGTTCAATTTTCTTGCCCTTCTCAGAGAGATTCTTATGTCTACACAATACTTTTAAGCAATCAGCAGTTTTGGCAGACAATGGGCCTCATTACACGGTAGGCGGTAAGGGTTTACCGGTACCGGTATTTTACCGGTACCGGTAAACCCTTACCGCCTTACTACGAGGTCCCTTTGCGTTAAAAACCAACCCGCAAAGGGACCAGGGAGCTAATTACGGCGCCGCAATTTGCGGCACCGTAATTAGCGCCTTCACCATTCCCATAGAGCCCTATGGGGCAAAAATGGGAATGGGGAAGGGCAATGGGGGAAAGGGGAATTACCGGCCCGCCAACCTTGGAATAGGGCGGTAATTCCCCTTTCCACCAAGGCGGTGCCAGTATTTTACCGGCATGGACCAAGGTGCAAATAGCACCTTGGTCCACCGCCATCCGTGTAATGAGGCCCAATGATTCTAGGGTATAACTCTCCATAGCAAACATAGTTAGAAAATCAGCTTTTTTAGTGCTAAGCTTTGTGGTTAGGTGTCCTAAAGTGTTCAAAAAGCACACTAAAGTGTATACTCAATACAAACCCCACCGCTGTACATCAGTGTTAGGCAGAAACCTGTGCAGTTCCCTCTGGGACCACTGCAAAAGATTTAAGACGACAGGTGTTTAGCAGTAAACCCACTTGGTAGCAGTCTGTACCACACAGATTCATTTGGTAGCTGTGGCTGAGCAGTCAGACTTCCCTCAAGAAGAGTTAGGCAGTATACAGAGTATTCACAATAGGTCAAGAGAACACAGTAGAACAAGCAAACACTGACCAGAGCCTGGTGTAAAAGAGATATAATTATTTATTTAAAACCACATCTAATAAAACACACAGGCACTAATATTAAGCAGTTCAAAAACACGGTCACTAAAAGATATACACTCCCTTAAAAGAATTTTAGACAAGTCTTAAGTAAAGCCCCACTTATTTTCAGACAGCGGTGAGCGCTTAACGCAGATGGCACTCTAATAATTCATTTTAAAAGGGAGAGAAAGGCAGAGTATAAATTGAAACAGATCCCAACACCTTCATAAGAACACAGCAAGAGAGGAAGGCAGAGTCAAACCGTGAAGTTAGAGTTCAGAAAGCCAGATCCACTTTAAGAGGATCAGAACGAAATGTGTCCAAGGTCACACGGTTGAAAAGTGCACAAAAGTCTCGAAAAGGTTCAGAAAGAGTTGGACCAAAAGAAAGGGACCAGTAAGATGGTCAAGGCGGCCAGCCCAGTCCAGAAGGTTAAGGGATTATTATTACCTTGTAGCAATCTTTAGAATGGGAGGCCTGGCGGACCCAGTACCTTAAAGTGGTGAGAATACTCCAGCGGGGGCAGTTGTTCCTGGCGGTGGATGCAAGTCAGTGCTTCGTCTGGGGGAAGAGAGGATCTTGTCGGGGAGGAAGACAGGAGTCCGTTGCACTGCCAGGGAAGAAACCAGCGCGGAGTTCTCAGTTAAAAGGAGCGGTCCTTTTTTTCGCGGTCCAGTGGTAAGTGGCTAACCGGTTGCCGGGGTGCATGGCACAGGCAATTCGACCACAAGACGTCCTGGGATGCGAGGAAAAGAAGGTAAACTGGTTGTGCCCACAAGTCAGGGGAAGAAAACTCTCCAGCAGGGAGATCTTCTCTGTCGTCGGGAAGTGGTGAGTCGGTTCCGCAGGGCTCCATCTGTGGTGCCATCGTAGCAGGTCAGCTCAGCTTCTCCCTCGTTGGATTCTCAGGTCCTGTGGCGACTTCTCAAGTTCCAGTCCCCCAAGCCCTGCTTTTATGCAGCACACCCCCATTCACTCAGCCTAGCTGTCAATCAAACATGCTAAGTGGTGAGCCGGCCGGCTCACCACTAGGGCCATTCACACAACGGTGCGACTTGAGTTACCAAGGTAACTCAGTCCAGGGTGCCTAAACCCCCTCCCAGACCCCCTGTGGTACCCAGACAGAGTGGCACCACTTTTGGAGGCTTCTGTGGAGAAGCCCACCAAAAAGTGGAACAAAGGGCTCGACTTGGGTTGGAGTCACAGAAGAGAACACAAACGCCATTTTAGAATCGAGTCCTGGCAAAAAATACCAACCGGCGAATTAATATTAAATAAATAAACCGGCGGTATGTTCGAGGCTATGAGAATTAAATAATTAAAGTTGGTAGCCTCGAACAATGGGAAAATCCCATAGGGATATATTCGCGGTCGAATATAAAAAGTAGTATCCACTGCCACCAGCCAAAACTCGATCAGGGGGGACGGAGACGTGCCCCCTCGACTAACAGACCCCGGGGCAATCGAATTGCCACGACCATTACGTCCACAATATGATGGTTTGTACTGGTTTCTGTTAATAATTCGGGACTAGTAAAGCCAATGGTGACTTTACATGCCCTGGGAGACAGTAGTCAGTCCCAGGGTATGGAGTCTATGGTGGGGTGTCACTATGACACCCCTGTGTCACTGCACGGATGGTGCTGTGTAACACATATAGTAAAAACACATGAGACCCTATGGAGTAAAGGACCCCATAGCCCATAAAACACATTACCAGTCAACGGAACACCATAAATCATGTCCAAGAGTGGGAGAAAAAGAGTTTCACTCTTGGCAGGAGAAAAAAACAAACTCCAGAAATCCAGCAAAGCTGCTGGGGGACTCACTAGGTTAGGAAATTCAGCCTAAACAGAGAATTCTCCCTAACAGGGGATGCTACATAACATACAACACATCCAATAAACCCTGCATAAGTAGCATTTTCTGTATAGTCGTGAATTGACTGTTCCCACCAGCCATATCAGGTAGTGCCTCACGAAAGGGTTTTAGAACAATCACAACTATCTTATGAATACAAAAGCAAACAAGATGTTTACGCAAATGTCCTTTTTGTTATAGCCTCACAACATTGTGGCTTGCCTGGGGTTCTCGAAATATATACGTCTGGACTGTCACGCCTAATGTGTAAGCATGGAAAAGGTGCTTGCCAGGCCATTGATGGAAGCAGTTGCAAAATGGTTTGAGCACGTGGACATCATAGCAGTGCCTGATACTTACACAAGCAAAAACTGTTGGGTTTTCCAATGATTGTTTTTAACATGTCTTGAGTAAAGGACGCAGATAGTGCTTATAAATCGAATGGCTGAAGTCAGAACTGGTTAAGAAATTTTTGTTACACCAGTTGCGCATTTATATAATCAATTAAGTCATTAACTCTCAGAAGACTGCTTTGAAAAAACACTGGCAGACCCTTTGAGGGCAATGTTTAACGGTTTATGCTTGATTAGGGAGGGGAGGGGCAAGAATTGGGCGGTATTGGCCATAGGGATTAGGATGCCTATAGGCAGCCAATCAATGGTTGGGTAAATACCCAAACAACATCTACATTCTTAGAGTCCCATCCACTGCCCAAACGACAAAATATGCTTGTAGCACCTACTGCCGCCATTGGATTTGCCCGAACTCCGAATGCCGCTGGACCCACCTCCGCCAAGCCCCTCAGCCACCCGTGCATGCAGTTGACCACCCACCATCTTATCCCAAAATATCACTCGCCAGCACATCACACATGCAGGCTACTACCCACATGCAACCAGATGGTCTGCAGCAGCATGGCACACAGCACAAGACCAGGGCCCCCATCATGACCGTAAAGTCGTGAATTGACGCGATTCACGGATGATGGTTTGAGGGCCACTTTCTTGAGGTGAGGGCTGGGCCACTTTTTTGAGGCGAGGGGTGGGCCACTTTTTTTTGGGTGTCTGGGCCTATTTCTTGTCCCAGTCCGACCCTGTCTAAACCTCTCAGTTTCGTCCAGTTAAAAAGATTCTTTACATTCCGTGAATGTCAATGGCTTACCCTCTTTATTTAAATCTCCCAAGTAGAAGGGGACCCTGTTTTTCCCATGCCAAATAATTGCTTCTGGGGAGGCGTGGGTAAAGGTTTAGATTATTGACTATTAGTGACAAGGGACAAAGGGGTCAATTCATAGAATATGGCGCAGATAATAATAATAAATAATAATAATAAATTATGATGTAGCGCACGCGGCTGGCGCAGTGAGGGAGCGTGTGCCAGCATGCGCCAACCGTGAATGCCAAACAGCATTCAGGCGCACCGCGTATTTATGGATTTTTCAAGCCAATTGCAGCCGTGGCGCAGCGAACTTCCAGCAGCGCCAGTAACGCCCCTAAGAATGCACCTTGCACCAGAAAAAGCCATAGAAATCCCTAATACGGCGCAAAGGGGCGTGCTAATCCTGGACCAGCTTACAGGCCCCCTACACTGTAATCACGTGAAAAACTATGCGTACACCGCTCGCGGCAGCCAAAACATGTGAAAATATCCCTGCACACCCCATTGAATACGCGTACCCTGCTTGCGGCAGCCAAAACATGTGAAAATATCCCCACGCACCATTTGAATACGCGTACCCCGCTTACGCATGCAAATCTCCCCGTGCACCCCCTTGAATACGCATACCCTTGCACGCGGCAACCAAAACGCATGGAAACAGCTGTGCGTGTGTTGAACAGTGTTTAGGGGTCCACCCTGTGGTGTGGGCTGCCTGCGGGTCATGGTCAGGGGTGATGGGCTGCTTGCAGGGCATGGCCAGGGGTGTTGGGTGGTCCCCTGTGGAGTGGGATGCCTGCGGGTCATGGTCAGGGGTGATGGGCTGCTTGTGGGGCATGGCCAGGGGTGTTGGGTGGTCCCGTGTTGTGTTGGCTGCCTTTGTGGAGCCTGGTACTGCTGCCTTGATGTCATCTGCCTGTGCCACTACGACTGGCTCCGGGACACTGACGACCCCCGGGGCTGTCGTGGATGTGCCCTGCTGGAAGTTGCCTGCACATCCTCCATTGCCAGGGATCCTGTTGCTTGGGTGACTACCTCTGCTGAACCTCCGACTCCCGACTGTGGAAGTGATGTGATCTCCACCAGCCTGGCCGTGGTGGATGAGGCAGGTCCAAAGGGTACACTGGTGGCATCTGGGCCGAAAGACAGCATGGAGGACGACTGGCGCATAGTGGGTGCAGAGGAGGAGAGGGTTGCAAGAGCGGCCAGCACATGGAGGAACCCTGCGACAATGGGCCGTTCTAGCCAGTTCAAGATGGCACACAGCTGTTCGTGATGATGTGCGTTGTCCTTCCTGGAATCACGCACATCATCACGAATCACGCGTGTGCGCACCGTGACACCGACTAGGATGGGCTCAACCCTGTCACGGATTCCCTCGTCCACAGGTAGAGGAAGGTCATTTGAAGTGGACACATCCTCTAGGTGGATGAGGCATCCCTGCTGGTGCAGAGTGATGCAGTCGCAGAATAAGGGACAGGATTACTCACAGGCACCTCTGCGGTGACCTGTGCTGCCTCCTGCCCCTGCCCCTGGACTGCACTCACCCCCACCAGGCCCCATTTGTGGATCTAATGTGGCCTCCTCCTCCTCACCCACCACCAACCTGCATGCCTCCGCACCGTCTTCTGCATTGTCCTGCCTCTGTGGGTTCTCACCTGCCCCTTCTGCTGCTGAGGAGCCCACTCCCAACCTTGGCCCCTTGGGCCTCCCCCCGGCAGCTGCAGCCGTAGTGGCAGACGCGGCTCCAGTCCCCTCGCTCCCGGAAGATGCCATAACCTGGGAGGGGGACTGGGCCTTGCGTCTCCGGCCTGTGGAGGCATCCCCGCCGCTCTGCTCCACAGCGCCGTCTCCGCCCTCTTATTCACTTGCCGCTGTGGAAAGGGAGACATTGAACACAAGCATCAGGGTACTGAACGTAAGTCTGCTAGACACAAAGCAAATGCACATGAGTGGTACTGTTGTATGTCATAGCCATCATCATCTTCCACAACACACGGGTCCTTGCAAGCAACACACATGCACATACACCACTGCACAGTCATGCATCCATCCGTGTACACCTCCTATCACAGTGCAGTCATGGACAGCTAGGCCACAACAGTCAATGCACGCATCGAGATGTGCATGTGTTATGCATCCATGGCGTTTCCCAGTCACCCACTCACCACTCAGTAACACGCACATTTACACCATGCACGTCCATGAGGGTGACATCAGCATCCATGATTCACACACAGACATGGCCAGGTACAGACACAGGCATGCAATCATGTGTGCGTCATCACATGCAGGTGCACATCATGCATAGCAACACAAACACCATTGTCATTGCACACGCTTGACCGGACTCACATGCTTCACTGTCATGTCCCTGCACACAGACATCCATACATGGGGCATGCCAGACATAAGTCCAAAGTGCTCACACCTGTCACACCTCAACATGCACTACGCTGGAGATTAACACATGGACACTTACCACTCGACTCTGGATGGGTCGCCATCTCGAGGACCTGGTGGTGAAGCGCTGGATTAATGCGCTCCAGGACCCTTATCTGGATGTTGGTCAGCTGGTCCCGGCGCCCTACTACTCCACGAGCATCAACCAGGTGCCGGGCCTTCCTGAGGGCCCTGGACCTGAAGTCCTCCCAGCACTTCAGGACACGGTCGTAGTCGTGGGATGCCACACCCTCCGTGTTGATGGCATCCACAATGTCCTTCCAGATCCTCCTCCGTCCATCCCTGTCGAGGCACGAACGTGAGAAGAGGGCATCATAATTCCTTAGGACTCGCTCCACCAGGATGCCAACGTCATTTTCAAGCTGGCAGCCCTCTGCCTCTCTGACTGGGGGTTGTCACTGGCCCCAGATGGTGTTCAGTCAGACATGCCAACCCCCGAGGCAGGTGTGGGTGAGCAACATGGTCCTGGGGCTGGGCTGTGGAGTGATGGTACACCAGTCAGGAGTCTTCTGGGTGAGCAGAGGTGGTCTCAGGCACAGGATCCCTGGCTATGGCTTTTCTGCAGGCACAGGGCATGTTGGCAGAAGGCAGGCTGGCAGCAGCAGATGGCTCGTAGGAGGCTGCTCTGGGCTCTGGGGGGCAGGTAAATGGCCTTCTGGGCAAGAGCGTGGTCTTCCGTGTGTTGTTGCGTGGCCAGCTTGATGCAGAGTGAGTCCGCACGTGAAAAAACAGCATGTGAGCGTGTAATCTGTGGAAATGCCCTTAGCGCATAAGCGCGTAAGTGACGTGATGCGCGTAGCATTTAAAGGTCAGCTTAGGATGCCATTTTGCTGTATGTGCTTATTGTCCAGAGCGAACGTGTGATTCTTCTTGTTCTTGTGGGTTCATACGTGATTAATTCACAACGGTTGCAGTGTGTACTTCTTGTTTACTGCACCAGAGCTTACTTCTTGTCTTGGCAGGGGAGTTGCCAACGCAAACACGCGCTTGTTTTTTCATACTTTTTCCAGGCAGACGGTGAGTCATGCACGTATTATTCCCACTGTGATTGCCCCTGTGTGTCGCATACCCCATTCACAAGGTTATAGTAGCCTGCGTTTTCCACCCATACGCATTTATTGTGTTTCTGGGTGCCACAGCATACTGCAGGACCTTAATTCCACGCACGTGGGCTACCGAGGGGTCGCGTGCATGTTTGTTTTTGTTTTTGAGGTGCCTGAGCTTTGCGTGACCCGTCATTTTTCCCCAGCGGTCACAGACAGACTTACAGGAGTACCTATTCCATCTAGTACCCTGCCCCCTTCACCCCAATTGCCCAGGACAATTGTTTTCTGCACCTCCCATTCACACAAGTACATCAGTGACATGGTTGGGAGGTGACTAAGTGGTAAGGGAGGCAAAGCTGTGCGACCTCCAAGAGGTGCCCGCAGTAGGGGATGTGGCCAGGATGACCAGGGTGGCCAACGGTGCAGCGGAGGGCGACGTGGCCAGGGTGGCTCAAGAGGGCAGTGTGTCCAGGACCATTCAGGGACAGCTATGCCCCCCAGTGGGCCAGGTAGATGCACCTGACACCATCCCAACTCAGGCCCTGCTATCCCGGCCCGGATTGGTCACGGAACAGGCACGGGATGACTCACAGGCTGACTTCCGTGTCATGAAGTCCAAGTCACGTGTGGCGATGAAAGTTGCTGTCACCAGGCCACGTGGATTTGGGGCAGCAATGTTATCTGCTGCTCCGAGCAGCCAGGATCTGTCCTGGCAACAGCACCCAGCAGCCAATGCCTGCAGTGAAACCTTTGATCATCGTGCCATTGCCTGCTTCCAGTGGCCAGTCCACATGTGCTTCAGCCCCTACAGACCAGAGCGGCGTAAGCCACTCAGGGTCTGCACCACCTCTCAAGAGGAAGAAGCGTGCTCTTGTGGAACAGGCTGGGACCCCAGACATGGCTCAGCCTTCCAGCTTCCGAGCCGGAGGAGCCTGAGAAACTTGGAAAGAAAAACTGCAGCGTTTTCAAACACAATAACGTTGTATTTATGTGTGCGGTAGCTTCAAAAGCTACCGCAAACATAAATACAATGTTTTATTTCTAGGTTTTCTGGGCTCCTCCAGCCCGGAAAACTTTAAAAAAAAACGCAGCTAGTGCTTATTTTTAAAAAAAAATAAATAGCACTTACAGAGATGCAGCTGCAACTTTTCTGCCTGTAGTCTCCGGTCTGCGTTCTCCGAGTCCCGGCACCAATGAAAGAAAAGCCACCCAGTGGTATCTTTTGTTTACTACAGCTGGCTGGCTTTTCCTTCATTAGTGCCGCAAAAGCAAACACAGGCGGGCATCCATTTCACAAAATGGATGCCCCCATGTGCTTCCTTTTTAACATGTTGAGCTTCATTTTCTCAAAATTTTATAGGGACTTAAAGAAAAAGTGTCAATCGATTTTTTTTATTATTGCCCATCTTTTTTTGTAATAAAATGTTTTGGGCAAACCATTCCTTTAACTACCATCTGGGTATCCTTGTCAGTTCTGCCATGGCTATGCTACGTGCCATCTGTGTGATGTTTTGTTTGTGGATGGTCCATGCCACTCACAGCCTTATGTGTGATGCAGGTGCTAGGAAACATGCAACACATGTGTTGCTTTTCCATTTTAGACTAATCAGTGTCTGCTTTCAGGTTCCCCTTCCACTTCATTGCCACTGCATGCATGGCTGAGTTTGTGTCATGTGTGACATGTCTGATTAATGTATTGGATGTCAACATTGTGATGCCTATGTGTGTGGGCTATGCTGTTCACGTGTGTATTCATGACTTCTTTTTCATTTTGTGCAGGTGATGAGGCACTGGAAGCTGTGGAGGAGGAGGAGATGGCGCAGGGGCAGGAGTACTCAGAGTTCCAACCAAGCACCAGTGGAGGGTGTGGGGTGGTGCAGTATGAGAATCCATTGCTCCTACAGACCATCCTGTCCACGGGTGTCTGTGAGTACACCTCAGAGGATCTCTATGGCTCAGGTGCTGAATCAGACATTGACACATATGTCCAGTCGCAGGTGAGTGTTTCTGGCAGGGATGCTGTTCTGTCCAACGCACCTGCACTGGGGGTAGACCCCTCAATGGCCCATTCAGTGTTGGAATGTCCGCATGTGGCGGTTACGGATGCAGGGTCACACTCCACACTGTCTGCTCCTGTTCCTGCCGCAGCAGATCAAAGGAGGAATGCAGTCCTGCAGCCACAGGCAGCGCCAGCACAGCAAGGTGCATGTCTCCTTGGCCCCGACAGGTGTCATGTCCGGCAAAGCGGTGGCCGTGTGCCACCGGGCAATACTGTGTGGTAGAACTCCATTTATGCAATTGCACAACCACAGGGGGCATCATGTGAGATGATTGCTCAGGCCGTGGAAAGGGTGGCCACTTCCATTCCAACAGCAGGCAACGTGGTCCACGTGCCGCTCACACAGGCAGGACATGTTGGCCACCAACAGGGACTGACGGGCTGAACTGGGGGCTTTGCACACAACCATATGTGCAGAGGCACAGGCCCACAGGGATGCCCTGAGGGAAGATAACAGCTCCCTCAGAGCTGCTCTGGGTACACTTGAGATGGCCCAGAGTAGAGAGTCAGAACAGCAGCTGGAGCAGCTAACACACAACATCTCAGCTGAGCTCCAGGCAACCCGTGAGGAGATCCGTGTATCACGTGAGGCCTTGCAGGCAGAACTCTGTGCTACACGTGAGGTGCTGCATGGGGACCTCCGAACCATCATCCTGCAGAACCAAACCTTTAAAACCTGCATGCTTGCTGTCATGGAGGAGCATGCCAGGGCTTTGCGTGGTCTGCCTACCATACCACGCACACCTTCTCATATTGCACCAGAGGGTGACAACAGCGATGGCAGTTCTCCCACTATCGGCTAGCCGTGCAGGCCATGAGTCCATGGAGGGATTTTTTTTTCTCAACATCCACGCATGTGGGTGTTGAGGTGCACCCTGCACCTCCTCCCTCCTGGGTGGTCCCCCATCCCCCTGGTCAACCACGGGCATTTTGGATTATTTTTTTCTCTTTTTCTGTCTATTGTGCCTTCATGTAGCATGTGAGTTGCTTTGTGTGGCGTCCGAAGGCATCGACTGTGTGTTCCAACTGGGCCCATACAGGCTTGTCTTGTGTTTTAGGCTTGGGGTCCAGACAAATATGCCACTCCTGCTTCCCCTTTCCATGGGCTTGCAAGGAGGGCACCGTGTGACAGTAACTTACACAGAGGCATTGGGCTTCAATCAGCTGTGTGGCCAGTCTGTAGTCCAAACTATAAACTATGTATACACCCCTAGCGGGGATTCATGATGGTTTCTCCACGGCATGTTTGATATGTATATTGTATTTAATATTGCTCATTATGCATATTTACATGTTGCTTCTTCATGTGTTACCTTGCCCCTAATGGGGATTCATGATGGTTTCTCCACTGCATGGTTGATATGTATATTGTATTTAAAATTGCTCATTATGCATATTTACATGTTCCTTCTTCATGTGTTACCTTGCCTGTCTCCATTGCAGATGCAGTTCATGCTGTATGCAGTACCCTGCCACATTTACCTACCAGAAACACACTGAAGATGGGAGGGGTCCATGTGGTGGCTTTGTCAGATTGTGATACTTGGGCTATTGTGATTAGTCACTGGGCCTCATTACAACTCAGGCGTTAAGGGTTAACGCCGTCGTTAACCCTTAACGCCTGATTCCAATTTTAACGGCTGCTTTTAGCAGCCGTTAAAATCCATGGCGCTAAACCGCCTTGGTGCTAATTACGGCACCGTAATTTACGGTGCCGTAATTAGCGCCTTCCCCACTCTCATTATGCCCTATGGGGCAAAAATGGGAATGGGAAAGGGTAAATGGGAAATGGGGATTTACCGCCCCACTCACCTTGGAATGGGGCGGTAAATCCGCCATCCACCATGGTGTAAACATAGTTTACACCATGGTCGTAAAGTTGGTGTACTTACTGCCTGGGTCGTAATGACCCCAACTGTCTGACGTTGGGTTGGAGGGGAGAAGTGGGCACCACGTAATTATGTCTTGATTAAATGTTAATTTTTATCAATGTTTTACTGTATTCCTAGTAGTTATAGCCTGGAGCTACCAACCTAAAATGGTCCTATGGCACAAGGACCATACAAGTACAGAGCAAAAGAAAAATAAGGTGACTTCACCTTATTAAAGCTGGCGCTCACAGTTGACTCCCCTTTGGGGCTGTTTTACATTTGAATATTTTTCTTTTCCCAAGTATTCAATTCTTGTAAACAAATATTCATTCATTTGGTGTATATCCAGAAATGTTTAATTCACATCTCTGATATAAGTGATTCACTTAACATTAGTTGCTAACATACAATCGGGTCATCATCATATTCGGCCTCTAATGTACATTTGCCAATGCATTTCAGTTAAACCTTCGTCAGGGCTGTACATAGGCTATTTTTTACTCAAATGAGCTAAACCGATCTATTTCAATGCTCGCTTTAGCTATTCATATTATGCAGAACAATGTAAAATCATTAACAAGGTCAGCACATAATGTCAATATTTAAACCAAAAAGCACATACCATCATATGTTTAGTCAGTGGTTTCATCCCAACATGTAACACGAGACAAAAGACAAAAAGAGAATGCCTTTCACTTTAAAGTGTGATTACGATCCCGGTACCTGTATATGATTGTGTGTTTAAAACATACCGAGTCGGGTGCTGATCTGTTCTTAATGCGTGTGGTTACACATGGAGTAAGCCATCCCTGTTGAAACACAAAGAAGCTTTCAGTCCATGTTCCTATCCGAAATCCTCTACGTATTTACACTATAACGAGAGCACTCACCTTGTCATCTCGCTCCAAGCTAGCTGTGCTGAGCCACAGAAACGCGCGCTGGCGCAGTCTTGGTTTCCCTTTATTCTTTGTCATGGAGATGGTATGAGGCGTCGTGGTCCAGCTGGAAGGATGGCGCATGTACGCCTCGTGCCCCACCCTCGAGTGTGCACCCGAGGGTGGGGATATCTCCCTGGCAACGTCAGTTACCTGCAAAGACATGTTTTGATCATTTCGCTGAATATTTATGTAACGCTGTGTTGGGCGATCTTTTATGTGTCTGATTCCTCTTTGATTTTTGACAAAGTGGCGGTTACCATGATTTACACAGTGTTGAAGGTTCCTCTTAAAGTACGAATAATCACCTGCTTGAGTCAAGCATACGTTGCATCTATGTATGTTAAACTGTAGAGTTGAGCAAGGACATTTGATCGCATATACAACATTCTGTGAAGTTGAATCAGCAGAAGCACGAGCACCATCTCACAATAGAGAAGATCTCCTGAATTCAAGGACTAAGAAGGACACCACACCACCGTTGGTATTTGTGTCAAAATACTCAAGACAAAGTAACCACATCAAGGTTATAATCAAAAAACACTGGAACACAGTGACATGCGATCAGCGGGTGGAACATTTGTTTAAAGAGGTCCCCACATTTGCCTACCAACGCAGCCAGAATCTCAAAGACAAGACCTGCACAGAAAAAGAGAACCACAGAACGTATTGGTACATTTCCATGTTTGAACTGCAGTAACTGTGGGTACATAATAAAAAGGAACATCAGTCAATCACCCGTATTCTGGAGAAATTATCAAATTTAAAAGCTATGCCACATGTGATTTACAGAATGTTATATATGCGATCAAATGTCCTTGCGGCCTATACTATGTAGGCCAGACACAGAGGGTGGCCAAGGCCAGATGGAATGAATATAGATCCTGTATACTGAACCTGAATAAAAACTCGGCAGTGGCCAGGCACTGGCAGGACAAACATCATACCTTGGCTCAGATCAAGTTTGTAATTCTGGAGGCACTACAGAGAAGAGAACAACATGAGAATTTCCAGAAGAGATTGGACCAACGTGAAACGTTTTGGATAGACCGACTTAACTCTTTGACTCTGAAAGGTTTGAATGAGGAGATTAACTATGTGTGCTTTCTATAGAGAATGTTCAACAATGGGATTCACCTGAACATTGAGGACCAGTGGCATATCTGAACATTGATGACCAATGACACATTGTTGTACTCTCTAATTTCTGATACACATTGAACTATTGTATATAATTTGAATATGGTGTGATCTTGTGCACTATAGGTGTTCGATTTACATATGATCTTCGTATAGAGAGTGTTTAATAATGGGACTGATGACTAGTAACACACAGTAATTTTTAATACGTACTGAATGGTTGCAAATAATTTAGTCAAACAACTTCATTTGGCAGAAAAAGGCCATCAAAGTACAACCTACAAATACAGTTATAAAACTAAAAATAGACACAAATACATAATAACAAAAACACAACAAAGAGGGGACAACTGAGCATTGCAAAAGACTGCCCCCTAATGATGGCCCCCCAAACGGATTAGTAAACCAGTGGTCAGGACCCGCCCACCCCTAAGCTCTGGTAGTTCCTAGACTGCCTCAGACCCAAGGTGGTCAGGTTTGCCCCTGAGAGGGGCTTGTTGCCAGGGGTGTACACGGTGTGCCACACGTGAGCGTGAATGGGAGATGAACCGGCTGTGATGCCACTTTTCCATGACTGCCCGTGGCCATTATACTTTTCCAAGACAGCCCTTGCCATTTGGCTGTCTCCAAAGACTAATTTAACAGTATCCAACTTTCTTGAGGAGTTCGGCAGCCTGATACACTCCAACAAAGAGCCCCCGGACACAAACCCACATTCCCCCACTGTCCGCAGCCAATGAAGACATTTGTTCCGAAGGGCATCCCTTGGTTCTCTTGAATCGATGTATAGTTTTGGGACACAATGGAGGAACACCCTATATCTACTGAAACCTATACGTAAATGGTGCCCAGGGGCCAGGGATTGGGGCACCGGCCTCCCTCCCTACTGGGCGTGAAGGGTCCTGGGCTCACCTAACGGGTTTCCGCAATGGTGAGGGCTCGGCCCCCAAGTCTGTATATCCGGTGCACTTACTGGTCTCCCTTCGTTCAGGGGATGCTGGGGGGAGGGCCGCCTCTGGTCGGCTCTTCAAAGAAAGGGAGGCCTAGCCACATAGGCATGGGTCAGTCCAGGGTACGAGGAGTGTGTTCCTTTTACAAAGCCAGGAGTCGGTCGCCCTGGGCCGACCTCTGAAGAACCCATTCTTTCCCTTCCCACACCTCCTTCCCCTTTGTCCCCCAACAATCCCTTAATCAGGACAAGAAGAAGGTTTTTGACCTCAGCCAGCTCAGGGAGCAGGAGGTGACAGGGACAGCTTAGCGGCTTGGTGGAGTCGATGGAAGGTGGAACTGAAGAGGAGTGTTCTCCTTTATTGGGGGGTTTGGACGACCGAAGAGGGCTAAGACAAAAGAAAGAGCTAGCCCCAAGCATATGCTGGCTCCCAAGGCTGGGTGGAAAGCTGGACTTCACCTCCACGCCCAGCCCCAAACCATCAACACCCACACCTCTGACATCCAGAGTCATGGGCATGGTAGGCGGACATGAGTATACTTCGGGTAGAACCAGTGTTGGGTGCAGAACTTGGGTTTCAGGACCTGGGCCAGAAGGTGGATGAAGGGGAGCCAGTTCCAGAAAGGGGGTGCTGCATGGGGCCAAGGGTGAGACCAGCAGGTTCAGCGGAACAGGGGCAGGACCACCAGCAGGACCACTGGTCAGCTTCAAAATGCCCATTGAGATTCTCTCACAGCCATTAGCCAGGTTATTCAGAAGATCAGCAGAGGCAACACAGTCAAAGCCCCCACCGGGAGTAAGCAGGTTTATGGGAAAAGCAGATCCCTCCCAGGCGGGACATGCCGAGCTGATGGTTGAGGGAGGGGGCAGCATGGTCCCGCAAGACCCAGGGGGCCGAGATAAAGGGCCTGCCAACAGGCTGTAGATAGGGGCATGTACAGGTATAGCCTCCCCAGAGGCTCCTTCTAAGACATTCTTTATCCCACAGGCAGTGGCCAAAGGTGCTCCACCCCCACAGAGGCTCCCGTTACACATTCCGTTTCCTTGCGCAGCCCCCGGAGCCCGTGCACAGCAAGCCCCTTTTCATTCTTCTTTCCACAATAGGTTTGCGATCTGCCTGAGGGACCAGGGTTCCTTGAAGTTTTGAAAGAAGGGTGGATTGCAGCAGATGGTGGGGGGAGAAAGGGGAAGAGATTTCTCCTTCATCCGAGGCTCCTAGGGTGGGGTCCCTAGGAGGGCCAACCATCATGTGAATTGGATAGTGGAAAGCCCTGTGTGACCACTCCGAGAAGAACAGAAAGGTTCCAAGAGTTCCGGGGCACTCAAAGATTGTTTCGTTGTTGTGCAGCTCCCCCAACACCGAGGCTCACCTGAGACTCACCCCAACAGCAGACTTACCACAAAATCAAGTCCAGTCCAATCCAGGCCAGTCCAGTGGGTCAGGTCCCCTGCGGAGCTGCTAACACCCCCAGCGGGCCACCAACACCCCACGCCCTTTCCCCGCGGGCTTCACCCGTTCGGGCTGGGGTCCGCGGCGGATGTAGGTAAGGGGGCGTGGCCAGGAATACGGTGTCCCTCCAGGGACAGTGGAAGCAGCAGCGGGCCGCCAACACCCCGAGCCCTTTCCCCACGGGCTTCAAATAATTTAATAATGTTGTGATCTTGTGCTCTACAGTAGTTAGATTTGCATTGTGCTCAACTCTACAGTTTAACATACACAGATGCAATGTTTGTTTGACTTGAGCAGGTGATTACTTGTACTTTAAGAGGAACCTTCAACACTGTGTAAATCATGCTAACCGCCATTTTGTCAAAAATCAAAGAGGAATCAGACACATAAAAGATCGCCCAACACAGCGTTACATAAATATTCTGCGAAATGATCAAAACATGTCTTTGCAGGTAACTGACGTTGCCATGGAGATATCCCCACCCTCGGGTGCACACTCGAGGGTGGGGCATGAGGCGTACGTGCGCCAGCCTTCCAGCTGGACCACGATGCCTCGCACTGTCTGACGTTGCCACTGTTGGGTCCTGTATTCATGATTAGTCATGCTGGTAAGTATATGTTCATGTGTGCAGTTTCATTTTCATATGTGAGAGGTCTGTGGCCTGTTTCCATTTGTGACGGTGCACTTTGTGACAGTTGTGTCATGTGTTGTGCATTTATTTGGTTGCTTTCACATTGCATGCCATGGTGTGTCGGGCGGGTGACATGGAGTTTGGGAGGTGTTAGGTGACATACCAGTATTTCGGTGTGCTGTTTTGCAAGGGGGTAGTCCATCATGCAGCATGAATGTGTGGCTTTTGGTCATACAGCATTGGGTTTCTTTAAGTAGCTAGGGATGCACACAATGTAGCACTTCCAGGGGCACATTCTCAGGGTGGTAAGGTTGTGACAGTTGACTGTCTCTTTCTCATCATCGATTGTCACCTGGTATGTGCCAGGCCTGTCTCCACTCTGCAGGAGTGGGATTTTAGGTGAAAAATGTAGCCACAAGATGGGTACGGCTGCCTCGCCATGTGCCCTTTCCCCTCCCATGCGCAGTGGCCATGCGTGTGGTTGGGGATGTGGGGGCACCACCATGTCCACCGGTACACCCCGCCGGGTTGCAATATTGTGCAGGACACATGCTGCCACAATGATATTGCACACTACTGCAGGCGCATACAGCAGCTGGCCATCAGAGCAGTGAAGAAAGCGGAAACGTGACTTGAGCACTCCGAATGTGCACTCCACTATGCCACTGGTTGCAATATGGGCTGTGTTGTATCTTACCTCGGGTGATGTGGTGGGGTTGTGTATTGGCGTCATCATGTAGGTGCTCAGAGGGTAGGCACTGTCCCCTGGGGAGGTGATAATGGTTGTGATTAGTTGGGTTTTGCCATTTCTCTGTGTGTGACATGCATGCATATGCACAGGTATTTGTACTCACCAATGAGCCATGTGTCGCTATGCCTCCCAGCTTCTAGGTCCCGGTTTAGGGGTGACATTCTGAATATGAAACTATCATAGGTGGACCCTGGATAGTTTGCGTAGACAGAGGTGATTATTCCCTTGGCATCGCATACCACCTGCACATTGATGGAATGCCAGTGCTTGCGGTTGTGATGGATGTGCTCAGTGGCCCTAGGTTGAAGTAGAGCCACATGGGTGCAATCAATGGCATCAAGCACTTTGGGGAAGTGTGCCACCCCGTAAAAGTCCTGGACCATGGCCTGCCTTTCTCTGGGTGTTCTGGGCATGAATATGTGCCCGCGGACTGAGGGGCGTGCTGTCATGATTGCCAACACCTGGTGTAGGCAGTGTGACAGCGTGGGCTGTGAGACACCCCCAACTATGCCAGTTGTCTGCTGAAATGACCCAATGGCCAAAAAATGCAGTACATTGAGCACTTTTTCCAAGGGGCCCAGTGCTTGGGAGCACAGGGTGGGTGATGTGAGGTCATCCTCCCACTCAGCAACCAGGTCTAGGATGATATGGGGTGGAAACCTGTACCTGCCATAGACCTGGTCCTGGGTAAGAAAATGTGGGGCCTGGCTATGTTCTTCCTCCTGCGGTGTCCCATGTCCACTGGTGCGAGGAACGGTACATTCATTGTAGCGGTATGAGCTTGTTTGTTGTTTGCGTGCACTTTTATGATGTGCAGGGGCGCTTATGCCAGCTTTCGCCTGGCGTACGTGTTTCCGGCTTAGCACGTCTTTTGTGGCGCGCAGTTTTCTCCTGTTCGATTTCATGAAAACGTGTTGTTAGTTTGTGTGTGGGCGTTGCAAGGATTTTGCAGTGGTACTTCCCCGGTAACGCCCACATTTTCGTGTGTTGTTCCCCATTCCTCGTGATCCGCCCCTTAGGTGTGTGCGCTGGGCGGTGTGTGCCTTCACTGGGCGTCTCGCGCACAGCCTTCGGGATGTCTCAATTACGTGTGCGCCACACACAGATTCCATGAATCGCCAAACGGGCGTTTGCGCGGGTCTCGCACATGTGCGCTGCGATTTTCACGCTTGCGCCCCTGTTTTCGGGGCACATTAATTCCATGAATTACCCTCAAAATCTGTATTCCTGCATCACATTAGTGCAACGGGCACTTCATAATGTGTGTCAAGGGGCCTTCAAGCCCTCTCAATCTGGCTTGCATATATGTGTGAGCAGACAGGGGGTTCCTAGTAAAGCCCTCTTCCACCTCTACCCAGCCCTTCACCACCGGGCTCTGGGACCATTCAGGTATTGGACTGATCTGGGATCCAAGTAGGTATCTCTTAATGGAGGAAATCCCCATGCCTCCCAATCTGGACACTTTCATCATAATTTTACCTTATATTCACGTGCATTTCCCCTCCATATAAAAACACTGGTTTTCCTTGTAAATGATTCATCATGTTCATGGAAATAGAAACATGTAGTGTTTGTGTTAGGTAAAATCGTCTAGGTATTAATGTCATCTTTACTGCTGTAATGAGGCAGATTCAAGATATTACCTGGGATTCTAGCAGAACACTTCTTGCTTGGTTTTTACAATAGCCATGGGACATTTGAGCAGGTCAGCGTTATGCCCATGTATTCTAGCTGATCTTTCATGCAGGCAAAGGTCCAAGTCTTCAGACGCTCTTTAATTGAGTTGGGCTAATCTGATCATGCCTTTTACTTAGTAAAGTTAATCTAGAAGCCAGAAAACCAGTGGCATACCTATAATTCACGCATTAACACTGGGAGGGACTAGAATACCTCCCTGAGGAGCAGGATGGTAACATCTGCATATCACGCTAGTTTTTTGTGTTGTTCCTTTACAGACAATTCCGAGAAACTCAGGGACGGTGCGAAGTTCCTGGGCT
The DNA here is from genome assembly GCF_040938575.1 of Ambystoma mexicanum. Taxonomy (NCBI): domain Eukaryota; kingdom Metazoa; phylum Chordata; class Amphibia; order Caudata; family Ambystomatidae; genus Ambystoma; species Ambystoma mexicanum. The sequence continues at coordinate 1,328,029,589 of NC_090931.1, forward strand.
AATGCTTCCATGGGCATGACAAAATATTAACGGGAGAGGGGTAATCTCTGTTATGTCCCTCTGGATATTGGGATAGGGTTGGAGAGGGTGGCATTGACTCTCATTGCAATGTACAGGAGTAAAAAAGTGGCATCAATCATCTTTGAGAAGCAGGGCTCCAGGCAGATTTCTCTAGAACAAGCTTAATATATGTCCAATCAGTGCTGTTGAGTGCTTTGCATGCATCCAAGTTCATTAGCACACATAGTTGACCCGAGATTCTACCCCATTCAATTAAACGAGTAATTTTCCTAATAGTATCACATGCATTTCTAGTAATAATAAAGGCAGTGAGCTTTCTCATTAAGCGGGTGTCCACGATTTCCGCGTAGATTTTAGGGTCACAATTCAAAAGGCACATGGGTCAGTAGGATGCACACTTCCTGGCAAACTGGCCTGGTTTCAGCAATAAAATTGTAGTTGACGCTACATTGATTTAGAGACACGAACCCATGTGCTGGATGGAGTAAAGTCATTTTTTTAAGTGGAACTGATACAAACTCTATGAATGTCTTATAAAATAAATGAGAAAAGCCTAACTTTTTGTTTAGTCGCAGCGACCTGATCGCTACTTTATCTTCCTATCCCAAAATCTGAAGCTCCAGGTCCTCTCTCTCTGACTCCAAAAGACTAGGCAGTCATATTGAGAATATGTAAGTGTATTGCTGAGTCGAATCTAGATGCTCCCCCTGACTGAGGTCTACCTTGTCCTTTTCCCCATAATTTAATTTGGCCTGACAGGTCTCTTAATTTTGAAATATAGTATTGTGCATTGTTCCGCTTGTGCAATTTGGCAGCCAACAGGCAATTTGTTTTACTACCCTTCGAGTAAAAGGACTGTTTGGTGCTGAGGGCAGAATACTCTCTGTTATCTGTGATGTGGTCCTCTTCCTGGCTCCTTGCTTTTCCCAGTTGTCTCCAAGATTTCTATGTAGCTAATCCTTAGTGATTTTTCTCACACCGTTTGACTGTTTGCTAAAGGGACTTCCGTATTGACTCCCTTCTCTGAGAGAGCGAGCTATTCTACCTATTATTTCACCACGTAACACTGCCTTTCCTGATTCACGTATCACATCCTAGCTGAATTCTTTCACCGTGATCTCCTCAAAAATATTGTGTTCGTTTTGGCTAAATCAACTCATAGGGCCTCATTCCGAGATTGGCGGTAGTCATGGCGCTATTTGCGCCATGACTTCCTCCAATATCGGGGCCGAGTCCGGTGTGGTGCAATGGGGACTTACCTGTCTAGTCCGATCCTGGCGGGACCGGTAAGTCCCCATTGCACCAACCATTCCCCATTCCCATCTGAGCCCTCACAGGGCTCAATGGGAATGGGGAAGGCGCTATTTACGGGTCTGCTAATGGCAGGCCCGTAATTAGCGGCCTGGTCCCCTAACAGGACCCGTAAGGGATGTGTGGTCTGACCACACGTCCCTTGCGGTTCCCATTAGGGGACCTCGGAATTGGCCGGTAGGCGATTACTGGCACCGGTCTCCTTACCGGTGCCCGGTATCCCCTACCGCCCGACTCGTAATGACCCCATAGTGTCCCATCTCTCAAAATTTGATTGTTCATTGCCATGGTTGCTGACCGGATATGAGCGGGTGAGATAATATCACTTTCATAGTGACTGGCACCTGATCTGATAGGTGTCTTTGTCCAATTTGGTAGTGCAGATCACATCTATCCCAAAACCCACTTTAAGCATGCGGGAGTAAAAACGTTAGACGTTACCCTTCTTGCATGAAGGGGTTTTCGGGATAGATGTGATCTGCGCTACCACACCCTTGACCCGTGGAATCACACCTAT